>NC_092454.1:73438552-73738552 GCF_036169615.1 Heliangelus exortis | reverse complement strand
GGGAAGAAGGCAGTGCCGGGACGGGCACGTCCAGGAACGCCGCGCGGGGGCTTAAGGGCGGTGAAAAACGTTACTACGGCACTTGGTGCGGCCAGTGGAGGCGGTGGAGAGAGCGAAAGGCGAGGTAGGGCCAGGGGCTAACTGAGATGAAGCGGTACAAGGGGGTTCCTGAGATCGGGGCGCTCCGTACGGCTGCCCAGAACCGCGGGAAGAAACCCGGCAGCTCGCTGGCTCAGCCAATCAGGCGCGGCGGGGGGCGTGGCCAGGCAAACCGCGGGGGGATTGAAACGCCCTTGGGAAGCGCGGCCAACAGGGGAGGCTTCAGGGCAGTTTGCGCGGGCAGGGAGCTGCAGCTCACTCCTAGAGTGATGGTAAGTACTCGGAGAAAGAAGACTTTACTTCCAACAGCCACAAAAATGGGTCTCGGTATCCAGGCCAGAGGCAGTGAGGAATGCCACAGCCTGGCAGTGGCAGCAGGAGGCATCTCCAGCTGTGGCTGTGTGCGGTGTGAACAGGTTGGTGACCTGCTCAGCAGGGTAGCACAGCTCCAAGATGAGGTGATAGTGCTCAGGGAGGAGGTGAGCAGGCTAAGAAACATCAGGGAGAGTGAGAAGGAAATCGATTACCTCCTTCAAATGATCTCCCCTAAATTAGACCAGGAAATAACTCTGGGTATGGGAGCAGAGGATCCCATACCCGCTTATCCCTACGCCCCTGAGCCCTCCCCCAGTAACCCAGAGGAGGAGGGTCAATGAGAACGAGCCAGTGCTCGACGGAAAAGAAAACGGAGCAAGCGTGTTCCCCTAAGAAGTACACCACCTGTAGTGCCCTTGCAGAAGAGGTATGAGGCTCTGCAGGAGGATTTGGTTACAAGCAAAGTCAAGGGCTCACAAAAGCCAGAGATACCACGAAGATTGACTCACCTCAGGACAGCCATCAAAACTGACCCAGAAATGAAAACTCAATGGGTCATCGTAGTTGCTGACTCCCTGCTGAGGGGAGCCGAGGGCCCTATATGCAGAGCAAGTCTGCTTCACATGGAGGTCTGCTGTCTCCCTGGTGCCCAGGTTAAGGATGTTATAGGTAAGCTTTCCAACCTTGTGAGTCCTTCAGATTATTACCCACTTCTGGTCTTCCAGGTGGGTAGTGATGATGTGATAACAAGAAGCACCCATTCAATCAAGAGAGACTTCAAGGGCTTGGGGCAACTGCTGAAGGGATCAGGAGCCCAAGCTGTGTTCTCCTCCATCCCTCAGCCCTGGTGAGGCCACACCTTGAGTCCTGTGTCCAGTTCTGGGCCCCTCAGCTCAGGAAGGAGATTGAGGTGCTGGAGCAGGTCCAGAGAAGAGCAAGGAGGCTGGGAAGGGATCCAGCACAAGTCCTGTGAGGAAGGGCTGAAGGAGCTGGGGGTGTTCAGCCTGGAGAAGAGGAGGCTCAGGGGAGACCTCATTACTCTCTACAGCTCTCTGAAAGGAGGTTGGAGCCAGGGGGGGGTCGGGCTCTTTTCCCAGGCATCTACCAGTAAGACAAGAGGACATGGACTTAAGCTCTGTCAGGGGAGGTGTAGGTTGGGTATTAGGAAAAAAATCTTTACAGAGAGGGTAATGAGGCATTGGAATGGGCTGCCCTGGGAGGTGGTGGATTCTCTATCCCTGGACATTTTTAAAAAGAGACTGATGTGGCACTCAGTGCCTGGGAACCACAGTGGCAGTTGATCAGGGGTTTGAACTGATGATCTTAAATGTCTTTTCCAACCCAGATGATTCTGTGATTCTGTGTGCCGCTTGCTGGGAGCTCACTGAGCCACAGGTCTGTGGCACCTGAACAGATGTTATATTTGTGAGCACCAGCTTGTTTGGTGGGGAGGTACCTGACAGGACTGGTTTTTTCTAAGTGCAATGATTTCACCCTGTGCTTGCTCTCCAGACAGCCTCAGGCTACGTCCAGTTCAACAATTGCACCTTTGAAAGCAGTCAGCTGCAGATCCAGGCTCCAGGGACCCACCAGGTGAAGTTTTGCTCCTTCAGCCAGTCCAGCATCCCTCTGCTCAGCGTGAACCTCTGCCTGACGGAGACCTGCGAGTTCAGCGGCAGCGACGGCGCCTCGGTCACCATGGAGGGCTGCCCCAGTCCCGACCAAAACTGGGCCTGCAGGCACCTAGCCCTGCTGGCCACGTCCTGCCCAGCCCCCCTGCAGGACCCCAGACCGCTGGTACTGCGGAAGGGTGGCTGGGGGGGATCACCCCCGGTGCTGGTCAGAACCTGCCAGATTGTGGTGGGGGAGGAAGGGAGCAGCTGCCTCGCTGCTGCGGGTGCTCAGTCCCGGCGGGGCTCAGCACAGGAACAGCTCAGGGAACACTGAATCCAGCGAGAAGCTGCAGGCAGCGGAGGAGGAGGAGAAAGAGGAAAAGGAGGAGGAGGAGACAGGGAGAACCCGGCCCTGGACTCTAACTCCAGTTACCGCAGCAAGGAGGAGGAGGAGGAGACATGCGCTGTGTGCGAGCAGCCCTGCCAGGCCCTGGCCAAGAGTCCTCAGGGCAGAATACACAGCACCAGGATGCATGCCCTGCAGAGGAACCTGCAGCTGAAGTCTCTGCAGCAGGAGCTGCATCAGGACAAGGAGGCCCAGCCTTTGGCCAGCACTCTGCAAGGCTGCATCATCCAGGGATGGGAAGGGAGGAACATTCATTTGTTCAGGAGGGCAAGCGAAGCTGGAGGGAAGCATCTTCAGGGACCTGACCTACGCTGTGCACTGCATACAGAGCAGTAAGGTGCTGTCAGCTGGGCAGCCAGGCCCCTTCCCTCTTCCCCCTGCTCCACCAGTTCCCTTCCTCTGCATGGCTTGGGCTGAGCAGTCCAAGCAAAGGGTCGGTCACTGGCAGCCACCTGCTCTCTGCTGCGGCTCTGTCATCGCCATGTGGGTGTCTCAAGGTCCTGTAACTGGGCCCACTCTACCTGTAAACTGAGCTCCCACCCTGGGAAGGAGCTGGTGGTTGTCATCACCACTGCTGCCCCAGCACAGCCACTACCACAAATGCAGGGACTTAGGGTCCATCCCTGGCCTTGCCCCTTGCTGTGTCCATGTTGCTCCAGGGGAGACTGCAGAGCTTGGATGGGTGTGAGGAGGGGTTTTGGCTGAGGATGTGTGCTGGAGACTGAATTGAGGTTTTCCCTCAGCACAGCATTGTCTGACCCTTTGCCTCCCCAGAGGTCTCCATGGGGCAGACCAGGATTTGGTACCAATTTCTCATCTAATGCTTTAAGGGACTTCAAATAAAAGTTCTGTCCAGGGGGAGGAAGGGGGATGTCTTTGTTGTGGGAAGGGGCTTTGCTGTGATGCTGAAGCTCCCACCTGCAGCTCCCACCTGCAGGGCTGATGAGTGCTGTTGCCTGTGCCCTGCAGAAACACTTTGCTCCTCAGCAGTGGGGGATAGCTTCCTTCTTTTCAAGGGATGCTCATACCAGAGGTGCCTTCCCAAAGGTGCCCACAGACACAGAGGGAGCAGGAGTGCCTGGCTGGGCTCCACCGTGCTGCTCTGGGGCTTCTTGCACAGCAGCAGGCGCAGATCCTGCACTTTAACCTCCTGGTTTTTTCTGGTTTGCTCAGCACCCTGGTGTTAACTGCTAGCAGATGGGGATCAGGGAGGCCAGCTGGAAACTTGCTCAGTTAGGAACTGGCCCAGAGGTGGGTGTGGGAGCAGCAGTCATTGAAATGTGTTGCTGGGGGGTTGAGGCAAGGTGGAGCCGGCCAGGGCTGGGTGTCCTTGCAGGGCAGCACCCTGGGAGAACCCAGCTGAGCCTGGAGGGGGACCCAACTGGAGCCAGTGCCTGCATTTTAATCCCCCCACAGCTCCCTCCTCAGGCAGCTGAGCCTGGCTGATGGAAGTGGGCAGCTGTCAGGCCCTGCCAGGCTCTGCATGTAGATGGACTGAAGAACCTCTCTGGAATGAATGAATAACAGGGATTATCATTTAATTACCTCCTGATCTGTGTTGTTCATTGTGGGAGAGGTTGCAGATGCACAGAGGTTGCAGAAGGGACCCTTTTGTCAAGTTGTATAACTGCAGAATCATTTAGATTGGGAAAGCCCTTTCAGATCATCCAGTCCAACCCTTCCCTAGCACTGCCAAGGCCACCACTACCCCGTGTCCCTCAGCACCACATCTCCACAGCTTTGAAACCCCTCCAGGGACAGGGACTCCACCCCTGCCCCAGGCAGCCTGTTGCTCTCCTCTTCCTCATCCTTTTAACTACAACTACAGGTGCTTCTCCTCTCGTCTGCAGGTCATCATGCTGAGGAATGACATCCACCACTGCAAAGCCTCAGGGATATTCCTGTGCCTGTCAGCAGGCAGCCTGATTGCAGGTAACAACACCCACTCCAACAGGGAGGCTGGAGTGGACATCTGTGAGGGAGCCAACCCCCTTGTTCTGGTACGTTCCCCTCACAGGTCTGCTGCTCTTTCTCTCAGGTGCTGTTTCTCTTTGAGGGGCAGCAGGAATCAGTCTCCCAGTGTAGAAACTGCAGACCTGTTAGCTTTGCCCTTCAGACATTTTCACAGAATCACAGAATGTTTAGGTTGGAAGAGACCTTCAAGATCATCCAGTCCAAATAGGGTTTTCTTAGGATTTTTTTTATGACTTAGACTTTGGTTTTCTTGATGAATTGCCCTACAGTGCCAAGGCACAGCAAAGTGCTGTCTGATTCATCATCTCCTGCTCTGTTTGATCACAGAATCAGAGAATGATTTGGGCTGGAAGATGACATCAAGATCATCCTGAGCCACCCCCTGCAGTCAGCAGGGACACCCTCATTAGGTCAGATTGCTCAGAGCCTCCTCAAGCCTCACCTTGAACATCTCCAGGGATGAGGCCTCAACCACCTCCCTGGGCAACCTCTGCCATTGTTCCAATACCACAGTGCCTTGGTGGTGCCTAAAAATTGCTATGCATGAAGGGGAGGGAGGTGTTCCCTAAGGAAAGAACACCCTCTGTGACAAGTGAACTCATGTGACCAAGGTAATGAATTAGCCCTGAAAACTGTTCCTCCCAGTCTGGGAGTCATGTTATCTGCTCCAGGAGCTGGTGGTCCCAGCAGCAGGCCTTTTCCTCCCAGTTGTAGGGTCTACAGCTCTGCAGCAGGTGGGGCAGGCAGAGTCATGGTCCCAGGAGGAGGTGGCAGCTCAGCCAGAGAGCCCTGGGCTGCAGAGCTGCTGTTGGATGCTTCCCACCCTGCTGCTCCAGCAGGTACCAGGCTGGGACTGCTGTCCTGGCTGGGTGTCATAGCCTCCTCCTGTCCACATGGGGTGGGCAGGGAGAGGGGCAGCCCTGTGGTCACTGAGCCTACATGGAGAAGCATGAGGAAAGGCACCATGCTGAGCCCCCTGCTTGGGCTCCTGCCTCCAGCTCCTGTGGGGCTGTGGGGTGACACCAAGGGTCTTTTTCTTTTGGTGGCTGTAGGGAAGTGTTGGACTTGCAGCCCTACCAGCCCTGCTCAGTCAGATGGGCACAAAGCATCACTAGATCCAAGACAGCCCTTGGAGATGTCAGCAGGAGCTGCTGGAGGAAGAAGAGGCTGCAGGCACAATGTGAAGGGAAATTTGTCATTGTGTAATACAGCCCTAAAGAAATGTAAAAGTTAAGTCTGCCTTGACCATTTGAGAGTGATTCCTTGGCAGCTGGATTAATTACCCTTCTGCCCTTCTTCCCCAGCAGGGTTGGGAGCTGTTTCTTTTCTCTGTGATTGCTGTCTCCTCTTGCTCACTTTTATGAATGACCTTTCTTCCTTTTGCTTTTATTCTCTCTACATGTGAAAAATAAATCCATAGTGCAATAAGATACACAGCGGCCTTCGCTCAGGCACTGTCGTTGTTGGCAATGGAAAAGGCATCATCTGTAGCAATCAGATCTGTGGGAATAAAGAAGCTGGCATTTATATTCTGTATAATGGAAACCCTGCTGTGAGGTATGTTAGCCAGCACTGACTTCTCTCTCCTTTATCTGTTAAGAGTTATTCTTCACACTATGCACACTTTTCTTTTTCTTCTGTCCCCACTGTGGAGCAGAAGTAGGAGCACGGAGCTCCAGGGCCTTTCTGTGATTGCCCCTGCCTGGCTGCTGCACCCAGGGCTTGGCCAAGTGCCAGTCCTGGGTTTTGCCCCTGGTCCTGAGGAACACAGAGGCTAAGTTTGAGATGAGCAACTCACACATGTTATGGTGCTTCTTGCAAGACAGGGAGTAATGGACCTTGGCAGTCCAATCATTGTTGCTCCAATTCACCTCTCAGCTTTAAACACCTGGAGCTGCTGACCTGTGTTTCATACCACTGGGTTTGGATGTTAGCATGGTGTCTGGCAGGCTTCCCTCGGGTCAATGCCATCAGCCCTACATGGTGATATCAGCTGGTAGCAACTAACCTAGAAATTGGTTTGCAGCTGGAGCACAGCATCTGTTTCAGATGTGAGGGGTGTCTCCTCTTTATTGCCACCCCTGCCCACCACTCACTGTGCCTGTGGGTGGCAAGGACAGGGATGTGACAACTCACCTGGGTTCTATGGAGCAGGGTAGGGCACAAATGCGAGAAAATGGTTGCCCTGGATCAGCCTGTCACCTAGGTTCATAGAAAAGGAATGGTTTGGGTTGAAAGGGACCTTAAAGATCATCCAGTTCATGGGCACTTCCCACTCTCTGAATGCCCTGCTGACAATGTGTTTCTTGGTGTCTCTTCCATGCTCTCACCTCCATGAACTCCATTATGCTGTCAGCAGCTCTGCTCCACTTTGCATGCACCTCCTCCGCTGCACCCCTGGGTGGTGGGTGACACACTGTACTGCCACTCGTGTGCACCTTGAGCAGGCAATGCTGCTGGTACTAACTTCTTTTTTTTTCTCCTACATCAGTGGGAACCATATTTTCCAGGGACTGGCTGCTGGAATAGCAGTGAATGAGAATAGAAGAGGCCACATCACAAGTATGGAGATGAAAGCAGATGGAACAGATGCTGTGTTGTGCTCTGCCAGCCCTGCTTTGCTCCCTCTCCAGAGGATCAACCTCTTGGGAGCCTTCCTCAGGCTGCTCTGAAGCACCTGAGCTCACAGCTCATCTCTCCTGTTCCCAGGTTTGACATGGAGTGCATGCTGACCAACCCCCCAGCATGGCTTCACCTCCCAGGGGCCCTGCATGGCAGCAGATCAGAGGGTTTCCAGCATCACCAGCAGGGTGGATGGGGGCTGCCACAACCCCAGGAGCATCTTCTCCACCATTCTGTGACCAGGGAGGAGGCTCTCTGACCAGTCTTTTTCTCCAGAGCTGCCACCAAGAAGCTCTGACAGCTCAGGGATGGGGAACCCCATTGGACTGTACCCTTTTTCATGGAGGATTTTGCAGCGTCCATGGCCCTCACTAAATAAAGGTAGCTGGGAAAGCAGCTGCTCATCTCTTTCTCTTTGCCCACTGAGGCTGCTGCTGGGGTCATTTATAAGAAAACCATTCCTTAGGTGAATTGTGCTCCTGGCAGAACCTGGGACCCCCAGCTTGAGGTCCAGACAAACCCCTTTCCATGGGATTTCCTTGGGAATCACTTACTGTGCAGCTGCTTTGTCAGTGGCTCGGCACTGGTGCCAGAAGAAGACTGGGAGGCTGACATGTCCTGAGTGGTCTTCCTCAGTTTCTGTTTGTGCCCATTCCCTCCCTGGGGAAGGCTGGGAAGGGTTTAAGGGGGGCCAGGCAGTCTGCACTCACCAGGGAGAGACCAGGAGCTGCCTGTGGCCACCAGCCACCTGCTTACACACAGTGAGCCCTTTCTTATCCCCTTGCCCCCTCCCCACATCACCCTGATGTCCTGATTTCCCCAGGTTTGGTTCCTCCTTGGGCAGCCACATGCCTGGTGCAGTCCCAGTGTGCTCTCCCCCTGCATCCTGCAGTGTGTCCCCCATCCCTGCCAGAGACCCCCAGGGCTGGGGAAGTTTGGGGAGGGGGTGGCTGTCCCCCAGTCCAGAATGCTGAGCTCCCCTGGGCAGGGGCTGGTGCTGCTGGGGGTGTCACTGGGGTCCCCTGGGGCTGTGGCAGGGGTTTGCTGGCCACAGCCCCCCATGAGCAGTGCTTTCTGCCTTTGTCTCCATCTCACTCAGAACGAGCTGCCCAGGAGGTTTCTGGTACCAGCTGGCGTGACCACATTGCACAGTCTGGTGTCATCTGCTGCTCTTCTGCAGAACAATGCTGTTAAAAAACGAAACATCCAGTTCAGTGCTTCTTTAACAGGAGGAGCACTATTTCCTGTAATTTCAGGAAAACTGTCTGCCATTAATAATAAAATAATAATAATAATAATAATAATAATAATAATAATAAAAATAAACCATGCTGTATTTTAAAGTTGTCTGCAGTTATGTAACAGCTGCTTCCCAGAACTGAGAGCAGTTGGGTGACTCTTTGGGAAGGGGGTGGGAGGTGGGCACCTGGCAAGCACACATCTGGAGGGTCTCGTGCTCAGGATTGGTTTGAAACCAGAGGTGAGGGACAACATTGTGAGCTGTCAAATCTCTGACACTAACTGTGTGTACTTGCATGTTTTCATGTCTGCATCTACATTTATATGTGTATAGGGAACTAAACAGCACAGCTGCAATAGTTGGGGGTGCTTGGGCTGCTGGCAGCAGCAGGGGATGGCACACAGGAACTGCAGTGGTCTGAACTTGCTCTTGCTTGTAAGGAACTACTAAGACTCTCAAAAATAAAGTAGTGAACCTCTAATATGAATCTGAGGCTGCCTGTAGTGGCCTGGAGGATAGCAGAACATCTTTGTGTGCAAGCATATTCTAGAGGCTTCTGACTTCCACCAGTCATCCAAAACAAAAAAAATCAAAACCAAAAAGCCCCCCAACAATGAGATGTGGGATCTTTACAATAGCTTTAACATCCTCTCTGCACTTTTTGCGCTTTGGCACACCCAAACACACCATGGAAGCTCCACATGCTGTCAAGCAGGCACCCAGAGAATTGTTCAGAAAATAATACATGCAGTTTTACTTGCTTCGCAGAGCAAGAATTTTAACTGCAATACATGGAGAAAGAGCTCAAAGAGGTCCTGTGATCCAATACCCTCAAACCTTCCGTCGGTTGAGCTGGAAGCACAGAGTTCAAATACAGTTTTCAAATCTTAACATTTATACTAAAACTCACTATGGAAAACCTCAAGTGTTCATGCTGACCTCATCCTCACAAGGAAAGAAAAAAATAACAGCTGCCCAGGGAGGTGGTTGAGGCCTCATCCCTGGAGATGAACGTTCAAATTGAGGCTTGAGGATGTTCTGAGCACCCTGATCTTATGAGGGTGTCCCTGATACTGCAGGGGTTGGGATGGGATGACCCTGAGAGGTCCCTTCCAACCCAAATCATTCTGTGATTCTATGAATTAATCCCTCAATTTTTTGTTAAGTACTTTTGAGACTTGTGAGTACAGTTAGGACTTCCAGACACAAAGCCAGTAAAGAGTGTTCTGTCCGTGTGTGGAGAGCTCATCAGGCAGTAATTAATTTCCAATGGCATTTGCTAATCACAAGACACTTTTTGTTCTAGTGTTCCACAGGTCAGAGCACAGTGGGAGCAGCCTGGGTGCTGCTGCTCTCCTGCCAACCCCTGGCTGAGCTCTGGGCTCTGCAGGGTGGGCAGCAGCCCCCAGACTCCCTCAGCTTTCTGGGGTCACTGCCTGTGGCTCTGCTGGGTTTCCCACCCCCTGTGCAGAGTCTGTGCCCACCCATCACCCCAGCACAGCACAGACCTTTGCAGTGCATTTTCCTGCTTGTCAGTTAATTCCAGGACCCAAATTACCATCTGAAGCAAAGACACTCAGAAGACTACTCTCCACATTCCACAGTCCTCCTGTTTCATGCAATCTGCTTCTAGAGGTGACCCTCAGCTTTTCACAAGTCCCAGATACCTGCAGCCTTGCTTGGTGAACACCTGCCATGGGGCTCACAGGCCACAGCTCCAGTGAAAAGGCAGAGAAACCAGCACAGAAGTCACTGTCCCAGGGACTGGGAATCTACAGCTGTGGGTTCAAACTAACCCCATCTTCCTGAAAATGACACCAGTTTCAAGTCAGCACGATTCTCCTGCCTCTGGGCAAGAAGCCATTGTAGGGAGTGTCAGAAATATTTTGTCTGTGTTGCATCTTTGCACTTTCTCAACACAGAATTACACAACAAACACACAGAGCCAAGAGTGTGTGCAAGTAATGCTTTGCCTGGTCTGTCCTGTTCTGTGCTTTCTACTCTGCACGTGTGAAAAAGGGGTAAAAGCCAACAGTCACTGCCAGAGCCAATGAGACAGCATCAGTGGATGTCCTGCAGCTTCAAACCACGCTCTCTTATTCCAGCACAGCCTACATCCTCCTCCCCTCGTGCAGATATGGAGACAGATTTTTTTATTTCATCTTTCTCTACATAAACAGAAAAAAAGCAGTTTAGTGAGGTGAGCATCTGCTCTTCCAGCCCAGCCTGGGGACAGGGTCCCAGCAGGGCTGTGTGATGATGCTGGACAGCCTGATCCATCAGGCAAAGGCATCCCCATGGTGCTCCATGTGCAGAGCAGCAGGTGAGGAAGGGACCTGGACCTGCCCTTGCCCCTGTGCAGATCTGACAGACATCTCAGTTCATTTTCTTGCGCTTCAGCCGGCCCCCAGATGGCTTTGACTCGGGCAGGGGCAGAGACAGAGTGCCCAGCTTGTGATTTGAGTCGTTCCCAAGTTCTGGCAGTCCCTTGGCCTTGGAGATCTTCAGCCGCATGGCTCTCGCGATGTCCATCATCCTGGAAAACATCAGAGACCTCATCAGAGGGTGCAGAGCACGGGGAGAAGCCAGAAGGCCCAGTTCTTTGCACCTCCGGGCTACCATGGAGACAGGAGCTGGAAGTATTCAGAGGCTACACAGCACAACTGTCCCCTCCTGGCCACTAAAATGGTCCATCCTCAGCTGTATGGAGAGGGGCTTGTTGGCGACACAGCTTCTTGTCCGAGCCCTTCACCCTACACAAGCCAGAACACACCTGGAGGCTTCTCACACAAAGGACAAATGGCATCCCAAGGGAAGCCTGCAGGGAACAGGGGAACCTGACCTCAGCTGAGGACACACAAGTCCCAGAATCCTCCTTTATTATCTTTGAAATGCCAACAAATTCAGTTGGGAAGGGGCCTTCACTCAAAGAAGATGGAGACTCCCTATTTCCAAGGAGTCCCATGGACAAGACAAGGGGCAATGGGCGCAAGTTGCTCCTGAGGAGATTCTGATTGAACACAAGAGAAAAATTGCTCACCCCGAGGACAGTCAGACATGGGAATGGTCTCCCAGGGGAAGAGGTGGGTTCCCCCACTCTGGAAAGTTTAAAGTCTCAACTCAGCAGGGTGCTGAGACACCTCAGATAAACAATATCAGAAGGGTTGGAGCAGAGGATACTTCAGGTCCCTTCCAACCTGACATCCTGTGATTCTATAAACTTTCCCACTCCAAGCAAGGATCACCTCACCAGGTGTCCCAGGGCTATGTGTCTCTCCTCAGCTTTCGTGGCAGGTCCCAGCCTCCTCTCCCCTCTCAGCACAATCCTGTGCCCTGTGTTCCCAGCTCCAGCACAGCAGTTATGAACAAAACAACTGTGAAAACCAACATGGCTTCCACAAAAAGCTTAGTTCCAAAAAGAGAAATGTATGGAATAGAACAGCAGACACAGCTGTTAAACCCACCACTACCCATAAAAGAGCATAACTGGGAAAAAACAGAAGCCATTGCACCAAGGGTGACCAGGAAGCTTGCAAAGCCAAGAGGCCACACAGGGCTCTGATCAGAACTTACTGCTGGACCTTAACAGTCCAAACAGAGCCCTCAGCACAGCCCATGGTGCCTTCCCAGCTGCAGAGAAAGGGTGTCTGTCCTTCTGCAGCTCCCACCAGCCTGCAGGACCTCCAGCCACCCCAGTGAGGACAGATCAGTGTGTCTGAGTCAGGAGGAACACATCCTGGGATCACCATCACCTGCAGATGGGCTGGGAGAGGGACACTAATGAGCAGGGCCCAGCAGCCACAAATAGGGCAGCATTAATGAGCTGTGGGGTGGCTGATGGGACCTAACCCTTCCTGAATTATCCCACAGGACACCAGAGCTGGAGCTGGCAGCAGACTCTGGATGACACCTGCTGGGAAAGGCAGATCTTGCAGCCAGCAGCCGATGCACATTCTTCCTACCTGTTCTCCTGGGGATCAGTGAAATGTCGGGGAGAGCTAACACAGAGCTAACACAGCTAACACAGCCAGGGTTGTTTGCCCAGCAGCTGATTTTCAAGCTGTTTTCTGCCCATTCACTTTTACTAAACCCTGATCTGGCAAATCCTCCTCTCAAACCTACAGCCAGTAGTTCTGCTCATAGTTCTCTTTTTGTGGTACATTCCTGGAAGCCCCCAAGCCCAGCAGAAACACGACCCTTGGTGCGAAGCCCTGAGTGAGTGAATTTCAAGGGCCTGGGATCCCTGCATGTGAACACCAACCACAGGCTGTCAGCATGAGTGTGAGGACAAAACCCCTCCTGGTACTGCCAGCTGCATCAGGGAGGGGAGCTCTGCAGGAAGAGGGGGCTCAGAGGATAGGGAGGTGAAGAGTGATGTGTTTTGTCACAGAATGGATGGCAGTGGGTAGGATTCTTCTCCTGGAACTGGCCCCAAGTCCCTTTTTTGCTGCCTGTCTCAGTTTCATTCCCTGCAGAGAAGCTGAAGAACCTCTTGATGCACCCAAGGTCCTCTTAGCAGCAAGTGCCCTTTCAGAGCCTCTGTTTCAGAGCCTTCAGAGCTCCTTCATGAGCACCAGGGCTTCAGAACAAAGCTTCAGCACAGTCAAAAGCCCATCTGCAGTGGAGGGACTCACTGCCAGGTGTCCCTGCACCAGAGCAGCTCCAGTGCTCTCCCCCAGGGCCCTTTGCTGGAGGATCACAGCACATCTCAGCAGGTGTGAGCAAACTCACCTGCTCTCCTGGAGCTTCAGGTCATTCTGCAGGATGGTGAGGTCTGTTTGGAAGCTGTTGATGTGCAGAGCCAGTGCAATGACGTATGCTGCGATTTTTGCCTTCATGGAGGAAGAGACCAAGTTCTGAACACTGCATGGAGGAGAGCGAGAATGTTTGGGATGAGAGTCACTGAAGGCAAAACACAAACCCCAGACAGAACTGGAGACCAAGTCAGACATGACTAACATCTGCAAACAGAAAAAGAGCTCAGAAACAGAGGCCTCTGACCTCGGGGGCCAACAGGCTTCTCTGTTCCCCTCACATGTTCACCGTTTCTGTGTAGAACTGCAGGCCCTTGGGTTACCACCAGGCAGCCTTGACAAAACCACCAACTAATGGCCCTTCAGCCCTTTGGCAGGCAGGTCCTTGCATGAAGAAAGCAAAGAGAAGCTGCTCTAAGGGCATGCAGCATTACTACTAACAGCACCTCAAATAAACAACCCATCCCTGGCTGAAATCCTCCCTTTCTCACTGCTTTGGGACAAATCTGGCTCATTTGGACTTGAATTCTCTGCTCATGCCTGCAGTGAGACAACACAGCAGCAGACAAGGGGGAAAGGAGGACCAAGCAGGGAGCAGCTCCCCGGCCTCTGCTCCAGATTCTCCTGGATGACCTCCAGGGCCAGACCCTACCTTCTACACCAAGCCTGGTCACTGCTGGCAGGGCAGTGCCTGGGCAAACCTCGGGCAGAACTTTGTTCTGTGCAGACACAGGTGCCATGGCAGGAGTTAACCAGTGTGAACCTTCACAGTGTGGTCAGTGTAGGTTTCCATGGAGAATCCACACAGGGAACTCAGTCCTATGTTCAGCCCTACACTGCTGAGGTTCATGATGAACTCTCTGCCTTAAGACCATCATAGCAAGCACAGTTCCTTACCTGCCATTGTTGTAGGTCAGTGAAGTGAAATTCTTCATGAGTTTCCTGCTAATCATGTGTGGGCATTCAGGACCCATTGGATCTAGGACAGAAAGAGATTTGCAGTGGAATAAGCAACCTGCATCCTAGGATCACACAGAACCTAGAAGGTGCCTGCACAGTCCATTTGTAGGTCTCACCATTTTTCATGTCAGAGAGAGGCTCCCAACAGCTTTTATTTCCTTTACTAATGGGATCTTCCACTTGTGACACCACCCAATCTAAAACCTGTGCATGTGCACCTACCCATCCACTTCTTTAATGTGATCCTATCACAAAATACAATTCAAACTGACACCACACTCACAAATTCCCATTAGCATCAAGGCAAGCCATTTCCACATCCCCCTTGGGGCAAATCTTCTGTCTCCAGAAATGCAGGAAGACATTCAGAGACAGGCTTGCCATTTCCTCCTGCCTCACACCTCTGACCCTGAAAATGCCAACAGTGACACTTTCAGCACTGACAAGGAGACTCAGGTGCACAAGTACTGCAGAAGATGGCAAGTCTTGAGCACCTCAACCCAAACATTTCGTGCAGTGCTTTCCCACCACAGCAGTGGTTCCCACCATTTTAAAAGAGAGATTAAAGAAAGGTTAAAAGAAAGATCCTTATTCCCCTACTTTGGAAAGTTTAAAGTCTCAGCTCAGTGGGTGCTGGGACATCTCAGATAAACAATAATATGAGAAGGGTTGGTCCAGAGGATCCTTGAGAAGATCCTTGATCTTCCAACCTGACATTCTATGATTCCAGACAACAGAGATCACATTAAGCTAGTAAGCCAAGGATGATGAGAACATCCTTGAAAGCACAAAAGGACATATAAAGGAGGTATTGTGTCCTGTGTGCCTCTGACACCTGGGATACGATGGCTGGATGAGGTGAGGAGCTGAGTTTCCAGCTTCTTGCCTTGCAACCGAAGTGTGAAAATACAAAACATGTTTATAAGTACAGAACTATCAATAAACTAGGAAGAATCTCAAAATTCCCTATCTAAGCTTCCCTGACTCCTGCTAAGAGGATCCCATGGTACCATCCTGAGGCACAGCAGTTATGAAAGTGTTCAAAAGGATCAGACATACATCTCTCAGCAGATGCAGATCTAACAATCCTTAACAGCATGGAGATCCTCAACACAAAGGCAGCTGCTACAGCTGGCTGTTTGATCACAGCTTGTTCTGGGCAACTTTAATGTTTCCTACTGCAGTAATTACAGACCAAGTCTCAGCAGGGGGCTTATAATGGAGGAGCTAGAAAGTCTCTTACGTTTCTTCTTGATCACTTTCAGGTAGCTGAATTTAATCAGGGTGTCCAGGAACCAGAGGCATCGGGCTTTGTGGTCTCGGCTCTTCTCATCAGCAGGCAGGAACTTCAGCTCCTCTAAAACAAAGGAGCAATGGCTGAAGGAGAAAGAGGGGGAAGATGAAGCTTGAAGAACCAGGACCCAGCTGCATCAGAGGACAGGACACAGCTGTAACTTCAGTGCTCAGCTGCCTGAGAGGAGCTCCCTGGTGATGGATAAAGGGCAGCCCCAGAGCCTGCCAGGTGAGCACACCTTCCCATCAAAGCCCACCTCATCCCTTCCAGCCACCAAGGTCCCTGCACTGCAGACTCAACAACTCCAGGTGTGGGTCCACATCAGCCTCTCCTTCCAAAGCAAGCCCCACAGAAGTCAGAAGGTGGCTGGGACACCACGCTCAGCCAGCTCTGCCATCCTCCTCCCAGACAACCACCTACTGACCCTGCTTTGCCCACCTTGACTGCTACAAGGCTGCTGGCAGCAGCATTACCTTTTATCTTCAGCTTTCTTGGTGATCTCTTCTGGAGTGATGTTAACAAACACTGCTGCTGGAACACGCAGGGCTTCATACTCTGCTGGGGACAGAACTGGTAGGGTTTTAAGGAAAAGAACAAGCACACCTTTGCTCTGCCCCTGGTCTGGGCAGCCCACAGTGAGACAAGCTCCATCCACTCCTGCCTTAGGGAGCAGGGAAGGAGGAGCAGGGGGCAAGGACAAGAGTAGGAAGCTGGCTAGCCACAAAGGTCTTTGAAGAACTATGGCTCAACCAGCAGCCACTTCTCCTGCCCAGCTCACTCCATTACTGCTCCCAGCTGAGCTGCTGCCAATTGAGCAGATGCAGACACAGCATCTGCTGTCTGCAGGACAGACGCAGAATATGGGACTTATGGGCCCAAAAATCTCAACGCAGCACATCTCTGCTCTTGTGGCTGGTAAGGAGGGAAGGCTTGGCTCATCCTGGCAGCACTCACTCTCACAGGCCAGACCACCAACAGTGGGGATCACAGGTGTGGGAAACCACTGTGCCACAGGAAAAGATACTGTCCTCAAACTTGTATACATTTTCTGGCTTGTCAGCATCTTCATTACAAGGCGGGAGGAAGACGGAGACATTCTGCACATCGTCCTGGGCCACATCCTGCATCAAAGCTTTGGAGGGAAGCAGGAAAAGGGAGTATTTGGAAACAAAACCACAGAAAACACAACCACAATCCAAATCCACTCAGTGGTGTCTCTTGGGTCAACACCAGTTAGTCACTGGGGGGATTTTCAAGCTTTAGAACTTCAGTTCAGTTTATCTCATGGGGCACAGCAGGAAGGAAAAGGCTACAGCCCTTCCCTGTTCTGTTTTGTTGCTGCCACATGTAGGTGCTGACTGTACAGAAGGCATTGCAGCAGGCACAGGAAGGCTGAGAACTTCTGGTGAGACTGCCACATACCAAGCACTCTGGGCTTTACGCTGGTGCCATCACTGATACCAAGAACTTTCTGCTCCTTAGAATTTAGAAAAGCCACTCCAGACTAGAGAAAAATCTAGGAAGTTCCCCAAGACAATCTGGTTGCCACTTCTGCAGCTCAGACCTGCAGGGTGGGCAGAACATGATGTTTCCCCCCTGGACTCCATAGGACATCCACCTGGCACAAAGCAGCTCTGAGAGCACAGTCAATAGCCAGCCTGGAGCACAAGGGATGAGAGCCAAGGGGTCTTACAGTCAAAAGATGTCTCTCCAACTCACAGCAAATGAAGCTCAGATTCCAGAAATGCTGGTGGAAGGGAGCTCTGGAGGTCTCCTGTCCAGTCTCCTGCTTAGAGTAGGACAGGCTACAGCTCCAGACAAGGGCAGAATCCTCTTTGCTGCAGGCTCCTCCAGCCTGGCTCAGCACAGCACTGGGGATGGCACCTGATAGGGCTGAGGCCACTTTCCAGGGAAACCAGGCTACAGTTCAACCTCATGAGTGTTCAGCTGTCCCACTTCACACCAGGAGAGTCCACTGCCTTTAGCCCAGCAAACCCATATCCAGGGACTCCCAGAAGAGCCCCCAGGGACAGACACTGATGGCACAGGGACTTGCCCTCATTCAGACAACTCCCACACTAACTCTAGCAGGATCAGGAAACAGCTTCTCCTCCAGCAGAAAGGTCTGCTCCTGGAGTTCCTCCAGTTGTGCCCTTCGTCAAGGGAGGTGATTCTCCCTCTCCTCTTCTCTACTCTGCTCTGCTGAGACCACCCCTGCAGTGCTGGGTCCAGTTCTGGAGTCCCCAGCATCAGAAGGACACAGAGCTCCTGGAACACATCCAGAGCAGAGCCCCTGAAATGCCCAGAGGGCTGAGCAGCTCCCTGGGAAGCCAGGCTGAGGGATTGGGGTTGTTCAGCCTGGAGAAGAGGAGGCTCCCAGGTGAGCTCAGAGCAACCTTCCAATATCTGAAGGGGCTCCAAGAAAGCTTTGGACACGGGGGGGTAGGGAGAAGACAAGGGGAAAGCATTTAAAATGGGAAAGTAGAGATTGGTGTTGGACATGAGGAAGAAATCCTTTGGGGTGAGAGTGTTGAGCCCCTGTCCCAGGTTGCCCCCAGAAGCTGTGGCTGCCCCATCCCTGGCAGCGTTGAAGGTTGGATGGGGCTTGGAGCACCCTGGGCTGCTGGGAGGAGGGGATGGAACTGGATGAGCTTTCAGGTCACTTCCAACCCAAACCATTCAGTGATTATGTGATTCTCAGCTGCCAGACCAGCTGCTCCCTTGGCCAGTCCAAGAAAACCCTCTTCTCCTTCTTCCTACCACACCAAGCAAGGGAGAGGCAGACAAAGACACTTCTGACTGCCTCCACTGAACCCCATGACCGTGCTCTTACCTGCAACTCCCTTTGTATCTATGACATTTGCTGCTGCCTTTGTCACAGCAGTGCTCAGGACATCGCTGCCCACTGCATTCATCCGCCGGGAGCTCAGTGCTCGCTTCTGCTTGCTGGTGCCAAAAGCCTCAATGCACAAATCCACCTGTGGCAAAGAGAAGCCCAGGAAGGCACACTGCTGAGCTGGGGACAATGCATGCAAGAGGAGAGCACAGCTAACCAACACCTGTCCCACACTCAGAGGCTCAAACGTTTCTCTGGACACAACCCAACCACACGGCAAGCACCGATCTGCAGGGGTCAGGGAGTAACTGGGACTGCAATCAAGGCTGAAATAATGATTAAAGTGTTGCCCAGTGTGGCACGAATAACACTGCCTCACAGTCCTCTGAAGCACAGAGTATGCCTGACCAGCACAGGTTCACCCTGCAGTAAACCAAACATCAGGGCCTCAGACAACCACCACCTGCCCCTGTCAGCAGGGTAATCACAGCAGAATAGGATGCAGGGTTTCCCCTTTACCTTTTCCCTGTAGGATTTCTTCTGATAATCTGTTGTGTCATCAGGCATTGAGTTATCTATAAAAGAAAAAAAAAAAACAACACCTCAGCATGTGTGGGTTGCATGAGCCAGGACAACACACACCTTCAGCATCCCTTCTGGTCTGACCCATTTCTGAGAGACTTGGCACAACAGCCCCAGATCTCCTCCATGGGACTTTGTCAGTGAAAGAATACACTGAATGCAAGGGAGTGCACCCAGAATGAAAAGGAAAAGCAGGACAATTTCTGCTATAAAGCCTATGAGCACAGTGCATGGACTGCAGCAACACCCAGGGGGAAAATCAGCTCCCAGAGGACTGTATTCTTTGGGTTTCCCTCCTCTGGTCAGCCAGTAAGAAAAGAAAAGCTCTCCCACCCAAAATGCTGCTCTTAATCTCCCCCCTATGCTTCACCCTCCTTCCTGCTCTGTGTTTCACATCACACAGTGCCTTAAAAAGAGAGGGCAATGTACCCTCCCTCTCCCATGCTGAGGGAATAATGCTGAAATGCAGCAAGATCAGGCAGGCCATGGGGAGCACAGCTGCCAGCAGCTGAAGGCACAGACAGCTCCAGACTGCTGCCGGGGTTGAACACAGAATCCTCCTACCTGACAGCCAGGGCTGCATGTTGAATATTTCAGCATTATAGACTTCCATTTGCCCAGACTCTTTGTCTAACACGCCAACAAAATACCTGGGAAGGCAGAGGCAAGCAGTCAGCAATGGACAGATCCATGGGGGGATGTTCTACAACACATGGTGCAGTGCCCTGCGTGAACCCTATCCCCTGCCACTGCTTTTTTGACTTGACAGTACAACTTTCCCGTGCAGATTTGGAATCTTAGAATCACAGAAAACCAGGTTGGAAAGGACCTCAAGGATCACCCGGTCCAACCTTTCCAAACAAAAACATCTCTCGGTTGAAGTGCACCAGCCCTTTCAGTAGTTTCATGTCACAATGAAACAAGCTGCCTCCAAGGCATGCACTAGGTATTTCAATATAAAACAGACTTGTTACTCCAACTTACAAGTCTTAAGACCATTGAATTAGCTTTGAAATGCACAGTCTGGGTGCAAGAGTGCCAGCTGCTTGTTCTCTTTTCTTTTTTGGTGGGTCAGAACCCTAGGTTTCCTAAGGTTCCTTTGCTAGCTTTCCTAGGTTTTCCTATGCAGTTCCTTTGTTATTTAGCACCTGGATTCCCTGTAGCCACTTCTCTGCTTAGCACGAGTTTCTTTTAGCCCCCAGAGATGTGTCTGATGTATCTAAAACAGGATAATTTCCCTTAGGTAATTTCCTTTTTGTCCCATGGGGGCAAATGGTTTGTGCAGCTCCTCCTCAGGTGTCCCTCATCCCAGCTGGAAGGGGCTGTACATCACCTGGGCTGACACTGATCAGGGGATCAGCTGCACCAGATCCTTATCCAGCCAGAGGAGTTTGCCCCATCTCACCCCTTCTGACTGCTGCCTGAGCTTGCTCTGCTCCATAACATGTCCTCCTAAAACTCAGGACACACCTGCACAGCAGTTGTGAGAGCAGTTTTAAGCTGACAACTGCCAAGAGCAATGGGAATGGATCCACTGGAGGAAATCCACACGCAGGCAGCTTAGGAAGGTGTGGGAGTAAAAGGGACAGAAGGATACGGTGGAAAAACTTGAAAGAATAGCAAGAAATTACTTAATTCATTCTTGCCTGCATCTCTGGAGATCCTGAGGCACATGTAATGCAAAGTTGGTACCTGAAGCTGAGAGTGCATCAGCAGACAGCTGCCTTGTTACCTTCCATAGCTCAGCATCTCTAGAAGTCCAGGCAAGAACCACGTAAGCCACTAACACCATCTCCTCATCAGCAACATGAAATGTTCAGAGATGAGAATGCTAAATGTGCCTAAAAATCATACTGCATGGATACCTGTATCATACATATTCATTAAACTAAATTAATTTCTCCAAACTCGAGATGAAAAAGCCCCTTAGTTTCTTTTTTTTAGCTACAGTGCTTGAAACTGAAGGCTGTTATATCTGAAGGTTCAGCTCCCCTGGTTTAACCTCTCAGGAAGAACCAGCAAGGTTATCTGCAGCATGTTTTGACAGGCTGCTTGCAGATGTGAAACCTGTTTCTCCCACAGCATGACAGAACAGAACAGAGCACCACAGCTGGCAGTGGCCCACAGTGATCATCTACTGCAACTGCCTGGCCAGATTAGGGCTGACCAATTCTTAAAGCAAATTATTGAGGGTGTTGTCAGGGAATTTTCCTGCAGTGCACACATTTGACATTGTGTAGGTGAGCAGGAACAGTAGCACACATCCAAGGAGGAAAGAAATGCTGCTGTGATGTTGATATCTGAGCAACTCCTCTGCTCCCACCCCCTTGTCCCTGCCACCCCTACCTGCACAGAGAGTTACACTTCATCACCCCACTGCCAAAGTTATTCCCCACATAGGAAAGCCTTTCAGTTTCGGAGACCTGAAAAACAAAGACAAGTTGCTTGAACACAGGGCTGTGGAAAACCTCCTCCACATCTACTTTATCCTCCTCGGTGCCATAAAGCTGTAAATCCAAGCAGGGGATGCCAGCTGTGTGTAAGCAGATTTCACTTGGCCCACTGTGGGTATGTTCTGCATCAGACCAAAATCTTTACAAGACAGAAAACATTTCTTGAAGCTGAAACTATCCAGGACACACAACTCTGCCTCAGCTTTCACTGGGCCAGAAAATGAGGAACCACTGCAAATGGGAGCCGTAATTTGGAGTATACCTCTGTACCTAACAGGGGCTGGGACACTTAAAAATGGGAGATCAGTTAAAAAATGTCAGAGACACTGCCAAGTGATAGCAATTCACAGACTGAAAAAGAGAGCAGTGCCACCAGGAATGGCTCAGCCACCCAGATGTGTTCCCATATGTTCATGTCTCTGCTACATCCCGGTTTATTTCCCCTAAGGATTTTGGCTGAAAAGTCATTTATTCCTTGAGAGTCATCCATGTAAGCAGCTGCAAAACTGAACAGGATCTGAATCACAGAACACCAGGCTGCAGGGGCCTCAAGGATCATCTGGTCCAGGCTTCCTTGGCAAAAGCACAGTCTAGACATCTTGGTCCAGCATCAGCACTCTGTCCATTTGGATCCTAAAAACACCCAGTGTTGGTGAATCCACTGCTTCCCTGGGGAGATTATTCCCAGGGCTGATGGTTCTCAGGGTGCAAAACTCTCCTCTGGTATCCAATGGGAATCTCCCCAGGATTCACTTGTACCCCTAAACCCTTTTCTATCTGAGTCCTCACAAGAAGGAGCCTCCATCTTCTTTGAAGCTCTTCACTGAAACAGAAATCTCCTTACAATGCAGTTTAACAAAAAACTGGTGAAGAGTTTACTGTGCTGGCTGTGTGCACAGCAAGGGTTTGGTGACCACGTGCAGGAGCTGCTTCAGGATAGCTTTTACCTTTAAATGTCATTTCCCTCCAGGATGTTAAAATAAACCAGGAGCATGCCCTGCTCCGGGAGATCAGCCGCTGCCCGGGAGCCGGGTTATCAGCAAAACTCTCAAAATATTCGGAGAGCTCAGCTCTGAGGGGGGTTCACCCCCTCCCACCTGCGGATGCCCTCAGCTAGAGCCCCCTCACTGCACGACCCCCCTCAGCACCACGAGCCCACCCACGCTGCCCTGCGGTCCGGCACCGACAGAACCTGCCCCGGGACCCGCCCCGGTACCGGAGAGCCTTACGAGGATCCTGCGGTGCCGGTATCGGGGGTGTGCCGTGTCCCGGTGCCGGTAGGCAGTGAACCGCATGCCGCCGGGCTCCCGCAGCCGCCCGTTGGAGAACTGCACTGCACCGAGGAGAGAGCCGGGTCGGACCGGCACCGCGCCCCCCATGCTCGGCCCAATCCACACCGGACCTGCTACCCTCCAATCCTTGCCCGGTGCCCCCCTCTCCCTCCTCCTCCCCCCCTCCTTCCGGTCCTGTCACCTCACCTCGGTCCGGTGTCTCCTCCATCGGCCCCGCGCACCCCGCCTGGCACTGACCCCCCCGTCTGGTGCCCACACCTCGCCCCCATGCCCTGCTCCCCATCCCGGCCCCGTGTCCCCTCGCCCTGTCCCCGCTCCCTGCTCCCGTCCCGGTGCCCCCAATCCCGGTGTGCTCCCGCCCCATCCCCGCTTCCTCGCCCCAGCCCGGTGCCCCCCGCCCTGTCCCTGCTCCCTCCCCCGTCCCGGTGCCCCCCAGCCCATCCCCGCTTCCTCGCCCCAGCCCGGTGCACCCCTCCCGTCCCCGCTTCCTCGCCCCCGTCCCGGTGCCCCCGTCCCGTCCCGTCCCGTCCCGTCCCGTCCCGTCCCGTCCCGCCCCGTCCCCTCCCGCGGGGTCCGGGCCGTACCGATGGCCGCGGGCTGTCCCATCTCGGGGTCCCCGCGGTACCTCCAGGTGGCGGCGGAGGGGGCCGCCATGTCTCGCGCGGGACGGGGCGGGGTTTGGGGAGGCCCCTCCCACGCGGTGGGCGGAGCGCGCTTCCCGCCTGGCCCCGGGCGTGCCGTGACGCGATGGCGTCACTTCCGGCGCGCGGGGTGGGGCGGGGGCGGAGCGGCGGGCGGGCTGCGGGGCACAGAGCGAGCGGAGCGTCCGGAGCGGCCCTGCCCGGCTCTGCCCTGCCCGGCCCGGCACGGCCCTGCCCTTCGCCTCCCGCCGCCCGCGGCCCTTCCCGCCCGCAGAGCAGCGGGGGTGGACACCGCAGGTGAGCAGGGGCGGGCTCGGCGACAGGCAAGGCGGGGGGTGCGGGTGACGTGAGCGCCGGGGCCTGCTGCGGGGCCGCCCCTTCCCCACCCCCGAGAGGCCCCCCGAGACTGTGTGGAGCAGCCCCGGGAGGTGTCTGGGGCGGGGGGGAGAGGAGGCGGCGAGCTGGGGGCGGCCCGGGTACCCCCCCGGCGGGAGGGGCGGTCCGGTCCGGCCCGGTCCGGCCCACCCCACCCCACCCCACCCCACCTCAGCCCAGTGGTGCGGTGCAGAGCAGAGCCCCCGGGGGCCCTCTCTGCCGGGACGCAGTGTAAGGAAGCCGGCGCTTGGCCTCGAAGCGCCTTTGGCTCGGGGTTGGACACACCAAACGCTGTCTGACCAGGGGTCTTGGGCGGCCTGGTTGTTGTGTGCACGGGATGTGTGAGGAGGGTGCAGAATTAAATACCGGGATGTGTTTTAACTGCTGATGGCGGAAGGGTGAGGTGTAGGTGCCCTGTTGACAGGGGCGTAAGACTTGGGTATCTCAGGTATGTAAAAAAAACCCCAAAAGGTAGAGTTGCAGTTCTTTAGTGCAGTGTCTCTCTGTGCACCCAGGCATGAGAACAGCATCCTTTCCTGGAGCTTTCAAGGAAATATCTTCTCCCATGACACTTTGTTTTCTTTATTTGTTTTTTCTTTATTTGTTTTTTCTTTATTTGTTTTTTCTTTATTTGTTTTTTCTTTATTTGTTTTTTCTTTATTTGTTTTTCTTTATTTTCTTGTGTTTGGTGTAAATATTGATTCATCATTTGCCTGCTGGGGAGAGGGTGCAGGTGGGAAGGTGTCACAGGTCCTGTTGGTGTCTGCTGTGGTTGTGTCACTGTCCCTTGTGTTCTTGCTGATGGAGGCAAGCTGCAGTGACCCTGTGGTGCTGTGAAGGAGGGGAAGACCTGGAGTGATGTCCGTGTGAGGACAGGAAGGATGTTGTCACCTCTGAACTGCCCAGAGCTGCTTTATTTCATTTCTTCCTCTGCCTTTCCAAAACCTCTCTGGTGTCTCGTGTTCACAAAGGGGTGGAAGCTGCTGGGCAGCAGTAGCTGAGGGAGAGGGGAGTGAGAGGGTGAACTGCCCTGCAGACAGCAAGGTTAGTGAAGGAAGAGGGGAGGAGCAGGGATTCATCTGCAGCCCAGGGCTGAGGCCATGGTGATGCAGCTTGTCTGGAGCCTGTGGAGGTGGCAATGGTGGAACAGCTGGAAGAAGCTTCTGGCAGGACATGTGGCCCCCTGGAGAGGAGCCCACACTGAGGAGTCTGTTCCTGAAGGACTGAGGGTAGTAAGTCACTGGAATAGGTTGCCCAGGGAGGTTGTTGATGCTCCCTCCCTGGCAGTGTTGAAGGTTGGATGAAGACTTGTGCAACCTGGGCTGTGGGAGGGGTCCCTGACCATGCAGGGGGTTGGATCTTGATGATCTTTAAGGTCCCTTCCACCCCAGACTATTCCATGATTCCGTGACTGTGCCCCATGGGCAGGACCCAGTCTTGGTTGGTTCTTGAAGAACCCACACTGGAGAGGTTTGTGGTGTGTCCTGTGGGAGGGACCTCACACTGGAGCAGGGGAAGGGGTCTGAGTGGCAGAGATTAACTCACCACAGCTTCCACCCCTTCTGCTGCCCCAGGGAGGAGCTGGAATGAAGCTGAGCCTGGGATAAAAGGAAGAAGGGTGAGGGGAAGGTGTTTTTAGTTTCACTTTTCTTTCTTTCCATCCTACTTGCCATTTATTGGCAATGAATTAAATTAATTCTCCCTAAGTGGAGTGTTCCAGGTGTTAAGTAATGAATGGTCTGCCTGTCCCCACAAGCTTTTCCTCTCTCCCTGCCTGGGAGGGAGGGGAGTGGGGGGGTGTCTGGGGGGTGTCTGGGATCCCATCATGGTGACAGAACAGACACAACTGCCCAGAGATCCCTGTGGGGGGGTTGTTACCCTTCTGAGGGAGAAGTGATGAAGTGACAAGAGGACTTTTGGAAAGAGGTTTGCAGAGGTGAGGAGCAGGTGGCTCAGCAGCACCAGTCACCTCCTGGGTCTCTTGTGTGCAGGTAGCAGTTTGCTCAGCCTGACAGCATGGATGCTGATGGATCTGTTGTGGTGGGGGCAGACTAGCACTTGTTATTTTGATCTTAACCCCCTTCCTGGCATAAGTTGATTTATTCATTATGCAATTAACCCCAGTTCCACTGGGGTTCAAAGGCTGGGTGAAGGAGGCACCAGGGATGGTGGCTGTTCAGAATTCTTGTGTCTGGTAAACAGTGATGTTGGAGGAGCTGTGTTTGGACATGACTGCCATGCTGAGCAAGGAGTTGCCATGCTGGTGCAGGGCTGGTGGGATCCTTGCCACAGACCTTGGTCTCTGTGCTGTGCCTGTGGTGTGGCCCTGAGCTGGGGTGACAGCAGGAGGAGAAGCTGGCAGCCAGGGTGTTCCTGTGCCAGATGTTCCTGTGAGAGGGCAGCGTCAGAGCCAGAGGCTGCCTTGGTACCTCTGGCCTCAGGACGGGTTTTCTGTGCTGGTAAGGTCACTGTGAGGTCGGGTCAGCCCCTGTTGGTGGCAGCTTGTCCTCTGGTTCCCTCACAGGGCTGTGTCCCCAGTCTGTGAAGCAGCATGCTCTGTGTTACATCAGCTGAGCTCTGGTGCAGGTAGTTGCCCCAGGGGGTTCACTGTGAAATGCCTGAAAACAGTCTTGGAAACTACTGTTTCTGTTACCTGGATAGAGTTTTTTTAGCTTTTTAAGATCAAAAATAGAACCCGTGATCATAGAATCATGGAACCATAGACTGGTTTGGGTTGGAAGGGACCTTAAAGATCATCAAGATCCAACCCCCTGCATGGTCAGGGACCCCTCCCACAGCCCAGGTTGCACGAGTTTTCATCCAACCTTCAACACTGCCAGGGAGGGAGCATCAACAACCTCTCTGGGCAACCTACTCCATTCTCCCTGGTATCTCATCTAAGTCTCCCCTCTTTCAGTTTCAAACCATTGCCCCTTGTCCTGTCTCTGCCCTCCTGGTGAAAAGCCCCTCCCCAGCTTTCCTGTAGCCCCCCTCCTGATCTTTTCCTGCTGGTCACTGATTGCTGAAGACCCTGCTGCTGCTGCCAGTTCTCCAGGGGAGCATTCCAGCTGTCACCTGCAGGGGCTGTGGCACTGACCCCAGCCCAGGAGGTGGAGGGGTTGGCCAGGAGTCACCGGGCAGCCCTGCTGAGGCTGTGCAACACAGAACAGCCCCTGGGGACACTGTGGTGGCACACGGGGGTGCAGAGGTGTCTGTGTTTCCTCCTCTGAGCCAGCACACTGCTGCAGGGTCTGCAGACCCAGGGGCCACCCTGGGGCTGGGGGGCAGCAGGAGGGTGGCTGTGTCACAGGCAATGTCTGTTTCTGCAGGTGGATAAGGTTGTCCCAGGAAAAAGTGGCCTTTTTATGGGGGCTTTGTGTCATTCCTTCCAAAGGTGGTGTTTGGTGAGGTGGGTTTGCCAGGGGCTGAGCTGTTTTTGGGTGATAAGAAAGCACTGAGCTGTTTGCTGATCTGTTCTTCTCTGGGGGGCTGTCGCCACCAGCAGCAGCTTTTGCAGGGCAGTTGATCATTTCTGATTCTCAGACAAGTTGTAACTCATCCTCCCTGACAATGGGGCTGGAACTCGATATAAAAACCTGTCTGAGGAAGCAGGTCTGTGAGGTGCTGTGAGTTCAGCTGTCAGTGCCTGGCTGCAGGACCTGTCAGGCACAAACACAGAGCACCTCCCAGGGCTGCCACTTGCACATTGTCATGGGCAGGGGACTGATGTGACAAATCCAGATATCATTTTAGCTGCTGTTAGCTGCAATCCCACCCTTCCCTCAGCCTTGTGAGCACTCCCTGAGCAGGGAACACACACCCTCTGAACCTCAAAGTGGGAAATTTGCCAAAGGTGTCAAAGGAAGTGATGACTTTGTTCTCCTTCTGCCTCTGCTCTCCCACCCTCCTCCTGGCTTGTTAAAAGGAGCAACATAACTGACAGTAGGGAGTGTTGTCTTGTTTTTTTTCACTCTTGTGTCACCAACTGATACCTAGATTTATGTTTGCATTTCAGGGGAGCTTTTTATGGGAGGTATTGTTTGGAGCAGGAGGGTTCAGCACGGGGAGGGTGCCCTGTAATGTATAAAATGCAGCTCAAGCCAAGGGGCAGGCAGCTCAGCTGCTGATGTTGTGTTACACTGGTACGCTCGGGCTTTTGCTGTAGGCCAGGGACTGCTGCAGGCTTGGTACCTGGAACCTAACAGGGTTTGAGGTGCATGTAATAAAGTCATCCTCCTTTTTGTCTGGTAAGGAGGAAAACAAGTTCCTAGCCTGAAGTTTTCAGCAGTGTATTTGTGTGTGAGGTTGCTCCTGGTGTCGTTGTGCTGATGTGCAGCTGAGGCAGATCTTGTTGTTGCGTTTGGTAACACAAATCAGTTACTTTGCAGACTTTCTGAGTGCCTCCTTAGGAGCGAACCTGAGGTTGCATTTGATCTTTTTGTTTGTGCATTTGACTTCTTGACAGCAGCTCAGGGTGACAGTGTGATCTAAACTGTCCTTTAATATTGGGTGTAGGAATAAGAATTTAAATGGATCATTATTTAGAACTTTTATTTTTCACACTCCTATAGAGAGCTGACTTTTTAAGGAAGGGAGAGGGAAGTTTTTGATTCTGCAGTAGTTTCAGTGCAAGTGCACATAAACACTTACCTTGTCCCATCTTGCTGCAGCCCCTTGATAGGAAAAGGGGCTGTAGCTCAACACAGTATTTTCGTCACTAACCATTCAAGAAGAAGAAATAATTTTTACCAGTGTAAGGAGCAGATGTATGTGTTAATAGAACCTGAATTCCTATGGAGAAGCCCCCTGGCTGGGCAGTGGCTGCAGGTTCCACACAACACATCTGTGCTGCTTGCCCTGTAGCTGCCTTTGAGCTGGTTGTTCTGTGTTGTAGTCCTTATAAACCTGGCTTCTTCAACCAGACACCAGCTTCAGCAAAAGAATGTAGGAGTTGATTATCTGCTCTTCTCTGCTGAATTTGGTCGATGTTAAAAAGAGAGACTATGAGGTTAATGACTAATGAGAGATTCATAGGCAGGCTGTGTAATGGTAAATTGTAGATCTTTTGTCCTAGAATTTCAAAACGCTTGCACTTCATCATCCCAGTGAGCTGTGTTGTTTTCTAAATTATTATAAAATCATTATTTTTGTATTTACTTAAATTTCTTAGCAATGGAAGGCTGGCTTAGTTTTAGAAATTTAATCCTCATCTTCACCCAAGAAGTCGAGGAATATTTCACTCTGTGCCACCCTGGCTGTTTGGCCACAGGACTCAGTGCAGGATGGGGATAAGAGGAACCAACAGTGGGGCCAAGGAGGGGCTTGGGTGGGCACACAGAGGGGGGAGGGGAGTGACAGGGATGGTCACATGTGGGTGGTTGGGTGGTCAACCCTGCCTCAGTGAATTCCATCCTACTTGCTTTAGGTGTTTGGATATCTACTGAGGATACATTTTATTCAAAGGTTAATTAACTTTTAAAATGTATAATCAAGGTTCTAGGGAGACTATGCTTACTCATTAATTTTTACCACATTAATCATACATTTAAAAAATTCATAGTTCTGTCCTAAAACTCCTCCGAAAATACCAATGCTGTAAAATTGAAAGGTTTCTTCTCCCAGACCTCAGTTCAGGGACAGGCAGAGTGCTTGATTTCTAGTCAGGATTTCATAGATCTTTTTTCATTGATTGCTCTAAAACTTTTCCTGGCTCTGTCTAGTCTTACTTACAGTAAAAGTACTTGTAGCTAAAACATTTGGTAGAGTTTCTTTTCACTTGGGGGTCATTGAGTGTAGAGCTAAGCCGTTTGGGGGAGGATTTATGGCCAGCTGGTGTTGGAAGGCAGGTGCCATCCACACTAGGGGGAGAACAGACCCAGTGTGCACATCCAGGGAGGGACAAGTCACTCGTGCACTGGCTGAGGTGGATGGTGTGTGTTTAGTCACCTGCAGTGGCTGATGTCTCACCCAGCACGGTGTGTGCAATGTGGAAGCTCTGTGACTCAAGACGGGTTTTATAATTGTCCCTGGATCTTGTACCAGCTTCCTTATGGGGTCTGTGTTTGTTGAGCCTGGATCAGGATGATGTAGTAGAAGTTAAACACCAGCCAGAGCTGGGGTTTGCCTTGTTTCAGATGCACAAAGGATGCAATAATCTTTGGTGACTGTAAGCAAGGGCTCACTCTGAATTCTGAAATCCCAAATCATTGGTCTAAACAACAACTCTTGTCTCTTTGGTTCAAATACATATTGCTGCCTCTGCAGAGGTTCCTTGGGCCATCCCTGGACCCAGCTGGAGGCCAGCTTAATCTTTCTATGGATGTGAGATCCTGCCTCCATGTGGTTTGGTGCTTCCCACCTCCAGTCCAGCCATTCCTACATCGTGCTCTGGCTGGATGAGGGCAGTGCCTGAGCTCTGGGGTGTTCTGTGTTTCCTAAAGCAGTGCAGAGACCCGGGAGCTGCTCGGGTGCTTGTGATCAGCTTCTGACAACCCGTGAAGCTGGAGCAGTCTGCTGGGCTTTGCTGCTCTTCCTCAGGGCTGCCTGACTGGGGAAGGAGGTGAGAAGAAAGCCAGTCAGCTTCCAGGCTGCCCAGGAGCACAGTGGTGGTATGGTTCACTCAGTGGGGTGAAGGAGAGAGTTTCCTTATTGCTTGGGCAACTGTTGTCCCCCCCCATGGCCCCCCACGACCCTCTCTCCTCTCAGTTTGCCTCAGACCCTGTGTGTCAGTCTCTTGGAGCCAAGGATGCAGTCTGTCTCTGCCCCAGAGGCAGCCCACGAGCACACGCAGGGTGGTTTGCAGGCCCCTCCCTGGCAGCTCTCCTGACTCTCTGGAGGTCAGGTTGTCCCTGTGCTGGCTGGAGCCAAGGAGGCACCAGGAGCAGCCCTGCTCTACAGCCCTGTTGTGCCTCTTGTCCTGGGCTCTCCTCTTCCTTTCTTCTGCTGCCCAAGCTCAGCCAGTGTCAGGGGCAGCTCTCTTGTTCCTCCTACAACCACCACCCAGCACTTCCTCACTTTCCTCTGTATTACACCTCTGTCAAAAAAAAAGGATTAATGTAGAAATAAAAACTGTGGGGTTCCAAAGTTTGTCTCATTCGTCATGTTTTTGTTTGAGAATGCTGTCTTGTTTTTTACTGTCCAATGTAATGGGTAGTGAAAGATAAATAAAATCACCTATTACTTGTATTGTTTCTTGTTTTGTAAAAATAGGGAAACTCTAATTCTGCTGTTTTATTACAGAAGTTATTATATAGAGATAAAGGAGACTGTAATACAGTCTTTAATTAAGTCTCATTATGATGCTTATTTCAGGCATTCAGACATGCTAGCCTTAGTGTGATTTTTGATGCCACAGTAAGCCTGGACCCTTACCACTGCTGGGAGGCATAAAGTGTAATTAATTTCTTTCTTTTTTGAATGCACAGGAGCCAATTACAGTTGGAGGCAACAGATTTTTGCCAGATGAATCTTTAGGTTTTCAGTGTTTAGGTAAAACTGGTTCTTTCTTTTGCCCTCAGCAAGTCTGCTGATGCCACCAAGCTGTGTTGACACTCTGGAGGGGAGCGGTGACATCCAGAGGGACCTGAACAGGGTGGAGAGGTGGGACTGTGCAGACCTCACCAAGTGCCAAGTGCAAGGTCCTGCACCTGAGTCAGGGCAATCCCAAACACAGATACAGGTTGGGTGGAGAATGGATGGAGAGCAGCCCTGAGGAGAAGGACTTGGGGGTGTTGGATAGGGAGAAGCTCAGAATGGCCCAGCAACACATGAGCTCCATGCATCCCAGAAACCCCCTTTTCCTGTGCTGCATCCCCAGAGTGATCCCAGCAGGGCCAGGGAGGGGATTGTCCCCCTCTGGGGAGACCCCCCTGGGGTAAAGCTGTGTCCAGTTCTGGGGTCCCCATCAGCAGAAGGACACGGAGCTGTTGGAGCCAGTGCAGAAGAGGCCCTGGAGCTGCTGGGAGGGCTGGAGCAGCTCTGCTCTGGAGCCAGGCTGAGAGAGTTGGGGGTGTTGAGGCTGGAGAAGAGAAGGCTGCAATGGAGAGACCTTAGAGCACCTTCCAGTGCCTGAAGGGGCTCCAGGAAAGCTGGGGAGGGACTTGGGACAAGGGCCTGGAGGGATGGGAGCCTCCGAGGGGGAAGGGTTTGGAGCTGCAAGAGGGGAGATGGAGAGGAGAAATCCTTTGGGGTGAGGGTGCTGAGCCCCTGGGTGCCCCCAGAAGCTGTGGCTGCTCCATCCCTGGGAGTGTTGAAGGTTGGATGGGGCTTGGAGCACCCTGGGCTGGGGGAGGGGTCCCTGACCATGGCAGGGGAGGTTATAACTAGCTGACCTGAAAAGGTCCCTTTCAAATGAAACCATTCTATGATTTTCAAGCCTGTTTCCTTTGGAGTGGGGCAAGGTTTTTTGTTTGGCAGGTCAAATCTGTCAAATCTTTCTCCAGCACAGAGACAAAAAGTATATGTTGAGGAGTTAAGTGTCAGTTGCCTCTTGCTGGGAGCAGCAATGTTCCTGTTTTCACCCCAGCCTGGCAGCTGCGGCAGGCAGGGGCTATTCCATCGGATTTTTCACAGAATCACAGAATTGTCACACTTGGAAAAGACTGCTGAGATCACTGAGTCCAACTGGCAGTCCAGCAGGAGAAGGAAAAAAAAACAAAACCAAGCAAAACCACGCCATGGCTGCTAGACCGTGTCCTGAAGTGCCACGTCTGCAATGTTTTCTGCATACCTCCAGGGGTGGTGACTCCACCACCTCCCCAGGCAGGCAGCCTGTGCCAGGGCCTGACTACTGTCTCAGTAAAGAAATTCTTCCTGATATCTGAACCTCCCTGGTGCAGCTTCAGACCATTTCCTCTGGTCCTGTCATTGTTCATTTGAGAGAAGAGCCCAGCACCCACCTCCCTACAGCATCCTTTCAGAGTTGTAGAGAGCCTCCAAACTAAACATTCCCAGTTCCCTCAGCCTCTCCTCACAGGGAGTGTTCTCCAGACCCCTCCCCACCTCCCTTGCCCTTCTCTGGACACACTCCAGCCCTTGGGTGTCTCTTTTCTGACCCAAAACTTACCCCAGGATTTGGAGGTGCATCCTCTCCAGTGCCCAGCACAGGGGGACAATCCCTGCCCTGCTGCTGCTGCTGCTGCCCACACCAGTGCTGGTCCCAGCCAGAATGCTGGTGGCCACCTGGGCACACACAATGCTGTCTGACAACCAGGTCCTTTTCTGCTGGGCAGATTTCCAGCCACTCTGCCCCAAGCCTGGAGTGTTGCCTGGGCTTGGTGTGACCCAAGGGAAGGACTCAGCACTTGGCCTTGTTGAACCTCATACAACCTCATGTTGAACCTCATGCATCCAGCTGGATCCATGGATCCAGCCTTTCCAGGTCCCTTCAGCATATCAATACTGCCACCCAGCTGGGTATCATCTGCAAACTTTCTGAGGAAGCACTCAGGCCTCTCATCTAGATTACTGATGCAGACACTGAACAGGAGCAGCCCCAACACTGAGCCCTGGGGGGCCCCACTGGTGATGGTGTTAAATCCACCAACTGGGTTTATCTCTTCACCACAGCTCTCTGGGCCCCAGCATCCAGCCAGGTTCTGACCCAGGGAAGAGTTCAGCTCTCTGTGCCATGACCCACCAGCTTCTCCAGGGGAATGCTGTGAGAGATGGTGGCAGAGGCTTTACTGAAGCCCAGGTAGACAGTGTCCCCAGTCTGCCCCTCCTCCACGTGGCAGCTCACCTGGTCAGAGAAGGAGACCAGGTTGGTCAAGCAGGACCTGCCTTCCCTGAGCCCATGCTGGCTGGGCCTGATCCCCTGGTTCTGCTGCTCTTACCATGTGAGTGCACTCAGGGTGTTCCTCTCCATAATCTTCCTGGTACTGAGGTCAGGCTGGCAGGCCTGGAGGTCCCCAGGTCCTCCCTCTGGCCCTTCCTGTAGATGAGTGTCATGCTGGCAACCTCCAGTCAGCTGGGACCTGCCCTGGTAGCCAGGGCTGTTGGAGAGTGATGGAGAGAAGCTTGGGGAGCTCCTCTGCCAGCTCCCTCAACACTGGGACAGATCCCATCTGGCCCCATGGACTTGTGGGTGTTCAGGTGCCCCAGCAGATTGTTCCTCAGCTGCTTCCTCCTGGATGATGGGAGGGATTGTGCTATAGGAGCCCAGGGAGGTGAAACAGCCCATGTTAGCTTGCAGCAGAACTGCCTCTGTCAGAGCAGGTCAGCTCCGTGCAGGACCTGTTCTCATCCTCCTGCTGGACGACAGCTGTGGTGCAGTTCCTGCTCAGCTGCCTTCCAGCTACCATTTTTCATTGTTTAAACATGGCTTTGCTGGGGTCTTAATAGGACCTCAGCCATTTTTAACGTTGTATTCTGTTTTCTTGTGCTTTACAGGATCATGGATTTTCCAGGACACTTTGAGCAAATCTTTCAGCAGCTGAACTACCAGAGGCTCCATGGCCAGCTTTGTGACTGTGTCATTGTGGTGGGGAACAGGCATTTCAAAGCCCATCGCTCCGTTTTGGCAGCCTGCAGCACACACTTCCGAGCCCTCTTCACTGTGGCTGAAGGAGACCAAACCATGAACATGATCCAGCTGGACAGCGAGGTGGTGACAGCAGAAGCCTTTGCTGCTCTGATCGACATGATGTACACTTCCACGCTGATGCTCGGGGAGAGCAACGTTATGGATGTCTTGCTGGCTGCCTCCCACTTACACTTGAACTCTGTTGTTAAGGCCTGCAAACACTACCTTACCACCAGAACGCTGCCCATGTCTCCGCCCAGCGACAGGGTTCAAGAGCAAAATGCCCGCATGCAGAGGTCCTTCATGCTGCAGCAGCTGGGGCTGAGCATCGTCAGCTCTGCCTTAAATTCCACTCCCAGCACAGAGGAGCAGCCCAGTGCCATGAGCTCCTCGATGAGAGGAAACATGGAGCAGCGCACCACCTTCCCCATCCGCCGGCTCCACAAACGCAAGCAGTCCTCGGAGGAGCGCGCCCGGCAGCGCATCAGGCCCTCCATGGACGAGGCGGTCTCTGAGGTGGCTGCCGAGAGCGGGCAGACAGGGGTTCACTCCCGGGAGGACTTCTTCTCACCAGACTCACTGAAGATTGTGGACAACGCGAAGGCTGATGCAGTGGCTGATAACCAGGAGGACAACACGATAATGTTTGACCAGTCTTTCAGTGCTCAGGAGGATGCTCAAGTGCCCAGCCAGTCTGACAACAGTGCTGGAAATATCTCACAGATGTCCATGGCGTCCCAGGCCACGCACGTGGAAACCAGCTTTGACCAGGAGCCTGCTTCTGAGAAGAGCAACTTCCCGTGTGAGAACACGGAGGTCAGTCTGAATGAGAAAGAGCACATGAGGGTGGTGGTGAAGTCTGAGCCCCTGAGCTCCCCGGAGCCTCAGGATGAGGTGAGCGATGTCACGTCCCAGGCGGAGGGCAGCGAGTCTGTGGAGGTGGAAGGGGGAGTGGTGAGTGCAGAGAAGATAGAGTTGAGTCCTGAGAGCAGTGATCGGAGCTTCTCTGACCCACAGTCCAGCACCGACCGGGTGGGTGACATCCACATCATGGAGGTGTCAAACAACCTGGAGCACAAGTCTACTTTCAGTATCTCAAATTTTCTAAATAAAAGCAGAAGTGGTGGCTTCGGCACAAGTCAGAACAGTGATGACAACATTCCAAACACCACCAGTGACTGCAGGATGGACAGCGATGCCTCTTACCTGATGAGTCCAGAGTCGGGGCCTGCTGGTGGCCATTCGTCTGCCACTGTCTCTCACGTCGAGAACCCGTTCAGTGAGCCTGCAGACTCTCACTTTGTCAGACCAATGCAGGACGTGATGGGTCTCCCCTGCGTGCAGACCTCGGGGTACCGGGCAGCAGAACAGTTTGGGATAGATTTCCCCCGCTCGGGCCTGGGTTTGCATTCCCTCTCCAGGGCCATGATGGGGTCAGTAAGAGGTGGAGCCAGCAGCTTTCCTGGCTACCGCCGCATCGCCCCCAAAATGCCGGTGGTGACCTCTGTAAGGAGCTCCCAGCTGCAAGACAGCTCCTCCAGCTCCCAGCTGATGATGAACGGCACCACCTCCTTCGAGAATGGGCACCCGTCGCAGCCTGGCCCACCCCAGCTGACCCGGGCCTCTGCTGACGTCCTCTCCAAGTGCAAGAAGGCCTTATCCGAGCACAACGTCCTGGTTGTGGAAGGCGCCCGCAAGTACGCCTGCAAGATCTGCTGCAAGACCTTCCTGACCCTGACGGACTGCAAGAAGCACATCCGCGTGCACACGGGGGAGAAGCCTTACGCCTGCCTCAAGTGTGGCAAACGCTTCAGCCAGTCCAGCCACCTCTATAAACACTCCAAGACCACCTGCCTGCGGTGGCAGAGCAGCAACCTGCCCAGCACTTTGCTTTAACCCCCTCCACCCTGCCGGGCCTGGCGGGCAGCACCGGGAGCTGGGGTCCAGCGGCACGGCGGGACAAGGACGCCTTCCTCCCAGGCTGCGGGCTCGGAGCTGCCCCCGCCGGTCAGTGAACAGGGGGGGGGTGGTTGTTGTGCCACGTGGGGCAGAGGTGGTCGTGGTCTGTAATTGGGGATATTTCTGTACCTACCTCACGGGTGCGGTGGGGCTGGAGCTGCTGCAGCCTGGGGTGGGCAGATGGGGATACCGACCTTGCGTGCAGCGGGTCCTTGGCAGGGCAGAACGTGGTTATCTGATGAAGTAGCATGTTTCAAGAACAAGAAACTGAAGTGCAAATTTCCTTTTTCCTGTTTTTATTTCCCCCGCCCCTAAAGTATTTTGTAAAAGTGAAAGTGTTTAAATAAACGACCTGTAAAACGAGTCGCTGCGTTGTGTGCCGACAGTGATGCAGGAGGTGTTCACCGTAACTAATACAGACAGCACACCTTAAAAAGAGTAAAACAACCTCACGTGCACCTGTCGGACACAATGCTTTAAAATACACTAATTATAAAAATAGTTCTAGGGTTATGAATGTATGTTTGGCTGTTTTGTAGTAAAGGACACTGTGTAATGAAGGTGCTTAAATTAAATCCAAGACAAGTAACTTTTGGACTGCCAGATGTATATATACTTTGGGTACAGCAAGATCTGGATGTTTGACTGATTTTTTCTGTAGAAACTTGTATTAAGTGATAAGTGAAGTATTGTTCCTTGTTCGTGCTATTCTTAGCAGTATTTAACCAGTTTGTATCTCCTATGTTAAAATTCTATATACATGGAAGTCTGAAAAGAGCTTGTCTTTGTTTGCATTGCTATTTTGAAGGAGAGAGATAACTTGTGATGGCTTTTTTTACTGTGTAAGGTAGTCTCTTGCTGTTTCCAGATGCTGACAGTCTGATCCCCCTTATTGTGCAAGCATATTGTCCTTTTTTGACGCTCTTTTATCTTCAGACTTTAATTTCCTCTTCTGTACACTTGCTTTCCTTCAGAGCTATGGTTTGTTCCTCGGAACAAACCCGTTGGGAATGATACTCATTTGCCATATTTATTTATGTCTCTCTCTAAAATGTAGCTGTCAAATCCACTTAAAGTAGTGTCATAAGTGTACTTTTCCACATGAATTTTTTAAAAAAAATCTAGCCTAAGCTTAATTTTAAAAATAGCACTGTACACTTTGTAAAGCAGGATTACAGTGATGGTTATTCTTTGAGTGAATCATGGAGATCTTGGTTTAATTTCCTCTTCTTTGATACTATTGTAACTAATACCATCCACAGCCTCTTTTTTTTTTTTTTCCTTTGTTAAAGATGTACGTGAACTAGCTACTAGCATTCAGCATATTAGGTTTCTAAAATAAAATTTTGGAGCACTTCTGCTGATCACTGTTGCTCTGCCATACAGGAGCTGGCTCAGGGCTGCAGAATGTCCACTCTGCTCAGGAGGGGCAGAGGATTTGCATTTCCTGAAGCTGAAGTCACAGAGCAACAGCTTTCCATTGGTACAAACCCAAATAAATTTGCAGCCCTTCCCCTCTGTGTTGTTCTGGGTTGCAAATGCATCTGGCTGATGATACTCAGCAGTTTTGTGCAGTTTGTCCTGCCTGGTAGCTAAGCCTTTTTAAACATCTTGGACTTGTGTCTGGATAAACTCAAAACAAAATCCCAACCCACAATCATGTAGGTCATTTAGGAGGATGAACTTTTAAAGCTGTTGTAGCACAGAAATCAAACAGCCCTTGTCACACCAAAGGAAATGTGGAAACCTGTCTTCTAATGAAGAAATACATCTTCATCTGTTAATTACACTGCTCCACATTGAAAAAAAAACCAAAACCAAATGTCTGCCAACATGTCATTTGCACCTTGTGCATCCAGGGTAAACAGGAACATGGAAACACAGCGAATGATTGGATTAATTTCTTTATAGTGTTAAGATTTTGTTACAGGACTTACTTAATGATTCATGTTTCTGGTTCTTGGTTTTATAAGCATTAAGGAAATGTGCTGCATTTTTAAAAAAGTATTAGGATATGCCATGTTTTGTTTGATAATAATTTTGATATCAGGGGACTAACAGCACTGAGCTATAATAAATCTCACAGAAACACCAATAAAATGCAGTATTTTGTACTTCAATATTTTCTTGTGTTGCCTTATTAGTAATGTTCTGATTGTTTAATCTTCCTTGCATTTCTAGTGCTTTGTTTTAAAAATAGGGTGTTTTTACATTTGGTCTCTGTTTCCTATAGCACATCAGAATTCCTTGAGTTCTAAGGGTGCATAGGAATAAAGCGTGTGTCAGTAAGGAGGTTAGAGTAATTGAGAACTAATATCAGCAGATACACATATTTAACTGTACGTTTGATCTGTTTGTATAAAGATTTTAGTGTCATTGTGAAGTACCAGCCCTTGTGCGGGAGGACTTCTTGAAACATTTTTTTGGAAGTAGCATCTCTAAATTCCATTGCTCATCTGGTGTACCTGGAGGAGCACACTGCAAACCCAGAGCCTGTGTCTGGCTCGTTGCTTTCCTTAGTCTTCCAGTATGAAGCAATATCCCAGGATGGTCTCTCCACTTACCTGTCCCTTACTGTGAAAAGGTTGTCTGGGCATTGTTAAAGAGCTTGCTCAAAGGTTTAACTTTACAAACACTTCCCGTGGACTCATGTGAAAGTGTTGGTGTGTTAGAATTATGAAACACCTGAAAATAAACCCTACCTTTTTTTGTGCTGCTGTGTCTGACTTGATTTACTTGTTTATGTGGTCACAGTGTCTTTGCCACCAGTGTGTGGTGGATGGAATAAACAAGTAATGCTTGTGGGGCTGCTGGGGTTCTCTGTGGTGCTGGCTCACTTGGCAGTGAAGAATAATGGAGTGCTGGCACTGAGGTGTTTGTCAATGAGGCCAAGCACAGGGTGCAGCCTGGAGCCTCTAGCTGCATGCTGAGGCTTGGTCACTTCTGCAGCATCTAATCAAGAAGGAAAGGGTCTGATCTGAGGCAGTAGCAAGTCTGGAAGGACTGTGCTGTCCCCCCAGTGCTGGTTTGAACCAGCACACTGCAAGGGGCTTCACCCATGCACTTTGGCCAGGCTCTGGGTGGTTTGGTGTTGCTGTGGTGGGCTGACCCCTGGCTCTGTGCTGGAGGTGACATTGAAGGTCACTTGAGATGCCCTGCAGCTGGCTGACCTTGCAGAGGTCCTCACTGCTGCCACAGCCTTGATGGGAAGGGTGCACTGCCTGCACCTCCTCCCTCAGAGGATGGCTAGAAGGCCCTGGGGTTCTGGGACTATCCCCACTTGTGCAGGGAAAGGTTTCACTTTTTTTTTCTGCTGCATCAGGTCACTTTGCAAATGTGCTCGTGATGGCAAAGGAGCAAGGACGATGGGCTGGGTAATGGCAGGATTAATTTTGGTAGCAACATGTGATTACCCATTGGTGATCTCACAGGTCTGCAGCACAGCTAACAAAGCTGCTTTGAGGAAGTGCTGCATGAAATGTGCTAGTGCTGAGGAGACTGCATTGCACATGATGGCAGAGTTCATGTCCTGAACAGACATCGTGGTGGTTGAACAGGCTTAAAAGCAGCAGCCTGTAGTGTAAATACTGTGTTGCAGTCTTAATTGTTCTTAATAATGTAAGAAAATAAGTTCTATCTGGAGCTTCTGTCAAAGGAATGACTGAACCCAGCAGGTTCTGTCCTCCCAGCGGGTGCTGTGGTCTCACCAGGTGGGTCCAGCAGCACCTGATGCTCAGGCTTTGGCCTTGGGGAAGGCTGCCCGGCCCAGGGGAAGGAGCTGTGTCCAGGGGAGGGTCTGTTCTGGCAAGGGATGGTCGAGCACTGCTTAGTGGTGGAGCAGGGAGCTGCCCAGCCAGGGCTCTCTCTTGTGCAGCAGTTTAACTCTTGGACTGCTGGTGTGTCTGGGGATGGCCCTGGTACCTACGAGCGCTGGAAGGGGCAAGTGTGGGTCCTGGCTCCACAGCCAGCACCCACCTGGGGAGATGGACTCCCCGTGCCCCTGCACTGCTCTGGCCTCTTCTCTGGCTGCTGGTGTGCAGAGAATGAGTGAAAGCTCTGCCTGTGTCACATGCTGCTCACCCCCCCACAGGCAGGTGACAGTCTCCTGGTTTGCATCAGCACTATTGGCCACCCAACCACCAGCACGGGCCACTTGTCAGGCACCTGCAGGGTGACCACTGCACTCTATGCTGGCCCACAAAGACAGCCATGTTCTTAGCAAAAACTGATCATACAAAAAGCCTGTATTTACTCAGCAACAACCTTATTCCTCATAGATTTTACTCTTTATAGGGGCTTGTTGTGTTTGTTACTGAAATAATGCAAGCATCTACACAACATCTCCCAACACTCAGTCCATGGACACTGCACCAGAAATAGTGTCCAGCAGGAGAAGGGAAGTGACCATGCCCCTATACAAGCCCTGTTGAGGCCACAGCTTGAGTACTGTGTACAGTTCTGGGCACAAGAGTGTAAGAAGGATGTTGAGGTCCTGGACTGTGTCCAGGGAAGAGCTATGAGGCTGGTGAGGGGTTTGGAGGGCATGGTGTAGGAGCAGCAACTGAGGTAACTGGGGTTATTGAGTCTGGAGATGAGGAGGCTCAGGGTAGATCTTACTGCTCTCCACAACTACCTGAAGGGAGGGTGTGGAGAGGCTGGTGTTGGTTTCTTCTCCCAAGTGATCAGTGTTAGGATGGCAGGAAATAGGTTTTAGAGTCAGGAGAGGTTTAGGTTGGACATAGGAAAATTTCTTTCCTGAACAGTGGTGCAGGATTGGAATTGGCTGCCCAGGGAGGTGGTGGAGTCACCATCCATCAGTGTTCAAGAAGTGTTTAGATGTGGCATTTCAGGAGATGGCTCAGTGGCTGTGGGAGCTGGATTATGATTGGACTTGATCTTGAAGGTCTTGTCCAACCATAATGATTCTACAAATCTGTGATTCATGGTTGCTCTCTGGTTTCCGTGTTGGAGGACACTGGCTGGAGGCCCAGCACAGCCCCTGTGCCGTGGGCACTGTGCAAACCCCCTGTGCTGGCTGTGGGGCTGCTGGGGGCACCAGGCTGGGGCTGGGGAGTGCTGTCCCAGAGCACCTGCAGAGCTCATCGAGCAGGACACACTCTCACCATGTCACCAGGCTTTCCTCTGATGGGTCTGCAGGCTCAGCTCTGACCAGCCACACTCTGCCCCCAAAACTACAACTTCCCTGTTCTCATCAGGGGCAGAGAGAGAGGTCAACATTTTATCATTTGCAGTTTTTAAAGTATTTTTAGAAAACAAAACCTTTTTGAGGGGATACTGATGATGCTGTCTGAGCAATATGATCGACAGCTACAGATTTGAAGAAATTCCAAGAGGTGACACCTCCTTCAGATCCTCCAGCAGCCTGATTCACTAACTCGTGTCTGTTTCTTAATGCAATCAGGGAATCAAGAGGGGTCATCAGATACCAGTTCAGGTATGACAGGACCAGAGGAAGTGGATGTAAGCTACCCCAGAGAAGGTTTAGGCTGGATATTAGGAAACATTTTTTTCTCTGAAAGGGTTGTCAGACATTGGAATTGAATAGTGTGCCCAGGGCAGTGGTGGAGTCACCATCCCTGGAGGTGGACCTGGTCCATGGTCCTTAGAGACATGGTTCAGTGCTGGTCACAGGTTGGGCTGGAGATCTCTTCCAACCAAAGACATTCTGTGATTGTGTGATTTATTCTTAACTACTTCTCACATGATGAGGGGTCACAATAACATCTGAAATACTCAGTCACCATCTTTCAGCAGCACAGTAACTTCATCAGCACCAGAATATTTGCTCTCAAAACTCAAATATCACACAGGGCAGCACACTAACCCCAGACCCACGCCCATGTAACACAGCCAAGGTTTCCACAGTGGAGTAATCAGTTGCAAAGTTTCCATCCAGCTGAGATGTTCAGGAGCCCACTCCCACCCTGTTTACCACCACAGCCACAAGCCTTCCCTTGGTCAGTAGAGTTCTCATTGAAAACTTCCTAAACATTTTGCATCTGGTGGGCAGGCATACAATAACCAGCAATGCTTGTGACTCAAAACATATTGATAAACATGTCAGATACTCTCTGAAGCATGAAGCAAAGGTCTTCCTTTGACTAGCCAGCATCAATAATTAATTAATTAATGAACATCTTCCAATAGCTGTTATTGCCATCAGAGTATGGTTCATTTAACGATGAGAGAAATTCAGGCAGAGAATTTAGCAGGAAGAGCACTTGCTGTGGGCCAGAAAGCACAGAGAAAACTGGGTAAATAATACCCAGCACAGGATTTTTCTCTGTGATACCCTGCACCAGGGTGATGACCCTGCAGAGGGCAGGGGAGCAGCTGAGGGGATCTTGGTGCAAAGGGATGGGAGCCCTTGCTGTACACACAGCTCCACCTCCCACCCTGGACATCACTGGTGGAGCTCCATGGGGAGGTTCTGGTGCAGTCCCACCAGACACCTGTGCTCGTGTGCCATCACAGTATATCACTGCATTGCTCTGATAAATCAAACCCCAGCCCAACATCCAAACCCTACGAAGCAGTAAAAGTGGTATTAAGCACCAAACCCCTGTGTGGGTCACCTGAAAGGAACACCCAGAGGGCAGCGAGCTCAGGTTGGGGGGATGAGTGAGGACACTGGTCAGGAGATAGCCCTGGAGCTGGCATGGATGACAGCAGGGTGCCCATGATCACGGAGTAGAAGGCCCAGAGCTTCACCCTGAGGACAGCTTTTCAACCTGGCTGCACCCTCTCTGATCCTGCTGAATCCTGGCTGGAGGCAGCTCCTCCACAGCTGCAAGCTCCTGGGTTAGGTTTATGTGTGGAGCAGACGTTGGGTTCCTGCAGCTCTGAAGCCACCAGAGCTGCTCCAGGAAAGGCAGAAGAGGGGTGACCAGCAGCAGCAGGGTCTGGTGGCTGCTGGCAGCTCCAGCACCTACCCTGGCTGAGCGTGTCTTGTGTTGTGTTGGACATCCCTGCCTCGTGGTGCCAGGAGGGGATGGAACCAGGGCACAGCCAATTTCCACCCCAACCATCCTTGCCACCATCAGGCAGCCCTGGGCTCATCCTCCACCAGCCTTTGGCAAGGCTTCCCCGCCACCCCACAGAGGGGGCACATAAAGAAGGCACATATTTCTTTTCTGTGATCTTTTCAGAACTAGCCCAAGTGCTGGCTGTGCAGGAGGACACAGGGAAAACTGCTGGTCTAGACCAAGAAACAGAAGCAGTCTAGACCACAGCTCCGAACCACAGAAAATGCCCCAGGGCCCCCAGAAGGCTTGGTTCCCACATGCAGAAGAACAGAGCTCTGACCTGGGCTTGCTTGCAGCAGGTTGGGAGGAGCACCTGCAGCTCCAGGGGGCTCAGAGGAAAGCTGCCCCTCCAGGGGTGACACTGATATGGAGCCTGGTTCCTGCGAAGAAAACTTTCTTCTTCTTTTGCAGGACCCTGCAGACATCTTTTGGGCCCTGGAGAAGAGTTGTCTTGACCATTTCTAGCCTTACAGCAAGAATGAGCTTGGGGATCATGCCCAACACACACATAAGAAGCAGGATTTCTGAGAAGATTTAAATGTGTTGAATTCCTCCGATCACTGCAACGCAATGTCACAGCCACCTCTCTCTTGAGGAGGTGTCACCAGGCACACTGCCCTCAAACAGGGCACAGTGAGCAGCATACAGGATCCACCTGAGGAGCCCATCAGTTGTCCACCAGCTGGAGCAGAGGCTCACTGGCAAGGAGAGACAGGCTGCAGCTCCCATAAATAAGTTTCTCTGGGAGTGATGGAACCCCTACCCCCCCTGAAGTGTCCTCATCCATCTCTGCTGACAGCTGGAGGCTTGGCACCAGCTCGGGTTTTTCTTTGGACTAACACATGCTGTGGCACATCTGGGAAAAAACAAACGGGGAGGGGAGGGGAGAGGAGGGGAGGTGGGGGCAAGTCAGGGGGGTGCAGAACCTCCCACCCTCAGTTCCAGCTGCCAACCCACTTCAGAGCCATGCCCAAAGCTGCTCACAGACACAAGAAGCTGATATGAGCCTTTTTCCACTTTGCTTCAGACACACAGAACCATCAGTCCTTGGCACCCACACAGTGCTGGGTCATGCAGCTCCCTGGGGAGAGCTGTGACAGCAGCACCCGCAGCCCCTGCCCTACCACGTGCTCCCCACAGACCCCCCTTCTCTAACCAAAGGAGCACAACACCTTCACTGCTTCACTTTAATGGCTGCAGTGCAGCTCCTGCACTGCCCACACCTCTGAGGTGCTGCTGCAGAGGCACGGGACGGGGCTGAGAGGCTTCTCCAGGAGGAGGTGAGGCCAAGGAGGGGGCTCCATCCATCACAGCAGCAGCTCCTGGGGCATGGGCTCTCCCCGCAGCCCAGCCAGCAGGTTGTTGGCTGCCAGCACAGCCATGGTGCTCCTTGTGGCGTACGTGGCGCTCCCGATGTGTGGCAGGATCACTGCAGGGGACAGGAGGGTTACTTGATGGTCCCTTACCTTCACTGACCTCTGACAGCCTCCCAGGAGTCTCCCCGTGGGGGGCAACCTGTGTGCTTCAGCAGCTGCTGCTCCACCAGGGGCTCACACCAGATGTTGAGTGTCAAACAAAACCATCAGATGCTGAGGACAGGGAAAAGACATCAGATAAATGGTAACTGATATTTTTTAAGTCTTCTTGGCTGCAGGCAGTCAGCCAAGAATGGGTTCTCCTTCCATAGAATCAGGGGATGGCTGAGGTTGTGAGGGAGCTCGGAGCTCCTCTCCTCCAACCCCCCTGCCATGCCCAGGGACACCTCTCATCGAGTCCAGGTTGCTCCAAGCCCCATCCAACCTGGCCTTGAACACCTCCAGGGAGGGGGCAGCCACAGCTTCTCTGGGCAATCTGTTCCAGAGTCTCAGCACCCTCCTGATGAAGAACTTCTTCCTCAGATCCAGCCTGAACCTCTTCTCCTGCCCTTTCCATCCATTTCCCCTTCTCCTCTGCTTGGACACTCTGATGCAAAGTCCCTCTCCATCCTTCCTGGAGGTTCCCTCCAGATATTCTGTGTTCAGACTCTGTCACCTTCCCCCATGGACTCATTTGAGTTGGTGGTAGGTGTAAAATATCACCCCTGCAGTAGATGGACACACAGTGAAATCTGATTGCCAGACAGCCTCAGGAGGCTCTGCTCACTGTCAGGCATGAACCAACACACAGCAGGGCAAGAACCTGAAGGCTGCTGTGAAACACTGTGGTTGACAGACTGCAGGTCCAGAGAGGAGGCAAACAGCCCTGGTCAAACAGAGCTGGCACACTGCTGCAGTCAGGGTGGGGATTTTTATCCACCTCTGTGCAAAGGCTTCTTGTATGCAATGCAGAGGAATGAGACATAACTGCCTTGGTGGCAAATTATTATAATTAATTAATCGTTAATTAAGATTAATAATTATATTATTATATAGTATTATAAATTATTATTATAATTAACAGGGGAAAGTACTTGCCCAAGATAAGGATAAAAGGTCTGGCAGAGCACCCACAGGGAAGTCAGAGCCTGAACCCCAGACATGGGGGAACAGCTCTCCCCAGAAGGACTGTAGGGACATGTGGGTCCCCCCTGCCCCAGCCAAGAACCAGCCTGGCTTCCTTGTTTTCTGTGCAAGTAATGCCAACACTTCTTCCTCCCCTACTTATGGAGTTATCATCCAGGTGCTGAAACCAGCTGGCAGTTTTAGGTGAAATGTGTGAATAGTTTCAGGATCATCAAAGCCTCATTTTGTGCAAACACTCTTGATGTTGTTTCAGAGCTCTTGAAGTACTTGCAAATACTTTCAGAAAATCTCTGCTGTTGTAATTCCTCACACTGTCTACTACGAGAACCAAAGCAAACAAAACAGTTTTTAGCAAAAAAGGTAATCAAAACAAGAGCTATGAACTTGCATTTCAGAAATCATAGAATAATTGAATGGTTCAGATTAGAAAGGACCTTAAAGACCATCTAGTTCCAACACCCCTGCCATGGACACCTCCCAGCAGCCCGGGTTGCTCCAAGCCCCATCCAACCTTCAACACTGCCAGGGATGGGGAAGCCACAGCTTCTGGGGGTAACCTGGGCCAGGGGCTCAGCACCCTCACCCCAAAGGATTTCTTCCTCATGTCCAGCCTAAATATCCCTTCCTCAAGTTTTAAACCATTGCCCCTTTTCCTCTCACTAATGGGCACCTAGTCATGGGCTGTTCCAAATTTTCAGGATGTCGCTATTTTCTTTTTTGGAGCAGACTCTTCCTACTTCAAAACCCTCCTTCCTGGAGAGGACATCCCAGAGCCATCTGGTACAGACTCACCACAGTTCTTCAGGGAGAGCAGGGGGTGGTCAGTGGGCAGTGGTTCTGGAGTCGTGACGTCCAAGCCTGCCACCGCAATCTGCCCATGGACCAGCGCCTCGTACAGGTCCTCCTGGTTCACCACAGCCCCCCTGGCAAACACAGAGGAAGAGAGGGGCCTGTGCTGGGGACAAGGGGTCTGAGGGGCTCCCAGGGACACACAGACAGGAGGCTCCTGTCCTGACAGCATGGCCACTGGCAGTCACAGCCCCCACACCGGCTGCCCCTCAGCATCAGCTCCTGAGACAATGGAACAATGGCACAGGGTGCCCAGGGAGGTGGTGAAGGTGGTGAAGCTTGAGGATGCTCTGAGCACCCTCATTTAATTAGGGTGTCCCTGGCGACTGCAGGGGTTGGTATGGGATGACCCTGAGAGGTCCCTTCCAATCTAAGTTACTCTGTGATTTATGATACACCCAATGACCACCCACCCCACTAGGGCAGAACACAAGCCCTGACAGATCAAAAGGTGCAGCTTACAAGTAAGCTGTAGCTATCTTTCAAATACTGTCCATGCAAAAATTGAGGGCTTTCCACAGTTGCAAAATAAAAACACACTTATATTGAAATTCGTCATTTTGTGCCATGTGCACGTGATCTAGAGAAGCAGCTCAGACAAATGAGCAAAAAGGCTTTTAGCTGGTTTTACTAATGAAGGTAAAGCAGCACTGTAGATGTGATCCTGCACCTTCTCTTGCTCCTGCCTTTTCAGGTTTGCATCTTCTGTGCCACTGCAGCTGTTCTTCTACTTCTACTTCTACACCACCCTTGGCCAAACTGTTGTTCACAAGTGGTGCAGGTGCAGTTTGCCAAGCCTGAATTTGAGTTCATTCCTGTCTGCTGACACTTTCTGCCTGAGAGTGCTGAAGCACGGAGAGTTTGGGAGCGGGAAGGTGTGGGTTTGGTAGCTAAGGCAGCACAGGATGTGATTAAGTGATATGAATGAAATGATAAGAATCACAGAATCTAGATCACAGATGCTGCAGGCCCCTGAACACCTTCTGACAGAATCACTGGATATCAGGACAGAAGGGACCTCTAAGATCACCTAGCCCAACACTGATCCTGCTTTTTGTTCGATCCCAAGAGACATCAGCCTGGTGGGAGCAGGGCACACACAAGGCAACAGCCAGGAAGGATGTAGCGGGCTGGAGTGCCCCCAGGGAGCACAGCTCACCCCCCAACCCCCAGCCCCAGCCCTGCAGAATGGGGTACCAGTACCTGCTTGTGTTGACAAACACAGAGGTCTTCTTCATCCTGCTGAAGAAGTCCTTGTTGCACATCCCCTGGGTGGCTGGGGTCAGAGCACACGACACCACAACAAAGTCCGACTCCTCAGCCAGCCTGGTGAGTGAGACTGTGTGGAGAAGCACAGGAGAAGCTCTGCCTGGGGGCTCAAAATGCAACCCCCTCACCTCTCAGACTGCCCAGCAAGTGGGGGCTGCTCTGCAGAGACCTTCCTGACCCTTCTCCATGGACAGGGAGGCACATGGGCCAGCAAACACTGAACAGAACCCCTGCATGTCCCTACAGACACGACTGTGGTGTTTTGTTTCACTTTTAAATTGAAATCAAACCTCAGAGGACCCTAATGATGCTTTACAACTCCCTCTGTGGTACCCTCAGATAACAACTCATGCCACTTTCACTCCAGAGGGGAGAACACAAGGAAAAGGACATGGTTTGCTTTGTGCAAAAAAAGTACCAAATGAATTATGCTGTGTCCTGACTGAAAACCCAGGACTCAATGCAAGTGTCTGGACCCCATCAGGACAGTGGGGAAGTGACTGCTGGGCTTGGCTGGGCTGTGACATCCCTGTTAAAGCTGGTGGAAGCTGTTCCCAGCGACCAACATCTCATCCCAGTGAAGAACTGTGGGAATGAAACCCCCTGGGCTGGCTGCTGCCCCTGCTCCCACAGCCTTTCTTACCAAACTCAGCTCCAAACTCAGCAGCACTCTCTGGTCTCGGGCGGCTCCCAGTGTACAAGAACTTCTTGACCCCAAAGGGCTTGAGGCGTCGGGCAATGGCCTGTCCTGGGGGGAGAGGGTCCAGCTGCTGAGATGGTGCTTCAGCACACCACAAAGCCCACCACAGGGTCACCATGTAGGGTGGCTTCTGAAGTCTCTTCCCAGCCTGGAGAGTGCCAGGCACAGGGTGGGGGTTGGATGTCTTCTGCTGCCTCTTATGTGAGCAGAAGGGAGCTCCCTGCCAGAGCAATGCTGCAGAATGGGAGTGGTGGGATGCTGAGACTGAAGATACCTTGGGTAGGAAAGTGAGGGGTGAGGAAGGAAATAGCCACCTGCTGACCACACCAGCAACCAAATGACAGGCACAGCACCTTGGACTTTGTCAGGGCATTTGCTTAACTGGAAATCCAGAGGGCAATGTCCAGTTTGCTGCAGCATTCAGATGCAGGGGTATGTGTCTGAAAGCTGTGAGGTTTCAGGCTGGCATGTTCAGAGAGGCTCTACCCAGCTCTTCTGGTTGTACTCAAAGATTTGGAAGGGGGGAGCACTGGGGACCCTGTCTGGATCTCCAGAACTGCCCTGCCACCACTGCTGACACAAACCTTGCTCCTGACCCGCACTTACCTATTCTCCCCAGACCTATGATGCCCACAGTACTATCAGACAGACCATAGCCACACATCCACAAGGGCTTCCATGTTGTCCAGCCACCACTATCAGAGAGAGCAGGAGAGAAACAGATGTCAGAGAGCAGCAGAGGACAGCCTGCTGGGAGCCCAGACCAGCACCTGGGCAAGCACAGCAGAGTACATTTCTGCAGGTGACCAGCCCCTGTGGCACAGATGAACTTACAACTACCCTCTCCAAGGCTCCTGCCTCAGTGGTCACCTGCAGAACCTGCACAGCAGCAGCAGCTGCCTTCACAGTAACAGGGGCCCCCTTGCAGGCAGCACTGACAGACCTGCAGGGGACCCCACCTTGGCCTGAAAGATGGTGGCTGCAAGCTGGGTGAATCTCTGGGGTCATCCCTGTTCCACCTGCCCAGCCTGGTGCACCTTCTCCCGCTCTGGACCCCAGGGGTGGTGGTCTCAGCAGCCACCCCTGGGTACTCACTTCTTCACCTGCTCCATGGCCTCGGGCAGCCGGCGGCAGGCGGACAGCAGCAAAGCCACCGTGAGTTCTGCGGTGGCGTCGGTCAGGACGTCGGGGGTGTACCCCACACGGATCCCTCTGCAAGAAAAGCACAGGTCCCTGGGCAACCCTGCAGCCCTGCTCTGCTCCCTCAACAGTTACAGTCTAGTCCCTGCTGCTGCTATACCTCTTTGACATACCACAGGATGGTTTGGGATTGGAAAGGACATTCAAAATCCAACCTTCAAGATCCAGCCTTCGAGACCATGATCCAACCCCCTGCATGATCAGGGACACCTCCCACCAGCCTGGGTTGCACAAGGCTTCATCCAGCCTTCAACACTGCCAGGAATCAGGCATCAACAACACCCCTGGGCAACCTATTTCCAGTCCTTTACTAATCTTGCAGTGAAGAATTTCTGCCTGGTATCTAACCTATATCTCCCGTCCTCCAGTTTAAAACCATTGCCTCTTGTCCTGTCGCTGTCCCCATGGTGAAAAGCCCCTTCCCAACTTTCCTTCAGCTCCTTCATGTACTGGGTGGTCGCTGTAAGGGTCTCCCAGGAGCCTTCCCCAGGATACAGGTACTCCAGTACATCATTTGCAGTACCACCTGCACGAGGACATCCCTCTGGCTCCTCAGCCTTTCCTCCAAGGGATCTCTTCAGCTGCAGCTATCCCCCCATCCCAACACTCTTCCCACCCCACGGGGCTGAAGGTTACCCCGATGGAGCCCTTGGCCGCCCAGGGTGGGCTGGGGGTGACCCCGACCTTCCCCCAGCAGGAGGGATCTGCATGTCCCCATCCCCAACAAAGCCCCCACCATGCCGGTGCCGGAGCCACCCGTGTGCAGAACCGCTCCGGGCTTTGGGCCAGGGCAGGACACGGGCAGAGAGGGGCCGGGGCAGAGGAGGATGGGGCGGGGGTGCCGGTTACCGCTTCTTAATCTCGTCCAGGGCCAAGTGGTCGAACCCCACGGACATGGTGCTGATGACTTTCAGGTCGGGCCCTGCAAGAACCACGAGCAAGGAGGCTGCCAGACCTGGGGAGGTCCGGGCCGGGTCGGGTCCGGGCGGTGCCGGTGCCGGTCCCGGGGAGGGGATGGGGGTCCCGGGGGTCTCACCCACCCGCGGCCTCCAGCACCTCGCGGTCGATGCGGTCGGAGAGCAGGCAGAGCAGACCTCGCTTCCCCGACACCCCCGCCAGCAGCTCAGACCGCGGCACCGGCTCGTCAGAGTCCCACTGCTGGACACGGCACCTGCGGCGGCACCACCGAACGTCACCCGGACCGGCACCGGCACCGGCACCAGCACCAGCACCAGAGCCGACCCGCGCTCACCCGCCGGCCTGTGAGAGGACCCGCAGCCCCTCTACCGGGATCCGCCGTGTCACGAACACTGCCATGGCCCGAACCCAACCGACCCGGACGGACGCGCGGGACCAGCTCCGCCCCACCGGCACCCGGGCACCCGCCCCGGCAGTGACGGCACCGGGACGGGGCGGGGACGGGGCAGAGCGGGGCGGGACGGGGCGGGGCGGGGTTCAGGGCCAGGGGTCCGGGGACAGTGCTCCTCTGCAGCCCCCCGGGAACCCCAGCTGCAGCTGCCGGGGGGGGGGGGGGGGGGGGGGGCAGAGCCGTGCAGTGCAGAGATGCAGAATTTCTTCTGCTGCTCCACAGCGGGTGTTCCCAACAGAGGGTCTGTCCATGCTGGGAGATCAGAGCCTTGGTTATCTGGTGGAAGCTGTAAGGAGAGGGATGGAGTGCACAACCCTCTGATCTCAGTGGGGTTTTTATGGCAAACTCTGGGCCAGGGACTCACATTTCCAGTTCTCGGGCACGAATCATCCGAGCTGTATGAGGTATCACCTTATCTAATGAGCCTGTATTGCACTGGTGGGATTTTCCTTTATCGTGATGCATGTCTGCTCCCACTGTCAGTGTGTTGTCAGATTATGCCAGCAGAATCCATTTTATTTTTTAATAATTGCTTGAAAGTTTATTTTATTTCATTGAGTGGGGTTATCATTACAGCTGACATCTCCTTCCCTGATTGTGTAATGATTTGTGTCAGGAGTATATCCTCTCCAGCATGACACCTCCGTGCTAATCTTTCGGTGCCAGGGTTTTTCTTTTTCCCCTTTCTGCTGCCCCGCCCAGCTCAGCTCAGGTCATCCCAGGGAACATGGGAGCTGCTGGAGAACCCCAGTGAACTCAACAATGGCAAAGCCTGGGCGCCTGACCAGTTCTTCCAGTGGCACCAGCACCAGCAAAGCAGAGCACCCCCCTCCCCCCATCTTCCCCACCTCCCACCCCCAAGGGGATTTAGTTATGAAAAATATTTGATTTACAAAATCAGCTTTACTGTGCTCTTTTGTATCCATACACTTCGAAATGAGGTTTTCATAGAGTCATGGAGTGGTTTGGGTTGGACCCTAAAGATCAACATCCAACCCCCTGCTATCATGGTCAGGGACCCCTCCCACAGCCCAGGGTGCTCCAAGCCCCAGCCAGCCTTCAACACTGCCAGGGATGGGGCACCAACAACCTCCCTAAGCAACCTATTTCAGTGCCTTTCTACTCGCATGGTGAAGAATTTCTTCCTGGTATCTAACCTAAATGTCCCCTCTTTCAGTTTAAGACCTTTACCCCTTGTCCTGTCACCACCTTTTCTGGTGAAAAGTCCCTCCCCAGCTTTCTTGGAGCCCCTTCAGGCACTGGAAGGTGCTCTAAAGTCTCCCCATTGCAGCCTTCTCTTCTGCAGCCTAAACACGCCCAACTCTCTCATCCTGTTGCACAGAGCACCTGTAAATATCTTCTCATCTGTGTGGCTTCAGTTTCAAGGTCCTCACTACAAATGTGCAAAAATCCTGTTCTTGAGTGCCATTTCTGGTCACCACCTCCCAGGCCACCAGCCATAAGGAGATGCAGAAACTAAGGAGTGAGCACACCCCATGTGTGTTCTGAGGTGTCTCAAAAAATCACAGCTGGGTGGCATGAGCTGGTGACAGCAGGATCCAGACAGGGGCAAGGGGACATGTGGCCAGCTGGATGCAGCTGGCAGTCAGTTCCAGCAGGATCATAACCTCATGCCATAATCTCATGGCATACCTAAGGGTGTTTTGCTCATAGACTCAGCCCTGCTCCTTTGGATGATGTCACTCAGGCAGCCTGGTGACAAAATCCTTTTGCATCACACGTGCTGGTGGCAGCCCAGCTCTGTGCTGGTTCGTTTCACAGGTGACAGCCCACTGGGGAGAGGAACTCACTGCCTCCTGGAGAGGTTATCACTGCCAGTGCTGTGCTCCTGCACTGCATCTCACGGTGTCCTCTGTGTCAGGATGCATCTCAGAGCCATGGTGTCCCTGGGGCTTGAGGCACCTCCAGAGGTCACCTTGTTCAACACTGCTCAAAACAGGGTCACCAGGAGATGGTTTCTTGGGGCTGTGTCCAGCTGGGGTTCGGGTGTCTGCAGTTGGAGGTGCAGTTATCTCCATGCATTTATCTCCATGGATGGTGGCTCCACAATCTCTTTGGACAAAAGGTTCCAGGTGTTCATCCACCCTCCGAGTGAAAAACATTCTTCTGTTTCAGAGGACTTTAATAGAATCATAAGATCCTAGATTCACATACTGCTCAGGGCTAGAAGGGACCTTAAAGATCATGTACTTCCAAGGCTCCCTCATGGCCAGGGACACCTCCCACCTGGCCAGTTGCCATGGGCTGCCCTGGGCAAGGACAGACAGCCCAGCAGACCCTGCTGTGTCCCCAGCAGAGCAGGACCCTGTGTGCCCTCGCCACTGCACCCACCAGCACTGCTGACCTGTGACAGGGCACCCTCCTGCCCTAACATTGTCCCTGTGAGGCTGGGGGTGCTCACCACAGCACCGCAGACCTCCAGGGCATGTTGGGTGTCCTGAGCAGCAATGGGGTCACCACAGTGCTCTTGGTCCCTGTGGCAGCTCTGGAGGTGGGATGGTGGAAGGGGTCAGGCACTTGCTGAACAGGGTGGCAAATGCTTGGCAAAGCTGTTAGTGTCTGCCTGTGTCCTCTCTGTCCCCCACCATGTGCCCATGTCCCCACCTGCCTCTCTGTCCCCATGTCCCTGCTTGCCTGGTGCTGCCCAGGCTCCTCTCTGCAGAGCCATGGTGGTTGCAGCATCCAGGGCTCCACTGATCACAGAATCACAGAATCTTCTGAGTTGGAAGGGACCCTGGATCCTGAATCCAGGCCCTGTGGTGATGTTCACAGGACTCTTCACCAGGTGAAGCTCTGCCTCTGCTGCAGGGTGAGTCTGTTCTCAGGTTGTTACCACAAGATCATCTGTAAAGCATTTTCAGAGGTTCTCCTGTAGGGAGGAAAAAAATGTATCATCTCCATTAGAGATTTCAACCACACCAGTTTCCTTAATCCTTCTTAAGGGATAGCTAGGATTTTGTATTTAGGAACAACCACAACCTTTGGGTTATGCTCTTCTGAGGAGCAGTATTTTAATTTTCGTCCCTTAAAACAGAAAAATGCCACCTTTGAAAGAAGGCTGAAAGCTCTGGGATCAGCCTGGGCACCAATGTCCTTCCCTGGATGGTCTGTGCTGCCCATGGGCTTTGGGAACATTCTCCTTTTAACACTCGTTCAATAAAAACACAGGGGAAGCTACCTGCAGCAGGGCAGGGACAGAGGGGCCCAGGGCAGCCAGAGAGAGGGGGATGGATAACAATGGAGCATTTAGAGAAGACAGAAGAAAAGGCAGGCAGATGGCATGAATATTAGTGCATGAAAATGACTAACACTCTGAGAATTTCCCAGTGTACTTCTGACTGGTTTGGGCTTGCTTTTATAATTAATTTATGGAAAGCACCTAAATTGGGAATAAACACAATCTCGCAAATCCCTTCTAATCTCTGCCTGTATTTTTGAAATGATACCCTGAAGGTATAGTTTCTTACAATGATTAAACTGTTTTCCTTTTAAGAATTAAAACAGACTCTTTTTTTCATGCAATTGTGCAGAGTATTAGTGGTCAGGACTGGACTCGGAACTGCTTTAGATGCAATCTATTGTTGGACATGCCTGGGTGGGGGCATTTCCCCAATGGACTGGTGAATGCTAAATCTGCCAATATTTTAATTTTGGATTCGTATATTTTAACCCAAAGTGTGACCCAGTGTGCTGCCAGCCACCTAATGACTCAAAGCATTCTGAGAGTAGCACAGATTTGGAAACTTCCTTTAAAATTTATATATGTATATGTATATGTATATGTATATGTATATGTATATGTATATGTATATGTATATGTATATGTATATGTATATGTATATGTATAAAATCTGTTTTTCATGAAGTTGCTTCTTCTCTGTGAGCCTGAGCTCAAAGCTCCCTCCCTGGGCAGGATGCTCAGCCAGTGCTGGGGGAGGTGGGTCACCTAAACATCAGATCCAGCACTCCCCGGTCTCCTGGTTCAGCTGGGACCCAGTGGTTCAGTGCTGCTCCAGACACCAGGAGAAGCCTGTGGAGATGCAGGCTTTGCTCCACATGGCTGCTGCCTGCCCTGCAGCTCCTGCTGCTCCTCACAGGGGCTTTCTGCTGCTCCTCTGAGCACCTCTGCAGCAGCTGTCACCATGGTGGCACCTCAGTGGCTCTGGCTGGGTCCCTGCAGACCCACCGGGGTGGCCGAGGGATGGAGCTGACCAGGGCAGGGAGGGCACACTGCTGGGACTTCAGTGGTGGCCACTGGAGGGCATGGGCTTGGAGATGGGTCTGCCAGTGAGGGTGTAAGGGTGCAGGGAGGAAAAGGCGTTTTTTCTTATTATTAAAAAAAATCATTTATTTTGTTTAATTTTTATTGATTTTGGGGACATTCCGTTTGAACACAAGAAGAAAATTTTCCACCTTGAGGACATTCAGGCACTGGAATGGTCGCCCAGGGGATGTGGTGGATCCCCCCACTCTGGAAAGTTTAAAGTCTCAGCTTGACGGGGTGCTGAGACACCTCAGATAAACAATAATATCAGAAGGGTTGGACCAGATGATCCTTGAGGTCCCTTCCAACCTGGCATTCTGTGATTCTATGATTATTACATGGCTTGTGTTTGAACATGGAAATGAAGGTAGGAATTACCCAGGGCACAGCCTGTCCCTTTGATCTGGAAGAGGAGAAGCCCTTTCCCTGCAGCCTGCAGCAGCATCTCCTCCTCATGGACGGTGGGAAACCATGGTGGTGGTGAGGGCTCCTCACCCTCATGAAGACCACGACCAGGCTGTGATCCCCCTGCTCAAGGACAGGACAGCCTGACTCAGGTGTGTGCTCCCCACCCTGCTGCTGGCTTGCAGGTGCCTGGGCAGCTCCATCTTGGTGGCAGGTGACAACCTCACAGCCACAGTGACACCACTGCCATTGTTCAGTGGGGCAGTGCCACTGTCCATGGTTCACTGGGGTGGCCCAAAGGACAACTTTGGCAGCAGCCCCTACACTGTGGCCTCCTGTGTCCCCTCCTGATGCTCTCCATGTGTCCCTAGGGCTGTGATGTCCCCAAGGCTGTGATGTCCCCAGGGTTCTGGTGTCCCTCAAGCAGACCCCAGATGCTGGGTTGGTTTGTGCAAAGTCCACTCCAGGGTATTTGCTTTTCTCCTGCTGTGTCTGTTTGTTCCTCCCCTGGCTCTGTCTTAGCATTGCTCTGGGGTTGATTTTACACCTTGTGTCTGCTCTCTGGGGAGAAAGAAGAGAGAGTGAGAGAGGATGCATGTGATCTTTTTTTCCCCAGAATTCTATCACAGTAATTAAATGCTTGGGAAGGTGTTCTGCTCCCAAAAGTAATAAATAGTTTTGAATGTTTTGCCCCATTAATTGCACATTAGTTAAATACGTATTTTTTATAACATGCGTATTCACTCACCTGCTTACTCTGACAGTTGAATGCATATTTAAATATGCATTATGCCCTTTAATGCATAGTAATTATTTGATGGAGAGAGAAGACTCTTTCCAAGCTGTGTCTTTCAGGGGACTGATTGTTTGTGTGCGAGGTCTTGTGCTGACTCTGGGAGGTAAACCAAGGTCCTGCTGGAGGGGTGCAGGGAGCTCACGTGAGTCCTCTTCTCCAGGTCTCAGCAGAAGAGGCCCTGATCTCAGAGGCCTGAATTCTGGGCAGGCTCTAGGTGTCAAATGGGTGCCTCGGGACAGGCTGCTGTGACCATGCCCAGGGATGCTGCCACCTCCCCTGGGACAGGAAAGGACACTTGGGGGTGTTGATGGAGCAGAAGCTGAACCTGAGCCCTCAGTGTGTGCTTGGAGCCCAGAACCCAACCATGTCCTGGGGGCATCAGCAGAAGCACAGAGAGCAGTGGAGGGAGGGGATTCTCCCCTTTTATTCTGCTCTGCTCTGCTCTGCTCTGCTGAGCCCCCCCCTGCAGTGCTGGGTCCAGTTGTGGAGTCCCCAGCATCAGAAGGACACAGAGCTCCTGGAACACATCCAGAGCAGAGCCCCTGAAATGCTCAGAGGGCTGAGCAGCTCCCTGGGAAGCCAGGCTGAGGGATTGGGGTTGTTCAGCCTGGAGAAGAGGAGGCTCCCAGGTGAGCTCAGAGCAACCTTCCAATATCTGAAGGGGCTCCAAGAAAGCTGGGGGAGGGCTTTGGACACGGGGGGGTAGGGAGAGGAGAAGGGGAAAGGGGTTAAAATGGGAGAGGGGAGATTGGGGTTGGACATGGGGAAGAAATCCTTTGCCCAGGGTGCCCCCAGGAGCTGTGGCTGCCCCATCCCTGGCAGTGCCCAAGGTTGGATGGGGCTTGGAGCCCCCTGGGCTGGGGGAGGGGTCCCTCATCATGCCAAGGCGGTTGGTCCCTTCCAACTCCAAAGCATTCTTTGATTCTGTGATTCATTCCACCACCTCCCGGGAGGAGCTGGGTTTGCTGTTGGGCTGCAGACCCTGGCAGGTGACAGTCTGTCCGGGCTGGTGACACCTTTCCTGGGGCTGGCTGGTGGCCTCAGTGTGTCTGCTGCAACAGGACCCTCACCTCCTGCCCCTGCCTTGGGGGAAAATCACCAGCACCTCATGGCAGCTGAACCTGCACTCTATGGAAGAGAGGAATTAAATTAAATAGAATATAACAGATTAATTAAATAAAATAATGATCCCATGCCAGCTACCCCTGCTGCAGCCCTCATGCTGGGCAGATTCTTCCTTCTGCTGGGAGTATCCTTGTGGGGTGAAGGTCCCTGCAGAAGGAACCACCTGCCCTTGAGAGCATCACTGAGGTCCCAGGGCAGCTGCCTGTGTCCAGACCACAGCAGGGAACACCCTGCAGGACAAGAAGCAAGGCCAGGAACAAAGCCAAGTGTCTCCCAGCACTAAAGGGGCCATGTCCCTATCCTGGCCCACTTCCAAAGCCATGTCCTGTTCCTGCTGCTCTGCATCCCTGATCCTGCTGCTCTGCACCCCTCATAAGTGTTTTCTTTAGAGCCAGGAAGGCTGCAAGGAAGATGAGCCCCATTCTCTGCCCAGGGTGGTCCTGGACGAGTTATGGAGATCCCGGGCCTGTGCTCAGGGTCCTTCCAAAGAATCTCAGAACCCCAGACTGGTTTAGGTTGGGAGGGACCTTAAAGCTCATCCATTCCTAATCCCTGCCATGGGCAGGGACACCTCCCACCAAGCCAGGTTGCTTCAGGCTGACGGTTTGTGCTGGCCACATCCTTGCCATGGCTCTGGGGTGTGAGCACTCCCTGGTCTGGAGCTGAGGGCTCCATGTCCCCAGGTGAGCCCCTGTCCCCAGGCTGTGCCCCCTCCCCAGGAGCTGTCCCTGAGCATCCCTGCTCGGGTGCTTGCAGCCACGGGTCTGGCTGAGCCTGCTCAGGAACAATGCTCTCCTACTGTATGGTACCAGATTGTACATCAAAACTATTATTTCCAACATCTCTGGCTTAATTGTAAAACTATAATACAAATGACATTGGGGGTTTGCTGGAGTTAAATTTTAATATCAAGCCAGCGCCCTTTTAATGACATTTTATACATTTAAATTGGGCATGATCCCTTTGGGAACAGTGATTTTATTCATGGAGATTATGTCTAATTTGAATATAAAAACACCACTAAAAAGATATTGGATTTGCTATTTTTCACTTGCAGGAGCTTCAGAGCCCAATCTTCCCAACTGGATGGGCTTTGGTGGATTAAAAAAAAGCCCAACAGCCCCCAGCTCCCCCCAGCACAGCAAGTGCAGGACCTGGGGGTCCTGCAGCAACCCTGCTGTGACCACCCTGGGGTCTGCTGGAGCTGCTGGGAATTGCCAATGCCTCCACGGCTGCCGCAGTCTTTGCTGGAGCTGCCCAGAGCCCAGCAATATGGGATTTCAGTCCTAACTTTCTGTCAAAATGGTGGCTAGCTTGGCCTGGCAGGGCCTTGCCCCACTTGAGGGCAGGACAGGGCCAGCGCAGGCCACAGTTTGGTGGCAATTGTCCTTCTTGTTCTTCCTCCAGATGACCAAGGTGGAGATGGACAACCTGGAGGCAAAGGTCCCGGGGAATGTCACCATCCCACTACATGTGTGAGGGGCCTGGGGTGGCCCATAGACTCTTGCCCACCCACCAGTGCCCAGGCTCACAGAGGTCCTGGTCTGCTCCTGCTGCCAGCTCCAGATCAGACAAGAAGTCCTTACTGGGGAGGAGGATGGAATCACAGTGTTGTTCTGGTGGGAAAACACCTTTAATATCTATCATGGAGTTGAACCATTAACCCAACTCTACCAAACCCAGTGGTAACCCAGGTCTCTCAGCACCACATCTCCAGGGCTTTGAAACTCCTCCAAAGATGGTGATTCCATCACTATTCCTAGAAATTTCTCCTGATCTCCAACCTAAACCTCCCCTGGCACAACTTGAGGCCAAAAGTTCCTCTTGTCCCATCCCTTGTTCCTTGGGACCAGAGCCCGACCCCCCTGGCTCCAACCTCCTCTCAGGGGGTTGCAGAGAGCCACAAGGTCTCCCCTCAGACTCCTCTGCTCCAGGATCAACACCCACAGGGCCCTCAGGTGACCAGGGTGGGTGCAGGGGTGGCTCAGGTGTGTGCTGTAGGAGATGTGGGGTGCTGGGAGCCCCCCAGCCATCACCGTGCCCCCCAGAAACTGATAAGGTGCTGGCACTGCTGCGTGCCGGCACAAAGCCGCAGCCTCATCTCCCAGACAGGATAAACTGTTTGGCCTTTGGACAAGATTATTTCTGTTCAGAGCAGGATTGTTATCACTTAATTGAAAATAATTATCCAATGCAAATTGGCTTCAAGTTGTCAGGCTGAGTTGAGGAGATGGTGCCTTCCCAAGCTGTCCTGAGGAGCAGGGTGAGGGGCTGGGGAGCACACACACACCCCATGAGAAAAACAAGGGGTCCCTCTGCCCACCCGCTGCCTTCACACCCTGGGGCCCTCTGGTTTGCCATTCCAAAGCTCAGACAAGCTTTGAACCTCATAGAATCATATCACAGAATCAGAGGATGGCTGAGGTTGTGAGGGAGCTGAGCTCATCTCTCCCAACCCCCCTGCCATGCCCAGGGACACCTCTCATCCAGCCCAGGTTGCTCCAAGCCCCATCCAACCTGGCCTTGAACATAGGAAGCATCAATGTGTCAGCAGGCAGCCCAGACCACCAGCACCCTGCCGACATCTCCATCCTCACCTGCATCCTGCACACCTGCAACCAAGATGAGATGCAGCTTGGCCCAGGCTGGTCAGCATGAGGGACCACCACCAACCTGCTGTGATGGAGACACTGCTGCAGAGGGGCTGGGACACAGCTGGCACATGGAGACCTTCAGAGAACCAGGCAGAAACAGTCCCTCCAGTGCTCCAACCCAAGGGGGCACCTGAGCCTTGTCTGGTGCTTTGTGCCTCTTTTGAACCTGCTCTTGCTGGGCACAGGCACCATACGAAACATCCCATGTCACCATGACCAGAAAACTTCCTCTAAGGAGAACCGGACATCTCCTCCTCTCGCTCTGGGATTTCCTTCACCCCAACCACCTCAACACCTCCTGAGCCTCGCACTTCAGGGTCCCTGTGGCCACAGCTGTCTGCAGGCTCCATGGGATCTGCCAGGAGTGGATGGGATCTGCCAGGGCAAGACCCTGCCTGGTGGCAGTCACTTGGGGACTTGTCCAGCCCTGAGTGAAGGTGGGAGTGTGTCCACCGAGGAGAGACCAGCAAGGACACACACGGCCCAGGAGCTCCCCATGGCTGTCTCAACCTTGATGTTTTCTCCTCTCCTTTTCCTTTTTTACTTCCTGCAAAAGGCAGTAAAAGATCAGACGAGACCTTCCTGCCTGCATAGATACAGCAGAGAATACTGAGTTCCCAACACTGATTTTATGTGATTTGGCCAGACTGGTACAAGGTAAGTTTAAAAGGCTGATGTTTAAATGCAGTTTCATCAGAAGAAGTGAAAAATGCTTCTGGAAGGTCAGGACCTCTGTCAAAGGCAGTGTACTTTACCTGGCAAAGCACAATTAGACACAGTCAAACATTGCCCTGGTTAAAGACTATTAATCTTCCTTACATTTGTCATGAATTAATTTTTTCTGGCTATATCAACACTGTTTCCTTTATAAATACAACTGGCTCCTTTACACTGAAAAATTAAATTTGCTTTGATAATGAACTGAGGGGCTAATAATCATTTTGCAATGCAAAGAAGTGCAATTACTGCCTGCCCTTCCAGCAGCCTGCCCAGGGATTGGGGAGCTATGAGCAGCTGGGGCAGGAGCCTGAGCTCCTCTGGCTTTTCCTCACCCACACTGAAGACAACAAAGCAGAAGACTTCAGGTACCCAAGCAGCCATCTAAAACTGAAGGGCACGACCAATGCATTCATGCCATAGGCTTCCAAACTTCAACTGAGGTGGTTTTGCTGTAAAGGAAGCTCAGAATATGTAAATGTGCATGCTTTAAAAAATACATTCTTTTGTAGCTTGGTGTTGATTTTATTCTTTTGTTGAAATCAAATAATCAAAAGAAAAATTGCATGGAAGTTGCTCATGCCCCCTCCCTGGAGGTGTTGAAGGCCAGATTGGATGAAGCCTTGTGCAACCTGGTCTGGTGGGAGGTGTCCCTGACCATGCTGACGGGTTGGATCTTGATGATCTTTAGGGTCCCTTCCAACCCAACCCATTCTTTGATTCTGTGACAAAATGAAAAACTGTGCTACAAAGAAAATCCACCAGGAGTTCAATTAAAACCTTTTAACACACAAACTGAAAGTAGCAGAAGAATAAAGTTTTGCTGGGACTCCTTCAGTGTGCACTGAGTTTCTCATTCAGCTGGATTCCTGCACCTTCTGTCCTGTCTAAGACCTGAAGAACCAAACAAAAAAGACTAGGATGCAGTGATTAGTGGTCATAATGCTTGGAAGAGGCTTTCACAGGGATGTCAGTCCTGCTGCTCCAGCACCAATGTGTACCAAATGTGTACCAATGTGTACCAAACCCTAACCCAAGCCTTACCCTGTGTCTCACAGCAGCAGTCCACAGAGCTCATCCTTTGGGCAGGTTCTCTCACTCAGACATTGTTATCCTGATGTGCTTTGTGGCTTGTTCAGCAGCCCTTGCAGAGGAAGAGGTTTCCCCCAGCGGAACACCTGAGGAGGCTTGTGCCAACACTCTGAAGAAAGGGGACAGCGTTTAATCCAAGATTCAGAATTTCAATCCCCTGCTCAAATCATCTTCCAAACTGATGCACACACACTGTGAGTGGAATTCATCCCCACTTCTCCCAGAAGTCTTTCTGCAGATGTTAGATGGTGCCCTCTGCATCCCAGCTGGAAGGGTCACTGGTGAGAGCCCTGGTGAGGAGCCCATGGGGAAGATGGAATTCTTTCACACCAGAAGCAAACCCAGCTCTGGGCAGGCCCAGGCTCTTCTGGGGGTTGCTGAATCCTGGCAGAGGAATGCTGTCCCATCTAAAGGTGCTTGTGAAATAAACATGGGAAAGGGGGCCCTTTCCCATGCATCCCTTGAGGGTTGAGGTGTCTGTCCACCACCTCACTGCCCCACCAGCTAGCTGAACCTTGGATGGGGTTTTGCACCAGTTTACTCAGGGCAAAAACTTGTCACCCCTGGAAGAGCCTCTCAGTGACATGGTGGGGCAGGATCTGTTGGAGAGAGTGAGACTGTCCTGAGGCTGTGGGTTCTGCAAGACCACCCCAGACAGGACACGACTTTGAATCATACAGTCACAGAATCACAGAATAATTTGGGCTGGAAGGGACCTCTCAGGGTCATCCAGTCCAATCCCCTGCAGTCAGCAGGGACACCCTCATTAGATCAGATTGCTCAGGGCCTCCTCAAGCCTCACCTTGAACATCACCAGGGATGAGGCCTCAACCACCTCCCTGGGCACCCTGTGCCATTGTTCCACCACCCTCATGCTGAAGAACTTGTTCCCAACATCCAGTCTAAACCTACTCTTCTCTAATCTAAAACCATTGCCAGGGCTGGGGCTGGTCCAGCTTCTATTCTGCTGTTTGGAAGCACAATGACAGAAGATAAATACAGCTTGTGTCCTGCTCTCACCTGTCCTGTAGTCACCATGGCTGTGACTACTCTCATCTCTTGCTGGGATCACCTCAGCAGCTTGTCCTTGTCCCCCAGGCTGTCTACTACATTTGCATAATCCTGACATTTGTCTTGGGTGGTCACAGGGGGTTGTTTGGATAGTTTCCCCCTACTCACCCCAAGGCAATGTTCACTTTAGGACTTCTGCTAGTGATGTTTTTGCCAAATGCTGTTGCAAGCACTTTGTGTGTCTTTTGGTCACTTGCTGGCTCAGGACCTCATGGCCACTGAGATGCAGAGTTTCATCATAACCTTGTGAGTGTTCCAGTTGAGGGATTAAAGCTGCAGAAGAGGAGCTAGAACACATTTATGTAGGGCTTTGTGTAGCCCTTGTTGGTGTCACTGTGATATGTGGGGCAGGTGCATGTGGAGCTGCTGCTGCTGGGGACACACACAAGGTCTGGCAGAAATGTGGTGGTATTGCTTTTCCCAACTGAGACCAGGGCTGATGCCTTAAAAAAAAAAAAAAAATTCTTTAGCTGACAAAGAGGCCTTGGAATTTCCAGGTATGGGGTGTGTGATGGTGTCCCCTGGGCTGCAGTTAAGGCCCAGGGAGCTCCATGTCAGAGCACAGCAGATCAAATTCCTGTCTGCTCTGCACATGTCTCACAGCAGGAGACTACTTCTTGGTAAGACCAGGAGCTGAAAGCTCCAGGTGCTCCCTGCCCACAGGGTGCAGCCCCTTGCCTGGGGCAGGAGGAAGGTCTTTGGGGTGATGGGGTCAGGGCTGTACTCACCTCCTGGTGGTGCAGCAGGTCCTGGGCACATGTTTCGTAGCTTTGGCTCCACACCAACAAACAAGGCAAAAATTCCTCCCTCTTCCCTCCACTGTCCTGTACCTCCCCAGCACCAGGACCCTCTGCTCCCCCTGCTCCGCAGCAGCCTCTACCCAGGGAGGACTGGGACTCAGATCCACACAGGGGAGAGCTGATACCATGGAGGGGTCTCAGGAACCAATGTTTTGGTGCAGGGACCCCCTGAAGAGCTGTGGGGCCCAGCAGATTACTGCTGCTCTGCCAGAGGAATGGTGCCAGCCTGGAGAGCTGGGACATCCCACCAGGTGGGACCCTGCACTCTGGCAGAGCCTCTCAGATGGGGGAAGCCCCAGTGTTGGCCCTGCCAAGATCAAGGAGCTGCTCCTGCCCGGTGTTTCCTGATGATCTGGCTGGTGCTGGTGGTGTGGGCACCCATCATCATGTCCTGGGAGCTGCAGGGGAGGGCTGGGGGCTGGGAGCATCTGCGGCGTCACTGGGGACAGGCCTTGGGTGTTGGTCACAGCTCCCAGCAGAGTGCCCAAGCAGCTCAGAAATGCTTGGGTAAGTTACTTTCCCAGCAGATCACAGACAAGTTTGTGCCTTGAGAGACAGATACATTGATATTTTTTAGGGAGGCTTCAGGGAAAAGAAAACTTCTAGGAGGAGCCTGCTGTCCGCTCCACCATGCTACAAATCCAGGTTTAATTCCTTCCTGGAGCAGGATGCTGCTCTGGTAGATAAGCACCTCCCAGCACAGAACTCCTTCCCTACTCAACCTTCCTGCGTAGTGACTGCAACAAATGATGGACCAAATACTCTCTTCTTCCCTCTTCACTCCTGGGACAACTGCCCCCATTACCAAACAAGACTCTGACCTTTTGATCCAACCATCTCATCTCCTCCACAGAGCTTGGGCTGAGCTGTGGCCCTAGATTTATTCACACAGTGTAGGTTTCCTCATGCTGCCTCACCAGTGCACATCAGCTGTGACCTCCAGACACTGTCCTCTCCTGGGATAAGCATGTTTTTCAGTCCCAGACATCTCTGGACTAAAGACTGACAGTTATTTAAAGGAGGGGGAGAAAAGCAGGTGGGAGGAATGACTGGCTGAAGTACATTTTGGTTTAATAGGATAAAATGGAGTTTGATGAAGGAGACTCAGCCTGCAAGTCACAAGCACCAGAGCAGGGTTTTAATGCAGTCTGTTCCTTGAACGAGCACCGACCAGCCATGGTGATATTTTTTTGCTGGTGGAAACTGCATCACCCCTTTTTGCCAAGTCCTTATTCTGACCTTCCCCTGTAATTCAACAACGTCCTGACCTGGGTGAGATTCCCCATCTGCCGTGCAGAAACCTCCCTGGGGAGACCCTGCAGCCCCCAGGGACATCCCCTGCCCAGAGAGCCCTGGGAGCAGACCCTTGCTGTGCTTCTCCAGCAGGTAAAGACGAAAAGACCTCTGGTTTCCAGCCTGGTGAGCACTCTGAGGCTCCACCTCACGGGGTAGAAATGTGTCTGAATATGAGGGTCCTGCTACAGCCCTGACAGACAAAACCTTTTTGTTGTCTTGGTGCACTTGGCTGCTCCCAGGTGTAGAAAGGCTCCATCGTTGGCCTGAGGGGAGGTTTTAAGCTGGAGTACAGGATTTGGGCTGTGAGATGTGGAGCATCAAGCCAGAGCATCCAGGAACCACCCGAGGCTGGGGAGCAACGGCTGAAGATGGGCAGACTGTCCTAGTTTCGGACAGGATAAAGGTGATTTTCTGTCTTGTAATTTTGCTTTCAGCTCAGTCTCTTATAAGCAGCTGTGCTTGCTGACATTAACAGCAAGTTTCTCAATCAGTGTCTGCTTCTAGGACTGATAACGCTGGATGTTTAATTACTGCTAAAGACTGGTGTGCAGAACCAAGGACACTGCTCAGTTCTGAGGAACACCTTGTGCTCTGGAAAGAGAAAAGGAGTAAAGAGTTCACACCTGCAACCCTCCTTTAGGGAGGAGCGGACAAGATAAATGACAACTGACCAAACAGAGGATTCCATCCCATACATCTCATACTCAGTATAAATTTGAGGGATCACAAGGGTCAAACCCCTTTTTTTTTCCACCCCTTCCTGCTTCCCCTTCTTCGCCTGTCCCTGTTTGCTTCAGCATCCTGGGAGGATTCCGTCTGTTCCTCTGCCTGTGGTCCTGATCCGTGCCAGCCTGAATCTCTGTGTTCCTGCCTCCAGCTCCCGAGCACTGCTGAGTCCAGGAGTCCACCCTGGACTTTCCCAGGGCCGCCCTGCAGCCTCGGTGGTGACGTGAGAGTTATTGGGGGGGGGGGGGGGAAGAACGTGGGATCAATTTTCCTGTCTATTTGTATATACTTAGTAATTTGTTCCTATTTATCATTACTGTTTCATTAAAGCTGTGTAGTTCAGTTTCCAACCCATAAGTCTTTCTCCCTTATTCTCTCTCCTTTCTTTATCAGGGAGAGGAAGGGGATTAATAGAGAGCTTCTGTCATTCAGTTTAATTGCCAGGCCAGTGTTAAACCGTGACAGCAGACCCATGCAGCTGGTGGGATGTAAGTGTCTTGGTCCTCCTGCTGTGGACTCCAGCAGTGCCTTGCCGTGGGGTGCTGAATCTCACTGCCCAACAGCAGCTCAGGGCACAGCTCTTTACATGACATGGAGGGCAGGACCAGTGCTGCTGAGAGTCCACTGAGGAGAGGGAACTCAGCAACCCACCCACTCAGCTCAACCACCTTAGTCATCTCCAGCAGATATTTGCTCAGCCCTTCCCTGGAACCCACCAGCAAGACTGCATGTCCTCTTCAGACAGCCTGCTGCAGTTCTCTTGTCTTTACCCCCATACAGTCTGTTTTCTTAGTGTCTCCACAGCACTTTTCTTTCTGTCCTTTAAGCACGTGCTCTGTTCTCCCATTGCCCTACGCAAAGATCAGCTACTTCCCTTTGCACCTGATTTACACAGCTGCTTTTCTCTAGAAAAAAATCAGCCTCACTGCTGTCAGTCTGTCGTTGCTGGCTGTGTAACCTGGACCCTCTGATTCTTCTCCAAATTCCCTGGCAGGTCCTCTAGAGCAGACTCTTTTTGTCTTGATGTGCAAAGCCTGACACAAGTCAGTGTTTGAGCTGATGCCACGTCCTGCCGTGCTCTAAGTGGGCTTGTGGTTCATGCTCGATTCTGTGAATGTTGCTGGAGAACATTCTGGATTCTTTGACCTCAGCTTTCCTACCTTGTGTTCAGCCTGGGAGCTGCACTGCAGCCCTGCTCCCCAGCCAGTCAGATCCTGCCCTTCATCTGCAAGGCTGACAGAAGCTCCTCCCTCCAGCTCCCACCTGCTTCCCAGTGTTTCATCTTTTTCTCTTCCCGTGGTTCCAAGTTCCCCATTTTCTCTCTGCTTTTTCTCACTGCCAAGCAACTGCAAGCATCAGACATGACCAGGGGAAAAGCCAGGTCAGATGTCTGCAGGACTGGGCACTGCAGCACACAGCACACTGCAGCGAGGGAAAGACAGAGACCCTTCCACACTGTGTCATCTGCTGCTTGACACAGTCAGAAGCCACACTCTACATCCAGGCTTCAGTGGGCTTCACCCAAGCACTTGGGAATGTTACCTTGCCTTGAGCTTCCCAAGACAAACCACGCTTTTGCTCACCAGCACATAACTTGTTTTGAAAAATTCCACAGAGAAGTCCATGGTGAAATAATTGCTGGCTAACAACACTGATAAACATCTTGGGACTCCTGGTTGGCTCAACACCTGCTACAGTGCCCAGGCACCTTTAGAGGAGTTAGGAAAAACTCTGACCACTATCTGACATGCACATGGGACACAAAAAGGTATCTGCACCTCTGCCAGCAGCCACGAGGCTGCCCTGAGCTGCTGCTTCCCTGCCCAGCAGGGCAGTGGGAATACTGACAGGCTCCTATGCTGCTGAGCCACCTCAGTGCACATCACTTTCCCATCACTGATGTCACCTCTCTCACTGGCTAGGCTGCTAAATAATGCATCATCACATAAAGCTATTGCATAATGCCTGGAGGAGGAATAAATTGCACTCTTTATTTCCTTCCAGGTTGGTTTGAAAATGAGGATGAGAATGGTGGAACGAGGGCAGGTTTCCAAGGGGAACCTCTCCAGAGAATGCTATCCTGGTGGCCATCAAAATCATGCTCTTCTGGCCTTCACATCTTGAGAGTGACTGTCCTGTTTCTTTTATGGCACACCACATAAAACACATCACACACAGGCTGCTGCTTTGGTAGATGCTGTTGCAGCTTACAGTTTTTTCCTTGGCATCCTTCACTTAGCTGAACACTTATCTGTTTCATTTTTGGGGGAGTGAAGCAGCAAACTACCTGCCCTTGATGTTCTTCAGTAAATGAGGGGCACTGAGGATCTGAAAATGCTCCAGAGGAGCAGAGGACCAGTGGACCAGTCCTTACTGCAACATTGTACAGTGAGAATGGTCAGGATTTACAATGTCTCTGATTAATTTTTATCTTAAAAAAACCCATTAAGCTAACTGAATACTAGCTTGAAAAACAGTGGAAGAAGAAGTTCTGGGAGGCAAGATTCCCTAAAACCAGCCTGACCACAGGTCAGGAGTGTTGCCTCTTCCATGTTTTTGTACTCATGTGCACTCTGGAGGCAGACCAGCTGCTGGAGGTGACCAGCAGTCACATCACCACTTCACACTATTTAGACTTTCAGTATCACCAGGAACTTTTCAGTCAAGTAACCAGTGAATTTAAGAAAAAATAAATTTCAGTTGCCAACAAGGACACACTTAAGCAAAATCAGGTATTAGGCTCCCAGCTTTAGTGTGGGTGTAGCTCTGCTCCAAACACCTGTAAGATGAGGTGATAAGGTCACTAAAATAACAGTACTATCACTGGGGACCTTGCCACACAAAAAGCTATGAGTTCAGGGAGCACCAGTGAGGAACACTGCTGACAGAATGATAGCCCTGAATTTCTTCTAGAGTACCCATTTCCCCTCCTTAGGTACCCCTGTGTTAGCAAAGGCTGCAAATACTTTCTATTTTAAAACACACACATAGCTAAAAAGAGCTCTCTTCCTAGTAATAATTAAGAGAGGACATTTGCCTTTATAAAACTCTGATGTTTGTTACTATCAGCTGCCAAAGCAAAAGGAATGGTGTGGTACAGAGTAGGTCATGAATAAGCAGAGTTTAGATGATGTCCTCTTCAGACCCAGAAAATCTCTTGCCAGAGGTAATGCACTTTCAGCTGAGAAAGAGAAGCAAACAATGGTTTTAATTATGCTTGTTAATGCAAAAAACATGGTGATCTTTTTTATATCTCCATTTCAAATTTTATTTGTGTTTTTCCTTTCATGAAGCATTTATCCTTACAAACCTTTTAAGAACACAACTGATTTATTCCAGTGTACAAAAATACGTGTCTTAAAAAAAAACTAAACTGCAGCACAGTATGTATGGAACCACATACGTTTTTTTATCCCCTTTTCTCCAAGGACATATTTAATTTGGGAAGTAAACTCTGCTCTGTTTCCCAGCTGCTCTCTCCTGCCCTGCTGGCCTGTTGGCAAGGACAGGGCTCGCTGTGCAGTGGCACTGGGGGGATGGACCCATCACACCAGGGTGCCAGGTGGGAGACTGTCAGGTCCCACAGTGCAGGGGAGGGGCTCCTTCCAGGAGGGGCTGGAGTGAAACAGTGCCCAGCTGCACTCTGGAGAGGATGGAGTGGCTGTGGGGAATGTGCTTTAAATCCACATCCTTGGTCTCTACCCCAGCTCCTCCTGACATGAGAGTCTCTCCACTGCTGGCTCCAAAGGCATTGTGCTCCCTGGCAGCTCCAACAGGCAGAGCAACACCTTGCCTCCTGAAGAAACAAAACCTACAAACACTGCATGGCCCTTTTCTCCCTCCCACCACCCCCCAAGGGAAGAAAATAAACCAGCTCTGGTTTTCTTAGTGTAGCCTGCTCTGGGACTGCTGCAAAATACAGAGTCCTGCCTGCCCAGCAGACTCTTCCACAGCCAGGGCACTCCATGGGGAATAGGGATGGACACTGGATGTGTGATGGGTGCCAGGGCCATGGCTGCAGGGACAGACTCAAAATCAGTGTGCTGAGAGAGGGACAAAATAAACAGAAGGCAGAGCTGGAGCCTGGCATTGCCAGTGCTGCTTGTTGAGTTCCTCGTTACCAGGATTTCTGTTTGGACTTCTTCCTCCTCTGTTTGATGAGGAATAAATTCTCCCTGACATCAGGACTAGCGTCTTTCTGTTTTTTCCATTTCTTCTTCCTTTTAGCACCTTCCAGAGGCTCCTGCACACAGCCAGCCTTGCTGCCTGAGAACGCCTGGAAAACAGACTTGTGTTGGCCCTTGCTGCCCTTACCCATCTTCCTTTTACACCCCCTGGAGAAGTCCTCCTCCAAGTCCTGGCTGATTCTAACATGACTTCCGTGTTTCTCTTCTCTGGGTTTTTCTGTCCGGGACATCTTCATCTTTTTGTGGGACCCGCCATCTCTTTTATGTTTCTTGTGTTCTTTCCAAGGCTTGCTCTTTTTCTTATAGCTCTGCCCCCCATGTTTTTCTTCCTGCCACAGTGTCTCTGGCAGTTCTGGCAGAAGGCCAGCTTCCTGCAGTTCTGTAAAACAGAGCAGTGTACCTCAATATCCATGCAGAAAAATCTGAAACCTAGTGCCTGAGCCACCACAGCTTTCCTTATGTATCTATGAAGTTAGCTAGAAAAACACCTTATAGATTTTTTCATAATAATTTTATCTCAATAGACTAGAATCTTAAAAAAATTACAGCTTAATACTTTTTTTTTTTGCTATTTTATGGCATTTTTGATGTCAGTAGGTTTTATAGAATTGAAATACCTGACAATGCTCACCTGATGCCTTTGCCACAGACAATTTCCGTGATTGACATGGATGAATAAAGCCACAAAACTTTCACTGCTATCAAGACTACCTGTTCAAATCCCTATAGCTTTTCCCAACACACAAAAATGCAGGAAGCACAGAAGAAAAATGTTTCAAAGAGCAGAAAGGCAGGAGGGATCTCCCCAAACACACTGTACCTGCAGCCTTCCTTTTCAATCTATGCGCTCTTTTCTTGATATCATATTCATCATCGTAGTAGTAGATGAATGGAGAAGTAGGGAACATGTTCCCATGCATCCGCTTTTCAGAGCACTCCTGCAAAACACATTTCAAGTCACTGGATGTGGCTGAGGAGCAGAGGAAGGAGAGAACCTGTGGAGAGGCAAAGGAGCAGCTGCTCTGGGGAGCAGGGCTCTGCTGCCTGCAGCCACTGGCTTGGGGAGCCACTGGCCACTGCTCCCCTGGCTCCCAGCACACAGGCAGCCTGGCCTCCTGAAAGGAAAAAAACTTCTAATGTCAGGGAGGATTTTTTACTTTGGATCATTCAGGGTTAAAGTGGGAGCAGAAATGTGTGGGAGCCCAGGAATGGGGTGGTCAGAGGGAAGGAGCAGGGGGTGATGGAGCAGGGGCAGCCCCAGTTCTGTGCTGAGGTGCAGGCACAGAAGTTCCCAGAGACAAAACCAAAGCAAATCCTGCAGGGAGCCTCTGCATCACATCTGCAGGGAAGAGGAAGAGAGCCCTGAACAGCTGGCTGTGCTGAGGAAGGGGTTGGCTCTTGCACCATCTGTGCCAAACACTGGATTCAGGAATGTGGATTTTTTTCAGTGCTTCAGCAATGTCTGCTGAGCCAGGCTGGCTGGGATGTGTCCTGTGATTCTGCCTCTTTTTCAGGGTACCATCTGATATTAATTGATGTGTGCATTGCCTGTTAACTTTATATGCAACTTTTTCTATAGTCTTGAAATATCATCTTTCTGCTTCTTGGACATTGCACAAAGTGAACTCTGGGTTGTCCCATTCTCAAGAAACTTCTGCTCACCCCCCCCGACTAAGTCACTCTCCTCCCTTCATTTGCTAATTCTTTCCCCAGCACCCCCTCTCTCCATGTCCTCCTGCACCATCTTTTTTAAAGGCCTTTTTTAGAAGACATTAAAGATGCATCTCAGCTGTCTTTACCATTTCTCAGCTTGTGTGCTGCCTTAGCTTGGCTGGAATCACATGAAGATCCAGGTTACCCTCAGTACCAGCCTGAGGCTGGCACAGCAGAGTGTGGATAAACTCATGGCTGGAGCCACCCCCAGCTCAGGGGGATCAGCCTCCCCCTGGCTGCAAAAGCATGAGGAACAGACCAAGGATGGGGCAGGACAGTCCTCAAGGCTGTTCCCACAGATGTTCCCTGGAGACAGGGATATCTGGGGAGACAGCCTGGATTTCACACCAATACCCTCAGGAGGCAGCTATGCCCCCCTGCAAGAATCCTCCTCTCTCTCCTCTACCCAATTCCCTGAGATTGGACTGGGGACTTTTAGAGGTCCCTTCCAACCCAAACCATTCTGTGCCTCTGAGATTCAGCACCCAGCAAAGCCCCACCCAGAAATGCCACTTCAGGTATTTGTGTTTCACTGGAGTGAAGCCCAAGAGCAGCAGCTGACTGGCTGCTTGGAATAAATAGAAGAAAATATTATCCCTGAGCACTGCCAACAAGTAAACAGCAGACTGGCTTTGCACAGGAGCACACAAAGGCACTTGTGCCTCATCGTGACATCTGTGAAACGTGCTCGAGGCCTTGCACCAGACCCAGGGCTGTCTCTGCAGACACGTGGCCCATGCATTATCTTAATTTTGTGAACTCTGCTGAGTAAGTAAGATTTCTTGTCCTTATTAAATCCTTAGTCTACATAAAAATGTGACAAAACAATCTGAGGAAACATAACTGCCAGGAGCTGGAGACTCTGACAGATCATGTCTTAACTATTTCCATTTCTACAAGCAGTAAGAATGACCTCGTTGCTGGGAGTGCACAGTTAGCACTGGGACTTAGCAAAATTTTTTGCTCTTTGCTCTGTTTCTGGGAAAGGTCTTCTTAGGCCTCTAGCAAAGGAAAGGAATTTCAGGTGTTCCTAAACCAGGTAAAATGGTAGCACTAAAGGATGTGGAGTGGGAAGCATTACTTATGGTGCCCCTATACAAAATTAACCCTAGCCTATTCTTGTTGGTCAGTTTGTTAACCCTCTGTGTCAACTGCTCAAAAAAGGCAATAGAGCAGGAGTCCTGAGATACAGAAATAGGAAAAATGTTGAGATGCTTAACACCACAAGTAATTTTTATCTGCTTAAAAATCTATACATTAAAAAAAAAACAACCAACCCAAAAAAACCCCGCACAACCCCTCTCCCCCCTAAAACAAGACAAAGGAAACTTTTCCCCTCTTACATTCTAGGCAGACCTCTGAAGCTCTGACAGAGCTGATCTCTGCAGGGACTCAGGGACTGACTCCAGCCTCAGCTTCTCAGGCAGTGGGAGCTGCAAACCCTGTGGCCATTGCTGGCCCAGCTGCAAAGCTGCAGACACAGGACACCAGTGGGACAGGAGCCTCAGTGACTCAGTGATAGTTACATGACCCAGCGTGTCCCCTGGACGTGTTCCTGTGTGTATGTAGAAAGGTCCTGAATGTCTTCCCTTCTGTGTTGTTCTTGGCTTCTCCATTTCATCCAGGCATTGTTCAGGCTATTTCTGCTCCTTGTATCCTAGCAGAAATACTGTCTGACCTGCTTTGGTAGCCATAAAATGGTGTCCTTGAGTCACTTTACTCCTCTGCTGATTTTATACAGTTTCTACCATTTTCTATCCAAGTAATCACTATCAGCTGCTCCCACACATTTACTTACTGCTTCTACAGCAGCCTTATTTGTACCCATGTGTGGCTGCCTTCAGATTCCCTTTTCTGACATTGCAGCTCCTCACCCATCACCAGCAATCAGTCTGGCTCCTTCACTGCTGTCACTTCAGCTGTTGTTGTACATGCTCACTGCAGTGTTTGTGCTACTGCCACGGGCTTTATTCTGGTTTTGCTCAGCAGGACCAGTTTCCATGCTGCTTTCACACTGTTCTCAGCTCCCAAGCAGCTCCACCTGTACTGCTGTGTCCTGAGCCTGTATCCTGCAGGGGCAGCCAAGGACTGGGATCTTCTACCATGGCCAAGGCAGGGCCACTGGTGACACCAGGCTGCTGGGATGTCATTGTCTCTCACCCATCCTGGACTGCAACAGCTGATGGTTCCTGTCCCTTCCAACCCAGCTCAGAGTGTTCCAGACCAACCAGACAGCCCCAGTGCACCCCCCAAAGAGAAAGACCTTCACTGTTCTATGCAGGCAGTTGGGCATTAAAAATCTTCAGTTTATCTTTCAGCTCTGACATGAGAAGATCCCAGCAAACCTGCCCTACCTGTCCCCCTGTTCCCTGCAGGGATTAACTATCTAGCTGACAACAGCAGCAAGTCTTTCATGCTACATCATTGGTAATTGTTGCAGCAGAGGAAGAAGGAATTTGCTGTCTCTAAGCTGTAGGAAACTATTAACCCATGCAACACATGACTAACACTAATTTCATACAATACTTGTGGCTCCTGGACTTGTTTCATAAGAGAAAAGAACTAACACTCATTTTGTGTTGATAGTGGCAGGTGGAGAGCTGCACCTGCCATGACAGGGGCTGAAAAATACTTCGACCAGCAGTCTTAGAAGATGCAGCACACCACCAGCTTTTTGATGCCACCCAAGACTCATGATGTCTTCTTTCACCAGCCTGTGTACCTTACAGAAGGATGATGTCAAACTGAATTCAGATGTTGAGTTAAACTAAGAAACTACAAATAAGGATCACCAAAAGTAGGCAGAAACAGAAAATTCCTACAATGGGCAGCAAAATTGTTGGGCTGATTGGGTTAAAAACCTTACATGATGTTGAAGGGTGGCAGTGAAGCACTAGTATTTCATCCCATAAGCTATGGGAAAAAAAAGCAAGTAAAAAAAAAGCTCTGTTCAGCAACTCTGTTTTCTAATGAACATGCTGTCTCGCAGGCAGTCTCATTTTGATTTAAAAAACCCAAATCAATAAATCTGCTAAGGAGAGATAGTAACTTTTATTTTCCTCTGTATCTTTAAATGAGATGAGTGAGATCACTTCATACTTTGGTCTCCACTGATTGCAGCAGAGCTGGCAAGTCACAGGCAGTTCATTAGAGTGGCCCTGCCTGTAGCATTAGCCTGACTCCTCCAGCTCTTGCCTGCAGCCAGACACCATGGTGGAGATTAATTCATACCCCCAAGGATATACTCAACACAGAGACAGAGACTGCTGGGACTTACATATCCAAAGTGTCCTTTCTGGGAACAGTTGTAGCAGTAGACTGAAGCAGAGCGCTCGGGGTGAGAACTGGCTGTCTTGATTGGTCCTGGCTTTGTCTGCAAGATGGAAAGAGGCAAGAATTAGGTCTGGCAGTATTCTGGATGCTGAATTAAAAAAAATTAAAATTACATAAGTATAATTTTATTATGCTTAAATCAATACATCCCTGCTTGCCACTGGAATATTAAGTCTGAAAGAGAAGCAAGTGGCTCCTATTACTGTAATTTTGCAGAGCAGGGCTCAGCCTGAGCATCGCAAATGAGGTGGGAAGAGGCATCCCCAGTATCTATTCCACCCAGACATGTTATGTCAACTCTGAATGCAAGAAAATATGCTGCTGATTTATCTCCCTCCCCTCCTCCTTGTCTCCCAGCCCCCTGCCCCTCTCACAGATGCCCCACTGTCCCCCGGGACGGACAGGGCCGTCAGATACAGCATCCACCAGCTGGACAGGCACATTTGTGTCTTCCTGAGCCAACGCAGCACAGCAAAGCTCTGATGGAGACACGGGGCCACATTCCCAAACCTTCCTCTGCTCCCAGCAGTGGTGCCAGAAGTGGGTGTGCTGCTGCAGAGCCTTGTGGCATGGGCTGGCATGGGTCAGAGTGTGGGGCACGTGAGTCCTGCCTAAAAAAATCCTGCTTGAAATGCAGCAGGGCAAAGGAGCAACAGCACTGCTGTGGGCATCTCACACGTTTCCTTCCTGGTGCTCCAGGAGCATGGGAGAGTGCCCTGGATTTCAAAGAAATTGGTACTGCTCGGTAAAAGCTCTACAAGGAATTGCTTTTTCCTTTGGATCTGCCTCATCCCCGCTCTTCTATTGTTAGAGCTGCTGTGCTCTCCTGCCCAGCCTCCCGGGGGAATGACAGCACTGCTGGTGCAATAGGCAGCAACAACAGAGAGCTCCCAGTGCTGGTTTTGTTTTTATGAATCTGATCACACTTGCGGGGTCACCCTGTTGTGAACCTCCCCAGCCCTGGGTGTGATTCTGTGTCTCAGACTGGCGCTCCCCAGCCTGCACGCACTCACCAGAAGAGGGCTGAAGGAGGACTGAGAAGAGTGACACATCCAGCAGTGATTTGTGACAACAGGAGGGGGCACAGGGAAAGGAAAAACACCACTGCCTGTGGAGTAATTTGCGTATTTCTCGTCCATGTCTCACAGCAAGAGCTCTTCAGCTAACACCACTGTGTGAGAGTGACTTACTAAGCCAGCTTAGTTTTTCAGGTATTCTTTTATCACAAATACATAGAACACGCAAAAAAACCCCACCCCAAAATAAAAACATTTGTATAACCCCCCTGAGGTTACACGGTATATAAAATCTGTGGGTTTAATTTAGTGGATCAGTCACCTGTGTCCTAGTTAGCTTTCAGCATGAGGAGAGGCCCCAGGAATCACCTCTGCATTGGACAGGCCTCCTAATAAGCATAAATAAAACCTAGAGGTGACACCTTCCTCTGCCTTCCCACCATCTAGAGTTTCACCCACATCAAGTCTGTTTTCAAAGCTGATGTCCACTTAAGCCTACACTGGGATGTTGCCACAAAAGTCCAACAGGTTCCTTTGGTCAGTCCCTGTCTTCCAGAGAGCTCTGCAACTAGAAGAATGCTAGTACACTGGCTGTCAAAAATAAAATCAAGGCTTATAGTCTTTGGCTTTCTGCCAGCTGGGCCTTACAATGAACCACAGCATCGGTCTGGAGATGATGTGATTACACCATTTGGTCTTTGCAAAGTGTAGTGTAACAACACCACACAGACACAAAACATGTGTATTATTCCAGAGGCATGATACTTCACATCCCAAGATGATGCCTGCTAGAATGCTCACTGAAGAGTCTGACACCTTTATCCTCCAACATAAATAATGGTGATTTGGGTCATCGTTAGTGCTCTTACACTGAAACGCTGGCCAAACAGGCACTGAGTTCAAAACAGTATTCCTTTTAAAAAAAACAACAAACAAACAAACAAACAAACAAAAAAGTTAAAAGAAAAAGTTAAGGAAGCTCTTACACAGTTTTTAATCAGGGCTGTTGAAACAAGTGCCAGCTGTACAGATGTTGACAAGAGAGGGAGCAGGCTCCCCAGTCACTGCTCAGTTAGTGAGCTCACTCCTGCCACGGGTGCCTCCACCATGCACCCTGGCACCTCAGCACTCAGCAGGAGATGTCAATAACCCACCTGGCTCAGGCTGCTGGGTACCTGTCCAGGGGCTTTCCCGCTGAGTCCCCCTTTACTGTGACCCCAACCTCTCCTGCACCCCCTCCGAGCCAGCTCCCTCCCCATCCCCTTTTGTTTTGTTAACATAAAAGCTCACATTTAAGGAAAACAATCAAACTGAAGAGCTGCAGGTAAGATTGCAACTCTTTACAACTTCACTGCTTTCCAAAGCCAAACAGAAAGGAAACCCACATGTTATAAACTCTCTGTTTTCTTATTACTTAAGGCTTAAAGAGGCATCTAAAGACTCCAGCCATATGGGTACAAAATAAACTATTCATGAACGTGGCTTCTTTATGTTATAGTTTTTTTGTTACAAACATTTAAATAATCTATATTTGTAGGGTGATATCTTGGAGATTACTTCACTATCAATATATAGAAGTAATAACCTGGTAGATAGCATTACCTATGAAAGGTCCATCCCATCTGCTATTCTTGCTGAAAGCTTTTCATGCACCACTAAACTCAGTAAATATCAGAAGATAAAGCATAAGCCTACCACGCCATGGATTTACTCCTAATGTCTCCTCAAAGTGCAGCCTGATGCAACGATTACAAATGATTTTTCTTCTAATGTCATTTTACATAACCCTTTTTTCTGCATGAGTAGTTAGTGTGGAATGAATGAATGAATGCCATTAAAACAGTTAATCATTATCTGGGACACTGGCCTTCCTCCCTTCGCAACTAGGAATCTCCATGACAAAGGCCAAGAGATCAAAATGCCAGGGCTGCCTCTCTGGCCTATTTCTGACAGTAATTTTTTATGCAAATGGACCTGCTGGGCAGCTCCCTCTGTGACCTTGAGCTCCCCTTATCTGCACCGACTTTGATCCAATGAGAGCTCGCTTTTGTCAAGCTCATTACTACTTAGGATCTGCAATCGGGCTAAATCTCACTAATTAAGGAAAATCTCCTGACCTCCATTTTTCTGTGTTCTTCTGCTCCTCTGCATTCAGTGTTGTGCAGACCCCCACAGTAAGGGGGACCAGGGTGAGACCCTTTTGTGCCACCCTGGCTGCCTGTCCGGGTCAGGCCCATCTCATCACCCACTCATTCCACAGCGGTGCCAGCTGATCCCACCTCATCCCACCCCCAAACTGATGGAGTTCCTGCCAGAACAGACGCTTGACACGCCACCTCCCGCACCAGGGAAACAGCTCATGACCAAAAAACAACCAAGGAAGCTCCCTCTGGTCTCCAGAGTCCCGTCACTGTGTGGCACAGGTCATGCCCACCACCCATCCTCCATCAGCTGCTCCAGCCGGAGGCCCTGAGGGTGTTTCTCTTACATCCAGCACCAGTTTGGGAAACTCCATTTTAGCAGGCAAGGGGCAACTCTGCCAACCCATCCCTGGGCATGCCTACAAACCACCCAGCACCATTCCCTCAGGACCAGAAGAGACAGATGCTTCTTCTCATCCATTGTATCAATTGCTATGCTCGTATTTAATCTGTCAGATACTTTTTGCTGTGATTTCTCATTTCACACTACAGATAAATAATTAAATGGTGGATTAAAGGAAGAAGCACGGAGGCAGGACACCTACTCAACCCAAGCAGCAGATCTGGCTGCTTCTTCCAGCAACACACCCACCCCAACCCATGCGTGTGTCTGCGTCTGAGCAGCTCACTGAGACAGCCCAGACATGGCTGGCAGTGGAACTGATTAGTGGTGACGTTCCACCAGTTTCTGCAGTCACTGCAAGATGATCATCAAGTGAATCATTACACAGCGTGGGCTGCAGACTGGAGTTGGACAGGGAAACGGTCAGAACAGCTCTATCACTGAAAAATACACATTTATTTTCCATTTACAAATTACCATAATCTGCATGCACCAGCTGAAACAATGGCAGGTTAGCACCATTCTCTTATATTCAAAATTGCCAATATAAGATATCATGTAATATCATAATTATACTAAGGGGTTTAGTTGTTGTTATTTTCTTTAACCATGTCATGCACCCAGTAGAGGTGCATTCCATTGGGTAATTCCTTAATTAGGCAGATTTTTGAAACAAGTATTATGTACACAACAGACCGGAACGTCTCCTTTGGAGTCTTCCTCGTCTATCAGGTGATTGCATCATTAAACCACACATGCTACGTAGTAAAAACCCTTATGAAAATTCATGACAGAAACATACTGAGCTTGATGCATGCTAATAAATGAGAAACACACAAATCTTGTATTTTGACTTTTAAAGCCCAGCTAAATAGAATTATTTCTTCACCAAATTTTATTTCTTCAGTTTCTTAAGCCATCTGAAAAAGGCTGCTCTCCCAAAAGAGTTGTGGAAGTTGCACCTGAGTATCATTCCACAAATTGCACCCTTGGATCTAGTTTACAAAATGCACTTATAACATAAAAATATGAAAGTGATATAAGTAAAATTCTAAGGTGGTTTGTTTAGGGTTTTTTTGGGGGGGTTATGCGCTTTGTTTTTTTTTTTTACATACACGATTGGTACACATTATGCTACAAATCAGTGGACAACATTTTATTTTTTTATTTCATGGTCTGGAAAAACAAAGCCTTTCCCAGAAGAAGGGATTTAACTTGTTTGGTCCACAGTACAAGCACTGTGAAGTGGCTGTTTTCTACAGAAATAAGACATTTATAGAACGCATTTTAAATAGATGCAAATAGCATCTAAAATTGACTGTGTGAAAACCTTAAAGGGAGAGACAAAAGTATAATATTATATGTTTAAAAGAATGAATGTAATCTTTTGGCACTCTTGCAAGCAGAGGAAAAAACCCTAAAATATTAATTCAAAAAGTCTTTCTGAGAAATGGACAAAAAAATCCTCAAGTTCTTAGAGAAAATGAATATATGCAAGATAGTAAGGATAACAACAATACCATCCCTGAATGCCTCAAAATCTTCATGGTTTAAAAGGCATCCCAATTTTCTCCAAAGGTGGTGGCATCTATCCATTCGTCCATGGCTAATTTTACATGGAATGCAAAACGTTATTTAAATAGGGAGATGCATTAAACTTCAACTGCGTCTGAGGTAGCTCTCAAACTACAAACCTATCTTTCTTCTATTTTAATTTTAAAGTAAGTTAGCAAACACTTCCTTCTTAATCCCACAAGAATATCTATACAGTGACACAAATGCACAAATTTATGACAGTAACATAAATGCTCCTCCGAAGTAATGTGCAACATTAAGTGAAATCGTTTCCTGGAAAGATATTATAGGTATCTATATTTTATTTGCCATCTTAAACATATCTGGGTCTTTATGACCTTATTTTAAAAATGTATTTCCTTTCTACATTTCCTGGTGCAAATGGACTGCATAAATAAGCAATGTGCTATGAGGCTTCAGACTAGCCGATAAACCCTTTCAATTTTCATGCCAGCTTCTTCTTTTGTAATTCAAATCTGGCTGAAAACTGGCAGCTCTGAAAACTGAAACAAGCACTGCCACAAATACCTTGTAATGCTATCGACCTTGTCTGCCCATGCAGTGAGAAAGGGGGATGCATATGTGTCTGCAGTCATCCAGATAACACAACTCATTTTTTTGGGGGGATAACAGAAGCCAGCCCCGGACTGTGCTCCGAAAGCAGTCATTACCAGGCAAGCTGGAGAATAAGTCTCTTCAAAATACACAGCGCATTTAAAAACCATATACAGGGCTCAGCCACTGCTTTCATTACCAATTTTAATTTAGCTCCTTCAGTTTGCCAGCCAGATAAACTCTTTAGTGCTGTTTTTTAATCTATTTGCCACATTTTATGTTTAAGATTATAGTAATATGGGACAGGAGAAGGAATCACTTTTAGAGGAAATAAAGAAATAGATCCGCTTATCAGCGCCCATCAGAAAGTTCATTAATCAGCCAGGCTTTGTGCCCCCTAAATTGAAAGGTTAAATAATCCTCTCAGGAATATTTCTCGGCACCACCGCCAATTGTCCGGAGCGAAGCTGCCATTCAGAGGGCTCTGGATCGGTGACAGGGTATTTTACCACCGCCTGGACCCCAGACAATGACGGACAAATGGCCTGCCTGACAAAGAAACCTTTTAGTACACGGGTGGAAAAAGGACCACAAGCTTTGAAGTGCTGTGGGGGGGAGGAGGAGGCTCAGGCGTGTGCTGTGCTGGGAGGATGCTGAGCAGAGCGGACAAGGGCCGAGGCAGCACGGGCAGGAGGTGCACCCACACTGCACCACGTGTGTGCTCACTCACACAGACCTGCACACCCCCATCTGAACAGATGTGCACACCTCTGTCTGAATAGATGTGCACACCTCTATCTGAACAGAGATGTGCACACCTCTACATGAACACAGATGTGCACACCTCCATCTGAACACAGATGTGCACACCTCTATCTGAACACAGATGTGCACACCTCTACATGAACACAGATGTGCACACCTCCACCTGAACACAAATGTGCACACCTCCATCTGAATACAGATGTGCACACCTCCACCTGGACACAGATGTGCACACCTCCACCTGAACATAGTTGTGCACACCTCCATCTGAACACAGATGTGCACACCTCCACCTGAACATAGTTGTGCACACCTCCACCTGAACACAGATGTGCAGACCTCCACCTGAACACAGATGTGCACACCTCCATCTGAATACAGATGTGCACGCCTCCACCTGAACACAGATGTGCACGCCTCCATCTGAGCACAGATGTGCACACCTCCACCTGGACACAGATGTGCACACCTCCACCTGAACAGAGATGTGCAGACCTCTACATGAACACAGATGTTCACACTTCCACCTGGACACAGATGTGCACACCTCCATCTGAGCACAGACACAGGCTGAGCCTCTAACCTCACCAGATGCACACAACTAAAGCTGGGGTGTATCTTAGGCAACTCACCAGGGAACCCAACCAACCCCAAGATTTTAATTTTTAGTGTCATTTTACAGCTCCCTTTCTCTCTCTTCTCTCCCTCCTTAACCTTCATGCTGCCTGCTTATCACCTTTTCACCACCAGGTGCAAGAGAAGCACTATCACATCCGAAGCGCCTTTCTTAGGGGAGCATTCTTGTAAGATATTTCTTTTGAGGTGATTTCTGGTCACAGCTAAACCTGAAATAAACATGGAAAGTATAGTGCTGCTGGAGGACACGAGACGCCAGGCGAACGTCAGGTTGTTAGAAGTGAGGTTTTTTTGCTGGGGTACCTTCTGAAAAAGCAGTAATTCAAGCATTTTCTTTAGACTTCCCACCAGCTTGCCTTCAGCCTGTAGCCTCTCTTATTGACAGACAATTTTATAGGAATAGTTTCCTTACATAACCAACATGCTAACTGTGTATGTTAATGTTTATCCGTTTCCTCATATTGTTTTCATGTAGTCTCCATTTCAGTGCATCACATATATACAGTAATGCCATAATTACTATTACCCAGCTCTATACTGAGTGACATGCAACCCAAACGTGTCCTTGAAGAAATATCTGACAGTCTCCACATAACCATTAACATATGGTTAATGTCCTTTTCCATGTCCTTCTTGCACATCTATCTTTAAAAATGAATCTCAATTCCACAACATTCTTACTTTAATACAACTTGGGACTTCCTGAAAAGTCTACAGCACCTAAAAATGAATCAGATTTCTGATTTCTCCTCTCTCACACCATGTAAATAAACCATCGAAGAAAATGGTTTTTGGCCAACCAACTGTTGAGTGTCTCAGCACTGGTATTTTCCCTCTTCTTTGCTCTTCACATCATTAGGAGAAAGCAGAATTAATTTAACCAGGGCCACATCTGCCATAAGAAAAAAAAAAAAGCCAGAGAGAATCTGTGTATCACATTTAAAGTTTTTTAAAGAAAAAAATATTTCAGGCTTACCACGCAGTGCACAGAAATCCTTCACTGTTTGTGCATGCTGGGAGGGAGTCACAAACACACCTGGGAAAGAGATTTATCTGCACTGCCAGACACAACATCAGAGAGCTTCCTGTTGCCTACAAGAGGAGCAGTTCTTGCAGGCAGAAAAACTGTATGTCTGAGGAGAGAAAAATAAAAAGAAGGCAAGAAAAGACAAGCAGCCTTTGGACTGGAGGGTGACTCTCAAAGCCTGGAGGGTCCTGCAGCCAGGTGCCCCAAAGGGCAGGGGCTCTGCTGCCAGGGCTGTCACCAGCCCTGCCATGGGCTGTTCTGAGTGCTCCTCTGTCACACCAGGACCCTGCACTGCCCTGGAACTCCTGCCATCAGTGCTGTGTCACACCAGGTGATGTCATTGCCATGTCACACAGAGTGCCATCAGTGCTGTGACACACCAGCCCCATCACAGCCATGTCACACTGGGTGACATCACTGCTGTGACACACAGAGCAGTGTCACTATTGTGTCACAAGGAGCAGCATCACTGCCATGTCACACTGGGTGACATCACTGCTGTGACACACAGAGCAGTGTCACTATTGTGTCACAAGGAGCAGCATCACTGCCATGTCACATGATGGTCCATCTCTGCCGTGTCACACTGGGTGATATCACTGCTGTGTCACACCAAGCCCCATCACCGCTGTGCCACACAGAGCAGTGTCACTGCTGTGTCACCCTGGGTGTCCCTGCAGAGGTGCTGGGAGGCAGCAGGTCAAGGGTCCCTGTGCCCCTGGGTGGGTTGTGCTGGGGTGGGGGCAGCTGAGGCTTAAGCTGTTCATTTAATCCTGAAATAAAATTCAAAAATAAGTTAGATCTCAGGGCCTAACTTCACTCCTCCAGATCCCAAAATCCAGAGGGTGACCTGCTCCTCTGCCACCCATGGGTGCCACAGCTGGGGTGAACATCACACCCATCAGAGGCTTCTCTGTGGGAAAAGGGAACCTACCCGCGGCGTACACCACTTCATAAGGGACTTCAGTTCCCATTAATTCCCTTTATGCTTCAATATTTCCCAAAATCAGGATAATTCTGTCAGGGGGACAGTAAGTTTTCTGTTCCAGGTGACAGGGCCTCAGAAGATGTATTGCTATTACCGACGTGATGGACCCTCTCAGAACCAAACCAGCGAGGACTTTTAGGGAATGCTAATCTGCCAATGATTAGCACGATCAACCACAACCTGAGGAAGTTCCCACCTGGGTGGGGTGAGCTGCAGACACAGGGGTCACTGACGAGGTGCAGCAGCAGCAGCTCTGGCAGGGACAGGGCCGGGGATGTTGGCGGCTGCCAGCACGGAGCCTCCCGACCCCACACGTGAGGCTCCCGGCGCTGAGCGCCGCGGTGACCAAACGCCACAAAAAGCTGATAATGGACATCTGACAAGCAAAACACATGCACACAGCCCATGGAGAGCCACTCTCCTGACATTTTACATTTATTCCCCCACTTTGCAACACAAACATGCACTGAAATACACTTTATGTTACCTACACGAATGTGTAGTTTTTAAATGTTTTAAAATGTCTGCTGGATCACGGGTGAATTTTTACTTCCTGTTTTGAAACTGACTCTGAGTTGTAAGAAAGCTAAGCAAAATCACCTTCATATAAAGTTCAAAAATTAATTTGCAGAAATATAGGAACCTTAATGTCAATATCCATATCCAGAATTTACTGCAAAAAATGGACACAGATATATATTTATTTAAACCTGAAATAGAATCCTGCTTTTAAATAGCATGGGAAGTATCATTCTAGTTTGAAAATTCTCCTTTCCCTATTTAAACAGTTAACAGTTGAAACAGTAAAAAATATTTAAACAATAGTGTAGGTTTGCCTTTCAAACTAAAGAATGGAGAACTGAAAATTTTTACCAAATCTGTAGGCATTAAAGAAAAAATCATCTTAATCCTTTGGCTTAACAGAAGTGCAGTTATGTTTATGATGGGGATGCCTTTCAGCAACGAATCTAACACAATTATCCTGCCTTGTGTTTAATTAATCACTCATCGAACAGTTTTGGGGTACCACAAAAATATTGCTCAGGGCAGTTTTGGGAGTTTTGGGCCTGGGGGCCATACCTGGTGGCTGTCCCTTGGGGAGGGAGGGAGGGAGAGGGCAGCTCTCTCCAGCCATTCCACAGACCTGAGCACATCTCGCTGCCAGGACTGCTGGCACAACACTTGGAAAATGTCACATCCTGAACAAACAGCTTGCTGGGCAGGCAGGGCCTTGATAACCACCAATTTAAACAGTCAAAAAATATAAAAAAAAATAAATTCTCATCCCTTATAACTTGCACCCTTTGCTCTCCTCCTTTTGCCAGTTAAAGGCAGGGTCAACATCAGACACTGCTTTTGCAGAAAACACTGAGTTCGATAAAACGACAGCAACATATGATGTCTGAAGGATGCCACTTCTCAAAGACAAACATTTTGAGGGTGGCGTTTAGAACCCCAAAATCAGAGAAACAGAAGTTTCTTGGCTCAGCCAACCATGCTTTCTACTACCATCCTCCCAGTACCAAACTGCTTCCAGAACTGTATCAAAACGTAATTTCTGGTCAAGATGCAATCAGTCTTTAACCCTTCTTTTATAAGCACCCTTTATTTTATTTTCTGGGGAGGCAGAGAGGGAAGAGCAGGGGGCAAATCAGTATCAGACAAAGCTATCATGCCTGCTAACCCCGCTGGCAGGGCTGCAGCACACAGCAGCTGACGATGGGGCTGCTGGAGCCGAGACACCCAAACCCTGCGGGGTCGGGAGATCCCCGCTCCAGCCAAGTCCTGGCCCAGGGTAACAACCACCACCCCAGGGGGAGCAGCAGCAGGCACCAGACACAGACCTGTCTCCACAGAAAAGAGGAGCCAAGGAAAGGGAAAAGGTATGTTGGTGCTTTGCAGATAACCAGTTTAAACTTTCAACTTCACTGAAGACAAAAGAACCCAAACCCTAGGTATGCAGTGTGCATAGCTGGGCAAGGGTATTAGTTAAAAACCAGAATTTTCATGAAAAGGAAAACTATATTTTTTGTAGATGCTATATATTCATATGATGTTATTGCAACAATTTTTTTCCCCCTGTAATATCTTAAATACAGTTTTGAAGTAAAAATTGGGAAAGACCTCCGTCTAGTGCACTTTCTTACAGAAATCTATAGCATATACTTTTACTCATAAACTTACACTTACTTCAGGATGTGAAATTCAGGATCAGCAAAATGGTATCAGAAAGAATACTGCCTGTTGTGAAACAGTTTCTTTGCAATAAAACCAAATTTTGGGTTTAGGCTCCTGACAGTCTCAAAACTATTTGAAACTTGAGAACAATAATTTGAGACACAACTGTAATGAGGAAAATACGCAGAACATAAAATAAAAGAAAATATCAGGGACCCCCAGAACAGGACACAAATCAACACACTTACTTGGGGCTCAGAAGCATCTCTGACACAGAATGGCACTTACGGGAGCTGTAGTGTTGAGGCTTGAACAATGCAAGTAGATAGTTTAAACCCAAAACATCAGTCATCTGCTGTTCAGGATCTGCTCTGCCTCCTGCCCTGGATAAAGAGGCCAGCACGCATTTTCTGGGAATCGGAAATCTTCACCAACCCAAGCACCACGAAGGAACCCAGGGCAAGGGAGGGGACAGTGTCCCACCCAGGCATTCGTGTCTCCCTGCAGCAGGCAGAGTCATCCTTGCCCGACATGCACATCCCTAGGAATTTTGGGTTGCCTGCCTTGTGAAATATCTCTCTGAAAGGCACCAACATGTTGGCACACAAGGGCCCATTCCCTGATCACAAAATACTGAAAAAAGCATGCTGCGTATCATACTGACAAAGTGGTAAATTTACTGGAGTTAATAGAAAATAACCCTAACAGGCTTGTGGAGGAGCTGGTCAAGTGCTGGGATAATGAAGGTAAGGATCGGGTGCCATGCAAGGAGAGAGGAGCTGGCATTGCAGCCACCTCCAGCCCTGTCCCTGAGCCAGGATTCATCTCCTCCCGAAAATAATCCCTAACCCATCCCTTCCCTCCCTGCACAAAACCTACAAGGTTTCTCAGGAAAAAAAACGCTCGTCCTCAGTCGCTCGGATATTTTCTGCCGGTGCCGTTTCTTAAATTTTCTCTTTCCAAAAGTCACATTTTAGAGGGCACAAAGTGACTTTAAGAACACAGCGTACGTTTTCATTCCAGAACCAAACCAATCCAAACCAAACCAAAAAAGTGTTAGGCCATGAGGAATTTTAATAATGCACACAAAGAAATCCGAGCGCAAAATTTAAACACAAAAGATGCATTGTCCCCTCATGTCTTTTTACACACAGAGGCCAAAACAACCAGTTCCTGGTTCACCTTCTTTCATGTAAGTGGATTAAGAAAAGTAAGATTAACAAACTGTCAAAAAGGATGTTAAATGATAGTGTCTGCTAGTTAAAAATTCTGATGGTTCTAAAACTCTGTTGGTGGCCATCTTGGCCTAGGAGCTTTAATATAAATGAGACTGGTGAAGGCAGGAGATGGGGGAAGGAGTCATACAGCAGCACAGGGGGGAGGAAGAGGTATTAAAAATGAGCTGTCTCTACAGAAAGAAAATACCTCATCTGAGCGGCACTTGTTTTTTAACATATGCATCTATACCCAGAAACACATTAGAAAAATAAAAAATTGTGCTCTGCCCATTGTTGGAATTTCCTTTCTCTCTAGATATGTATTGAAGAAGATGCTAATACTCGCCACAGTAATTCCTGTTTGATGATTGTATCTTCTTCCTGGGCTGGCCTGCCTACGCTCTTTCCTGTGCACCATGAGTCCCCCCGAGCGAGGCGAGGAGGTGGAGCAGCACCCACAGGGAGATGTGCACCAACACACCCAGGTGGGCATCTGCAGGTCTCTGGGCACTCACACCACTGACAGAGGGCTGTGAGCTTCACCTCTGAGGGGCTCATTCAGCCCCACGCCTGAAGCAAAGCACAGGGCACTGTGGGCTGAAAATAAATTTCCTCTTTCTTCTCCAACGATGTCATCTGTTGGGTGGAAATGAGGCTGCTGATAGCACTCTGTATCTGCCCTGGGTCTCCGTGGGCCACTCCAGCAGCCAAGCAGCACGATGGGCCCAGGTCCCCCACCAGTCTGGGCTAGCAGACCCCATGCCCCTGGGGAGGTGGCTCCAATGCCCTGAGCTGCCAACATCCACAGTGGTTCTGTGTTTGGGGGACGGGCTGTCCCCACACGTCTGCTGCCACCAAACCTCCCAGCCCAGACCTCCTCCAGCACACAGACAGCTTGAAGTGGAGGTGCCACTGGAAGCACCATCAGGGAACTGGGTAATACTCAGGGGAATGATATTGGATTTTTCTTAAGAATAAACTGCAAAACTGAACCAAGCGAGCAAAACTCTTACGGTACCTTAATCTCACAAGTTTTGCTACTGATTTTTTTTTTCCTAAATAGAGGGCTATAAACTTTCCTCCACTTGAGTACAAAACATTTAACAAATCTTCTACTTTTAGAGATAAAATGCAAAATGACAAGAGAAAGGGAATAAAGAAGAGCCAAGCATTCTGAGCATGAGAAAGCACTGCACTGAGCACCCCCAGTATCCTTAAGATGTGGGAAAGGGGATGTGATGGCATGTCCTGCAGAGCACACAACGTATTTCTCCGGGCTTGTGGAGCATCTGGCATTCAGAAAAACAAAGTTGTAATCTAAGCTTCGTAATAATCTAGAACAAAGAGCTTCAAAAGACCTTCGAATGCCTTGTCTGTGAAAAAAATTACACGTGTTACTATTTACACTGCAGTGAGCTACGATTAAAACTGCTTTGCCTGGATCTGCAGAAGAAGTCTTCAAATTACTGAATTATTGAATATTATTTGAATTGATAATAACCGCTTTGATGAAAGTGGATATCAAAACTGATCTATTTATTGCAAATAGATACCTGTGTGAAGAAAACCCTAAGAAATATGTTTTGACAAATGTAATTTCCCTTTTCTGATACAGAAGAAATACACAGAGAACAGGCAAAATGGAAATGATTTGTAAAAGTTTTAAATCACTACCTTAAAGAGGTTATTAAATATTATTTTAAACCTCAGTGGGAATCGTTCTGCTGACTTTGTTTTTTGCAGAATAATTTTATTTAACAGAGTTGAAAGAACAAGTTTAAAGAAACTAACTTCATCCAGTTATAAAACTTTGATTATCATAGAGTCTTTAAATTTAAGCTTCATTGACTACAATACGATAATCTTTTTTCTATCAAAAGGCAAATTAAAATATTCCACTTATAATCCTTTCTGCCATTTCAACTGCTTGCAAGATTTCTTGCACTCGCAGCCTATTTTGGTTGGAGTAAGACATTTCTGCCCATGTAACAAATTATATGCAATGTGCCAAAATTGGTCACCACAGCTATTGTAAACAAGAACCTACCACCACCCACAACAGCAGAATGGATTTATTATTTAGTCATTGTTCTAGTCAATCCACGTTTCGGTGCAGGGCTACGTGAAGTCAATAGATGGCAGTCCATCTCTTAGGAAAGAGCCATATAATGAATAAAATCACCAAAAGCTTCACAAAAGAGAAAGGTGGAAGCCTGCATGTTTTTTCACAAGCATTCACAGTAATTAAGTAAGAATGCTTTATATAATGCAAAATATTGAGACAATTTTTTAATAGCTGCCTTTAAGCCATGTCATCAAAACAGTCTTTTGTCACAAAACTGGATGCCTGGTTTTATTTGTGCTGTAGGTACCTGCATGTGTGACACTTCTGATCAATTTGCCAAAATCAATTTAAATCTATTGGTTGTATCCATGGATAAAGCACAGGGAAAACTCACGGCAGCCTTAGTCTGTTTGCTAAAAATCAGGGAGCCCATACAGCACAGCAGCAACCACAACAGTGCTTCTTTTTAAACTTCTGCTATTTTTCTTTAAACAGTTGATCTGTTTATTCAGAAATATTTATTTTAAACTACAAAAATCATAATTTCCCTAGTGAAATATTGCTATGTTGATAGGAGATTAAAGATCCCAACTTTTTAGTTACGACTCCATAAATACATATATATATATATATATATAAAAATACAGATTATTCTGACAGAAATTTTGATTCCTGCAAGAATATGATTTATTTCTGTTCCACTTTGAGTGAAAAAAAAATAGAGTATTTAAATGGAACAATAAAAATGACAACTCACACATTTAAACAATTCAGATCTTGCAGTTTCTTAAGGTATAAGGTATTTTAAATATCAAGCATGCCTTTTACCACACAATTTTTAAAATTCCAGGCTGAATCTGACTGCTATGTAACTCTGCATCAAAGTGAGTGCTTCTGTCTAAAAATGGAGACATGCTAAAAGCATTTCCCACACATCAGAAATCTGGAGTATTTGTAGATAATTTACAGCTGACTGCAAATTAAATTATTGTGCAAAATAAAATTATTTAACAGCAGCTCGCGTCTGACTCAATATCAATTTATCTTTGTGTGCCCATATTTCATCACATTTCAAAATGTATCTAAAATGCAGTAAGAATTTCCATGTGGACACTGCTAACAAAACACTTGTATTCATAACTTCTGCATTCTCTAACATCTTGTTTTGACAAACATTGTGAGTTTTATACTAAGTTAGTGTAAACTCAGAAGTTTCCATGGAATTCACAGATAAAATTTACCAACTCAGATACCTCAATTTCTGCACTTGTAACCCCTTGGTCAGGTTTGAGCTCCCTCACACTTTTTTAACAAAAATATTTACAAAATAAATATTTTAAAGGGTTCGCTGCAACTCACTTTTTGAGGAATTTTCAATGGCAAGGTAGACTAAATTAATTAAATCTTATACCTCAGTAAAAACCAGAACCCAACACATATTACTGCATCTAATTTACCTATCTGATAATTGGATTCTAAATATAACAAACATTTAAGAAATCGTTTTTACACACACCCTGAGGGATTATAATGAAGGACATTATTTACCTCTTTCCTTCACGCAGTTCTAAAAAAGTAAACAAAAATACCCAGAGAATGCACCTTTTGCTCATAATGTTTTTGTTTTTTTTTTTAAAAAGTCTACCCCAATTATTTTAAAAATAAAAGTCAATGTTCAGAAACGGTGAAGGATTTCCAAAGCAGATCTTTGTTTTTAAATCATCATGAAGAAAACACATGCAAGCAGTTTTAAGCACAGATTTCTCCTAATTGATGAATTTAGAAGCAAAATCAGGAAAAAAAGAGCATACCAAACCATGAAGAGGTGGAGGCAACAAATTATAAATCACATTCCACTTATTGCTGAAAAGAAAAAGCCCACATCAAGGACCCATGAAGATAAGCAGTGGACAAACTTTTCAGCTTTGATTTGAGCAGACAGCAGTGATTAGCTGTCTATACCAGCTAACGACAGATGAGGCTGATCTGCAAAGATTTAGATAAACAGAAAAAATCTTGATCTTTGAACGTGTTTTTACGTCTAATAATTTTATAAATTAATATATTCAAGATTTGTGATACCAATTCATTGAATATTGTCTTAACCAGCTAAATACCGTTCCAGTTTCAGTATTAGCTAAATTTGTATGCATTTTGTTTTATTTTTATCCCTGTTTTGCATGTGAGGGAAAACCTTAAGTAGTACGCTGGCACAGTTCACAAAGTTTTATTTTCTTGTTTCAATAATTAAAGACCAACCTAATGCAGGCCAAAGAAGAAGTTATAGCTGTATCTTTACCAATCAGAAATTATCTGCGAAAGTTTATAAAGTGTATTTCTCAAAGGAACATCTCCACTCTAGCTGAGATTTCTTTTACTCATTTAAAAAGAAAGCTTTGTCACACACAGTGATTACCAGCATCTGGGATATCTGAGATGGGATTATTGCAAGTGCTATATGCATCTCAACTTAAAATTTAGCTCTCTTTATACGTGTAAATGTAGTCACTGAGAGGAGAAAGTGCTGCAAGGCGCTCATTTAATGATTACAGTATTAAAACGAAATCCTAAGTTCTAAAGATGTTTAAAAAATAGTGTTTCATTGCATACTTCAGTTCAAAAACTCTTCAGATGTTTATTATCTTCTCGCAGAAGATGCTTGTCTATATTTTATGGTCAGCAGTTCACAGAAGAGTAAATAGGTTGGGTGTAGAAGAAAATAAAAAAGGTGTTTCTACTTACTGTTAGGTGATACTGCCTCCATATTTCTGGGCAAGCCTGGAAAATAAAAATATTGATCAGCTAGGAGCATGAAACAAGGTGCTTTACAGCCTGTTGGTTTTGGCATAACACAGTATCCACCAGTGTCGGTCACAGGAAAATAAGAAGCTTAACTGAAAGGGTCTGCATTTCAGCTTCAAAAACCTGGCTAGACAGTTTAATTGAATTTTACACTGGTTTAACACACTCCCTGCCATTGTCAGAAAGCCAGTAACAGTTTTCTCTCTCCCCTTCTTCTCTGAAGGTTAGAAGTTTGGGAGAGTAATGTGCTCTTAACTGTAATAACTATTAATACTGCGAAACAAGCAGAAATTAATTTAAATTCTACATTTTCTGCCATCTTAAATTTACATAACATTTTGGAAATTAAATCACAAGGTATTCTTTCATATAGGAAAATAAATATTTTGGGGTTTTTGTACATATCTTCATACTAATCAAAATATAATTGTTACATGTAATAATCCTCGGTTGCCTAATGTCAGATGAGTTGTAAACAAGAAGCATAACAGATTGCTTTAATGTTTCTATTTTTACAATCGCTTGCTTGATTTTTTTTTTTTCCGAAACTCACCAGACTCACACACAAACTTGTAAGAATAGCCTATTGTAAAAAAAAAAAATAAATTCACAGGATAGGTTTTTGAATCTCAGGAATCACACAAAAGACCTGAGGAATATGTAAAAGGCAGAAAAGAGAAAAATATGGATCTCCTTCTTTGAACAAAATCAGAATGTTGTGTTAATGATTAATGACACAGAGGCTACTTTCTCAAAGGTTCGTAATATTTTAAAAAAATTTACATTTGTCTTCTTCTATAACCCTCAAGTCTTAAACAGATGCAAAAATAGTGATAGTTCTCTGTTCGCCATTTTAGTGTTTGAGAGTGTGCAGTTACTTCAATGAAGTTCTTTCACTTCTGCTTAAAACATTTACCCTTTTATTAAAATAAGTCCTTAATAACTTCAACAATTATAATTTCGGTTTGCCAATCTCAATTTTCAGTTTCTTAAGAAGAAATATTAGTTATTCTGTGCTCCTACATAATATGGTGTAGCTCTAATTTCAAACACTGTAGCCTCATGACTACTTGCAAATGAGTACTATTAACATTTCTTTAGATTTTGAATAAATTTTTCAGTCCTGCCTAAATTCTTGCCTTTTATTCTGACAGGGCATGTTAATTTAAAAAAACCCCACCCAATGACCAACATTAGCAACTGAATCTCTCAGAAAATAATCCGAGTTTTTGACCATCACCGTGTGGCACACACAGTATGTTTTTCTTGGATGTGATGGAAATTATATTATTTATTATTCATTCCGTCAGCAACACAATTTTCTGGAGAAAAATCTACAATCTCTTCTGTGTAATGGTTCCACGTTTCTCCTCCTACTGAAACAGAGGATGTAAATATTTGAGTTTTATATTAGTATTTCTCCAAAGGAAACGTGTGGAGCACACCACATCTCTGACAGAGGAGCAGGCTACAACATTTGACAGTTTGAACACACTCGAGCTGTCTTGGAGTGCAAACAAAAGGATTTTCTCCTTCTTAACTTGGGCAGCGTTCGGAGGAGAAACACAACAACACCCGGCGTACAAAAACGCTGTGTCCCGGACCTGGCCTTCCCTCCACAAACCTGTGAAAGGTTTCAGCTGCACACACACTTCTGCTGGTTTAGCACAGGGGTAGCAGGCAGTTATTTATACATTAGTTCTGGGTAGTTTTCGATTACCACAGCGTCCCCAGACTAATGTGGTTGAAAAATCGCAATCAATGGATTGTCATATACTGGCAAAATGCCACTCTCTGATATGACCTTTACTCACACAGCAGCTATTTAATAGTAATAACAACAAAAAAATTAGTTTATTTTTGAATAAGAGTTTGGTTGTGGGTTTTTGTTTGATTGTTTGTTTGTCTGTTTGTTCTTTCCTCTAGGCACACAGCTGCAGTGAAAATTTGCAGCTCAGGGTAGGGGACTGGAGCTGGCAGAGCTCCTGGCAAGGGGCTGGAGGAAGCAGAGCCCGCAGCCTCAGCAGGGCTACCAAGAGGCAGGACTGGTCGCCATCGTCCTGGAGGCTGGTTTGGGGCTGTGGGAAAACTTAAGGGTGGTAGGAAGAAGGTGGTAAGGGAAAATTGGCCGAGCATATTCCTTCATTCAGATGGTGATTGGGTGCAATACTTTTCATGGTCACAGTGATCACTTATGAACTTCAGAAGTTGAATACAATGGTCGAGAATGGATGCCTGGCTAAACAACAGCTTTTTAGAAATTATGCTTTTAACTCAGAGTTCTATTACGTTGCATCAGCTCAGAGTTATTGTCTGTATCTTCTATCATGGAATGACAAAAAATATAATTAACAATTACTACTGAATACTGGCTTCTGAAATGAAGCAAATAGGTTTGCTATGGAAGAGAGCATAACCAAATACAACAGCCACCCAACCTGTGATTTTTCTTATTCATTTAAAAGTACCTAACCATGAATGGCCCTCATTTAAAGAGAAACCCGTGTGGTATACAAGCACAGTGGCGGTGTGATGAACTACATTAAAATAAAATTGTATTTATTTCCTGCCCCAGTGCTCTGACCTTACCAGCATTTAGATGTACTAGCACAAAAGGTGCCAGGTCCTATGGGCAGTGCCATGATGGCATGGCTGCAGGAGGGCTGCTCCTCTACCTCCTGACACCTCTGGGCAATTAATTTTCCCAAATTGGTGCTGTTTGTGCTGCAGCCCACACTCGGTTGATTTGGGAGGGTGATTCATATCCGAGCCTGATCCGGCTGAGGCTGCCACAGCAGAGGAAGGGAGGCTGGAAACGGCGCATTCTGACCCGTGCTGAATTTCATCAGGTGCTAATTATTGTTTTACCAGAACAACAGCTTAATGCATCTGTTGTTTAATTCCCACTTCCCCATTCTCCAACGTGAACATCAAAGAAAATAAAACACTCAATCTCAAACAGCCCCTGACAGCAGACCAGGACTCGAGTGCTCAATAGACAAGGCCCTTGCCACCAGTTCTCATATTTCCACAACAATGAGCAAACACAAAAACAGCACTAAGCGGCCTTTCCTCCTTTCCGCTCCCCTTGGCCGGTCGTCTGCCTTGCGCCGAAGGGCCCTCGACGGCAGCGCTGCCGGGAGCGCGGCGCGGGGGAGAGGATTAGCCTCGCTAACATGCCAGCATCTGCAAAAGGGAAGGGGAGGGAAAAAAAACACACAACAAAACCCCGCTACTGTATTTGGCGTATGAATAACCAAAATGCACGCGCTGACAGGAGACCGGGACGGGCCTGCGGCTCCCCGGGAGAAAATGTAGCTGTGATGAGTGACAGGGCTTTCAGGAAATATGTTCACAATCACAGACAGTGAAGGCCATGACCTAGATCGTTTAAGAGCTTGTCTTGTCAAATTATCAAAAGCTTCTTCCTCTCTGAATAAAGAGTGACATAAGTGAGTGTCAGAAAGCTGCAGGCTGACAAGCCAAGCATACAATAACAGCATGCACGTCACATACTTGCCGAACACCGCCACGGCTAGCGGCAAATCTTAATGAGAGCGCGGCTGGCCCAGGAGACTTGGGTCCCTGCTGGCACAGCTACTCATCTCGCAAAAATCCTTCAGCTCCAAGTCAGTTATGGTCTGACACGACGACTACAATTACTAAACACAACTTTTTAACAGAATCCTCTGGTGCTTTGTCAACGCGGCGGCTGCGAGGAGCTGCCCCGCCGCAAGCCACCACAATAAAACAAAAGATTTGCCAAAACACACACTCCTCATCACCTCCGCATGGGAACGGCCACGGGAAGCACACAATGCTTCCCTCACAACGCTCCCGCGCCGGCAGATGTCGAGGCCTCTGCCGGCGCCACCGGCACAGAGCAGGCCAGGGTGGTCAACTGCCCGTGTCCACCAGGGTCCCGGTAACGTCTGCTCACCTGTGCCAAGAGGGGGACACGGGCTGGCATGAGGAGCAGGGGACACCGCTGCAGGGAGGGGGGACAGGCAGAGCCCCCAGCCTGCAGATGGCCGGCATGGCTTCCTGATGGGACACAGGCAGGGGGCAACCTGGGAGAGAGGCCAGAGAGGCTTCACATGGCCAGAGAAGGTGTCACACACGGAGGAGATGTCAGCCCCGGTGCTGGGCTGGTTCCTGGGAAGGAATGCTTCTTGTACCTGTGTCTTCACATGGAGGGGTCATCCAGCACAGCATGGCTGAGGTTCCCTGGGCACAGGGGCAGTGTCACTGTGAGCCCGGGGGGAGCAGACACAGGCTGGATTTCCAAAGAACAAGGAGACACCTTCACACCTGCCATGTTTGTCTCCCCCTGCCACATCACTCTGACGATGAAGTCCTCCCACCCCTGTGTCTGGCAGGTGAGACTGCACACTACAACCTTCATGACACCCACCACACAGGTGCCACTGAACCTGCCAAACACAGGATGTTCAGGGCATGGGTTTTCAGCCCATGGATACATAAGTGTAAGTGTAGATAGGCACACTCTGATATACAGAGACACCCCTCTGTGTGTGCACAGAGTGCTGCATGGGACTGATGTTCCCTTTCTTGGGGGAGCATCAGATGGTCCAACAGAGCCACCCTGGAAATTCTGCTACCTGGTCCTCTGATGGCCTCCCAAGGAAAGCACAGAAACCACAGAACCAGAGGATGGCTGAGGTTGTGAGGGAGCTCAGAGCTCACCCCCTCCAATCCCCCTGCCATGCCCAGGGACACCTCTCATCCAGCCCAGGTTGCTCCAAGCCCCATCCAACCTGGCCTTGAACACCTCCAGGGAAGGGGCAGCCACAGCTTCTCTGGGCAATCTGGTCCAGAGTCTCAGCACCCTCCTGATGAAGAACTTCTTCCTCAGCTCCAGCCTGAACCTCTTCTCCTGCCCTTTCCATCCATTTCCCCTTCTCCTCTGCTTGGACACTCTGATGCAAAGTCCCTCTCCATCCTTCCTGGAGGTTCCCTTCAGGGATTGGGGGGCAGCTCTAAGCTCCCCCTGGAGTCTCCTCTTCTCCAGGATGAACAATCCCAGCTCCTCAGCCTCTCCTGGGAGCAGAGCTGCTCCATCCAGCCCCTGGATCATCTTTCTGGCCTCCTCTGGACTTGTTCCAGCAGACTGAGCAGATCCAGCATGACTCCATCTAAGATATCATCCAGTCTGTTTCACAAGAAGTGACTGGCCTAACAGGTAATAAATGTGTTTTCTTGAAAATGTTTTCAATAACTTTAAGGATTTCCTTGATCTGCCTTATCTGTACTTCTGGACAAAAGCACAACCATGGAGCACAGAAACAGACAGGAATGTCCCAGCAATCAGGCTGATACTCAGCAGTCACAGTAGCTGGGAGAAACACTTCCAGGGTTTTCACAAAATGTCCTCTGGAGAACCTGTGATTCTTTACAGGAAGTAATTAGCAGAAGTACCCACACAGGCACCTATTATTATGGTCACTTTACATAGCCTGAAAGTACCAATGACCACCCTGCATCAGACCACCTGCCCACAAGCTGATGCCTCATGGAGCTTAAAATCAAGGAACCACGTGTCCTTCCCCAACACTCTTCCATGCTCAACTTTGTCAAGCTCAACGACTGTGCAAGCTGGATGAAGTTTCTCTGTGTTCAATAACCTTCCATGGATTTCTCTTCCACGGATGGCTCCTGTCTCCTCTGGAACAAGAGCAGAATTTCTCTATCTCCTGCATCCCATGGTGAGGAGTCTTGTCTCATGGTCTGTTACCTACTGCACAAAGGGTCACCTCCTTCTGTCTCTTCTGAACCTACCTGCTACCACCTTCATCAGATGGCCCCTAATTCCTGAACTGGAAGAAATGATGAAGAGCTGATCCCTAACCACTAGCTGCTGTTGTGGATGATTTTGAAGCTCTTTATAGATTCTTCCCCTGTCACGTCTCTTCCAGGCTACAGAGTTGTAGCTGTATGGAAAGACATGCAAGAGAGGGACTCATGTGTCCCTCATTTTCCTATTGATTCTTAAGGTTCCACCAGCCTTTTTTCCACAGCTTTTGAACGTTGATTTGATTTTTTTGTGGACTGTATCTCACAACTCTAAAATTCAAGTCCTGAATGGTAATGGTAAACTCAGAGCCCACAAATCCATGTGCAAAGATGGGATTATTTTTTCCTGGGCATTTAACTTTACATTTATTGCTACTCACATTTATCTACCCTTTTACTGTGCTCTCACAGATCTTGGGCAGTTCTTCAGAGTTGGCTCACTGACACTCTAAATAATTCAGTCTTCTCAGCAGAACTTGTCACCCTATTGTTCACCCTTTCCCATGTCACACTAGCATATCCTACCTTTATCCTCTTATTCCATGGCTGTTTAGTTTCCTTAAAAGCTTTTGATCAGGAACTTTGTCAAATGCCTTTTGGAAATCATAGACTATGTCAACTGGATCATGTTTACACACACGCTTGTCGACCTTCTCCTTTGAATAACTCCAGAGATTTCTGAGAAGCAGGGTTTCCTTTACAAAAGCAATCTTGAATCCTCCCATGGAACTGGTATTCATATATCCATTCCAAAGTGCCACTGCTACTGCAGTTCCTGGTAATTTCCTTGGTGTACACATCAGGCTGGCAGGTCTGGTTCCCCAGCTCTCCCTGGAACTTGTATTAAAAATTGTCATTGTCTTTAACACTCAGTTCCAAATCAGACACAAAGAACAAGGTTGCACATTCCCTCATCAGTCTGGCTGTTTCACCTCCCAGATCCTCTGGAGTTACTGGGTACTCATTATCCAGTTCTGGTCATGGGTTACCATTCATGGGTTAGCAGTAACCCTAACAGTCTCTCCATTTTCAGAGAGATTCAACTCTGATGATTACCTCCACAAAGTAATATTTCAGTGTGGGCATGTCCCTGGTTTACTCCACTGTGAATGCTAAATGCCAAAAATGTGTTTTTATGTTGACAACAAAGGCCTTATCATGGCTGAGGGTTCCTTTCATGTCTTGCTCATCTGTTGGCCATACAGGATTCTTGCTCTGATGTGAAGATTCAGCCTTGGTTTTGATTTCTTCATGAAGTGCCCATTAAATTCTTTCTTTTGCCCCAGTTCTGCACCTTCACATTTAATCTGTAGAAGTTTATAATCCTATTTGTTTTCTTCAATTGCATATAGGCATCAGGTTTTCAAAGGATACCTTCTTGGTTTTTGTAACCTCTCTGACCTGCTGTGTAGCCTCACAGCCTTCCCATGGCACTCTGCAGTTCTGCAGTGTCATCCTTCCCTGCTCTCACATTCCAGCATCCACTGCCTGCTACACAGGGACAAGAGAACTGCCTGACAGTTCTAAAGACAAACCTTTCTGGTTTAAGGAGGAAATAAATAAGCAGAAAAAATGCAGACAGTGATGTTCCTGATAATCTACACCACTTAGATTTAATTTAAATTTTGAGATGATAGAGAACTTGGAAATCTTTACAGAAAAGAAAATTAGGAGAACAGGCTTAATAAGATGCCTAAAATAGAAAAGGTGGCAAGAGATGCCAAGAGCAGATACCTCAGGTTACAGCTTTAACTGCTTACTGGAAAGCAGGTGCAGAAATTTGACAGTCATGTTCTTTAAAGCTGTGGTACTGGGTACACCTTTTCTACAATCAAAAGTACAGATAGAAGAGGATGAAAAATTTAAATGTCTAACATGTGCATACCAAAAGAAACAGTATGGGCATCATTTGCATACCTCAGGTATCCTTGTTTATGGTGTGCTGGTAACCAAGTTCCCATTTGTCCAACACCTTTGCTGTGTCAGCAGCCCAACTTCAGCAGGAGCAGAATGGGCACATGGACAGCACAAGGCAGAGCCCCTCTCCCCCTGTCTGGACATGATGCTCAGAAAGCAGATGGAAGGAAGTCCCTCATGTCTGCCAAGCCACAGGGTCAAACCTCCCACTGAAACCAAATTATTGCAAAATTCTGTGATGTGGGGACTGAGTACAACAACAGAGGTAACAGAACGTAAGCTTTACCAGGAAGAAGGTGAACTTCTCTGTACTCAGTGAAAGGGAGGAGAAGGTCTTCTTGAGCTCCCTCTCACTCTTTGACCAAACAAAAGTAGTAAAGGCAGGCAGGAGACATTTAGAAAGACACTAAAATAGTTCTGACTTTCAAACCCCCCCCATGGTTATAAGAACCCAACAGGTGTGTCTGGAAAACAAACAAGTAAGCCATATATTTACATAGAAAATGAAGTAGGAATGTATGCTGATGTTACTGCAGCTTATCTTCTATCCACATCATTATGTGTTGTTATTTGAGGGAAAAAATGGCATTAAAGGTTAATTGTTATATACATGGCTGAATTTCAGGGCCATGTAAAAACAATAATATCACACGAGGTTAAAGAAAAAAATAAAACTATGTTTAATTGCACATTAATTTTCATCTGCTTTTCAATGTAGTAGATCCTATCAAATTCAGAGGCCTTCAAACTACTTCTATGTTTCTCTTCTGTCCTTACAGCATAATTGCTGCTGCTACTGAAAAGCCCAGCCATTCTATGGCTCTATTAAATTAAAGAAAGGACCTGACAAGTTTTCTGGCTGTATGTATGAAATATGAGGACAAATCTTCATGTTACCTGAACCTCACACTCAACAGAATTGTGTCCTTCTGCAAAGTCATGACTTTTTATTTATCAAGTCTATATTTTTAGGTTTAGATTCATCACTATCTACCTGCCTGTATGAGAAGTAAACTCATTCAAAACTGTTTGGGAAGGGATTGGTGCACACAAACACAAAAATATGTCAATACAAGAGCTTTACAGTGGAGTTTTCTAGTACCACCTAATCTCACAAAGTGATAACATCATTGCAGCACACTTCTGCCTTGTTGTAATTACACAGACTGTTAATGTTAAATATAACAATTAACCTTGAAAAATTTGCTTCTTTTGCCTATGTCTTATTCTTCTATCAATTTTCTAATTGCTATAGCATCCAGTGCTTTTTAAAGAATACTAAAGTACACTTCTGTATAAAAGTCTCCTTCAGAGGTGGAACATCCTTGCCGAAATAGTTCATCCTGCACTGAAACTTGACAGAAATTATTCATCCAGGAAGCAGAAATCTAAAAAACCAGTGGTGTCTAGCTTTGAGGAACATCATACCTTAGAAATAGACAGAAGTTGTTGAATTGTGAATTCTCTGAGCTGCTACAGAAGCTTTTGTTTAGGCCACATGATGTTGGTAATAATTTTAAACGCTCCTGTTGAAAATCTTCAGATTTCTTTCAGAGCAAGCAGTGGTGCTGCATGATATGACATTCCTCACATCCTCATGACTCCTGGCAATTAGTATGGAACTGACCAAACCTACTGTGTGGTACATAAAATCATAGCATGGTTTGGGTTGAAAGAGACCTTAAAGACCATCCAGTGCCACCCCAGCCATGGGCAGGGACATCTCCCACCATTGCTCCAAGCCCCATCCAATGTGGCCTTGAACTCTCCCAGGGATGGGGCAGCCACAGTTTCTGGGGGCAACCTGGGCCAGGGGCTCAGAATCCTCACACCAAAAGATTTCTTCCTAATATCTAACCAAATCTCCACTCTTTCAGTTTTAAACCATTGCCCTGGTTTAAACCTGTCACAACCAGCCCTGGCATAAAGCCTCTCTACATCTTTCTTACATCTCTCACTAGCTGTCAAAACAGCTTTGGGCAGACTGTCAAGATCAAAACAGTTTCTACCTGTTTCAAGAACAGCAAGGAGATTGTTCACTGAAGAATGTGTTTCTATAATGGTACCATTTAAATGAGGAGTTTTGAGGAAAATTCTCATAAAAGTGAAGTCCCATGACCTCCCCTCACACCTCACCTCCCACTAGCCCGCAGTGTAGAGAATACACTGTACCTACATGACCTTTAACATCCTTCAGAATCCAAACAGTACTTGAGCATTTTAAATATTTCCATCCCTGGTTTAGTGCCAAAGTTACTCATTTATTTATCCAAGACAAGTCTGAATGCTCAGTAAAATCTAACAGCAAAATGCATGTGCCTTATGGGGTCTTTATCTCCCTAGAAAATAAATGGAAACTCTTCTTCCATTGTGCTGCTCAACCTGCTGCTCAAACAAGCAGCCAGGCATCTAGTGGGAAATAAACTGAATGTTCAGTCTTTTAGAAGATGAAAGGAGTGCTTCAACACTCCCACTTAACAGAACCATTTGTACTGTGACTGCAGATGCAAGCTTGCCAACACCTCTGATAAGCTGTTTCCTTATGTATGGTATGGAGATAATTATTTGCACTAAATACTTTTTTCTCTCCTGTACTTGTGACAGAGGCAGCAGAACATAAAATGAATGAGGAACTAGAGTGACTAGCAAGAGGACCAGAACATCCACTTGACCTGCATGAGTTACACTGGTAGAAGTTAGGATCTGAATGACAGTAGTGAAGACAGAAAACACCAGTGTGGTCCTCAAGGGATTAACACAAAGCACTGAACGTTTCTATCAGTATTTTTGTCTTGCTCGTGGAGTACACAGTTTTGCAACTGTTCCACTACTTTACAAATCCTCTTACAGTATATATGTGATGGGCCTGTCCATAAGGATACAGCTGTAGAGAGACAATTCATTTCATCTTTGTCCTTCTTCTTGCATGTTCATAAATAATAGAGGACTCTACTGAAAAGCAGAAACCAAGCTGAGGCATCTGGGTATGGTTGTAGACCTGCTTCCTTGTAAGGTAATATTAGATAAAGCCTTTTTTTTTTTTTTTTTTTGCATAAAACACAAAGCATATAATTTCCATTTTGTTCAGAAAGTATATCTGCAATGTAACATCAGCAGAGTTATAAGTATCTCTCAAACTCATTTACACATTATATTAAACTTCTAATAATATTTTCAGTGATAAATATGTGACCCTAGTGAAAAACCTACATATCAGGAACTCTTGGAGCATCAGAGTTATTCTGTACCTCTTCCTCAAGTGGCTGCAGCATACTATGCTGCCACATTCCAACCTCCCTACACTTTTCACTGTAGAGCACTGAGGACATTTTCCACCACTCTAACTACACTGGACAACACTAAACTAAAGAGTGTTTGTAACAGATTTGTCTTATTTGAACCACTTTTCATGAAAACTCCGATACTGTTAGATAACAACTGTCTACAAAATGCTTATACAAACATGCAGGACATAAAATTAAAGAAAATATTAAAAGGCTGTGGTTGTTGTAAATTCAGTTTTTGACAGATACAAAACCAATACTGGCTGAGCCTTTGGTGGGCTGTACTCACATCAGCATAATGACCCTTCATATCACAGCGGTTGCAGTGCTTGTTCCAGTAGGCTCTCTCAAGACACTCCCTGAAATAGTGGCCAGGCAAACAGCAGTTCAAACAGAAACGTGCTGGGCAGCTGTTCTGTAGGTGCCCTCTTTCTGCACACAGGCAACAAGGGGGAACTTTCTGCGGAGAAATAAAACAGAAGAATTATTGTCAGGTGAGAATGTTTCAAAAGATTAAATACAGGAAAAAAATCAAAAGTGGGAACAAAGAAAAACCACCCCAAATAAATGTCTACTGCTCACTAGGAACTGCAGAGATTATAAAAACAATAAAAACAATCACCTCCACAAAACAGACAGCTAATATTATACAGTGAACTGATCTTGTGCAAGCTGTCCTTCATCAGGGAGCAACCTTTCAACAAAATAATAAACCACTGAACCAATATGCTTTTATTTGCAAGCTCGAAAGAGTATTAGAAAAAACAGCTGCATCTACAAGTAACTGCAGTGCTGCATTTACCTTTGGAGTGGGACAATTCTTGGACAAATGACCAGGTCTGCCACAATTTCTACAGGTAACATTTTTATCAGCCGTGTAGTACCGCATGCTGGTGTGCCTCATGCTCCCATAGTTGGAGATCTGTGCCTGGGGAAAAAAGAAGAGAAAAGCCCACTGATCCTTTGGGATTCTGTGCTTTGGTGTTTGTTAGAACTGGAAATTTGTAAAGGTCAGTGCTGGTAGTGTTCAGTCAAAAATTTAACCTTTTACAAGTACAATTTACACATTTGGATTTTAACTGGATGATTCTGTTACAGAGAAACACACATTGCCTACAATAAAAGGATTGTCTTCCTCAAGCTTCCACTTCAGGACATTCTTTTTTGCTTTTGTTAAAATTTGCAATTATGATGTTTTGCTTTCCCCTTATTAGTCAAGACACTTTTACTCACTATTTCATGGTGAACTATAATTCTTCCCAGAATACAAATATAACTAACATTAAATGCAAATGCAAGTTACACGTTCCCTTGTACGCATTAAGGGAAACTTCTTGGACTACTTGCTATACAAGTCTAGACCAGATCTGTGATTTGCAATTGTAAAGAAAGATTTAAAAAGGAAAAAGAAAAAAAAGAGACGCTGGAAACAGCTCGCTCTCTCTCTCTCTCCCAGTGACCTCACACACACTCTCTGTGTAGGCAGACACAGCTGAAAATCTCATCTTTATTGTTTCATAAACACAGTTTTAAAAAATGGAAATATAATTTTGGACAAGTGACTAGAACAGGTACAAAAGCACAAGTTCTCTTAAGAGAAAAAGCTTGTTAGTGTCACTTAATTACATAAGCCCCAGAAAGTGGGCCAGGAACCTCCTGCCTGTGGGAGGACACAGCTCCAGGTGCAGGTGGAACTCTCTGTTTAGCTTGCTCTGGTTGTTAATAAACATAAAAATAAGGAATTATGGAAAAATGTGGTGGTCTGCATTACCTCTAAGTCTTTATTGCAGATGGACCAGTCCACATCATCTCCTGAAAAACAGAAATAAAATTAGTTTTAATGTACATGAACATTTTTCTATCATATTCAGAATTGCGATTACTGCAGTTACTGAACCTGATAATAGACTCTGAATGTACCAAAGTGGTGAAACCAGCTCTGCCTTCAGCAAAAGAAAGCTACAAACCTGCTCAGCAAGACACCCGATTCACCCCAAAATCACCACAGGCCCAAGTTCGGGGTGGATTTATCTGACAGTACCCTCCTGTCCTGCCTCTCAGGGCATAAATTCAGGCAAGGGCTCAATTTCCTCAGAGGCTGGGACTGCAAAGCTTCCAGTTCCAGCCGTGTGACTTCCCTCCTCCTGCACCCCTGGGGATGGGCAGCTCGAGCCCAGAGGTTCCCAGAGCGGGAGCACACGGAACACGAGGTTAAAATAAACATAAAATACACTTTTTGTGAATTCACAAAATCTGCGTCTTCAGCACTGCCTTCTGACTGCTGCGTGCCAGGACGACTTTGTGCATAACCACAGCAACAAAGACTGTGAGCTGAGTAACTCAATTTCAAACCAGTGTTTGGTAATGTGCAATAAATCAGGAGGACACAGTGAATTACCAGCTGTCACACCACAGCCTCCTCGCACACGGGCTCCGGGCTGGCAGCAGCAAGAGGGAAGCATCAAAACGGAAATAAAAGGCAATAGGCTAAAAGGAGAAGGATGCAGCTACAGCTGCTTAAAAATTCTGCATGTCAACACTGTTTACTTCTCTCACTGTGCAAAGACAGCTGTACCACCACAGCATCTTTTTCATCATTAAGGGAGGATTCATGTCAACAGAGGTGCTCACCTTACCTACATTTTTACAGTAACCATTACAACTTGTGTGTAAATTAATCCTGTGTGCAGACTTTTTAATGCAAAGTGTTCCGTGCTGTTCCCTCAGTCCAAATCTGAAGCAGCTACGTGTGCTACTAACACAAATCACACCAGCAAGATTTACAAACCTTGTAAAAAAACAGTAAAAATTTATCCAAATTATTTTGATTGTAGTATTCATTGCAAATAAATGGCAGGTGACTACAAATAAAAACTACACCATCTAAAGTATAACGTATAACCCTTTGTTTACTGCAAAAGCCAAAGATTTCAGGTAAGTGTGTAACAGTCCCTGGGTACAAGGTCTGTCACTCAAACACACAATGGTGCTTTAAAGCAGAATTCATGCTTGCTGCTGTTCTTCACCCACAAGTCAGAGCTCACACTGTCTCCTCTGATGGCAGCAACACACTAAAATATTTTTATCTTAAACAGTCACTGAAGCCAGCAATCTAATGGCCATCACAGAGACATTAATAATGAAATAATTGGCCTGTCTGTAATGCAGCTGGAGTGATGTGTTGCACCTAAGTCACAGCATGCACAGCAAGGGGCACAGGCAGAGCATGAACAGGGATCCAGCAAATCCCTCACCCTGCATCACCCAAGATAAGCAGAGATCACCAGAATGAGAGGTGGATCCACACCTGAAGCCCTGCAGACCCCACCTCCCAGACCCTGGGTCCCTGCAGAGAGGAAGCAGCGCGCCGGCTCCTGTCCCTGGCCCTGAGTTGTGGGTTTGCCCAGGGGAAAATTGGAGCTTCTTGGTCTCTAAGTCATTAAAAGTAAAGAAATGCACTGACATATTTGAGTGCATTATTTATTACTTGGAAGCCTGTTAAAGAAATTCATTCATAAAGAAAATTATATTTGTAATTCAGAACTCTGCCCTGGCAATCAGTACTGTGGGCACCGTGTTTCACAGAAATGCACACACAGAATGGCTGACAGGTTACAGATCAAAATTACCAGCAAATTAACTCCTGTTACTCACTAGGCATATCCTTCCTGAGGACAAACCAACCAAGTTTCTCTTCTCCACTGTCAAAACCCCCTGCTGCACAGGGGAAAACCGATGCACAATGATTCAAATATTCCTAGAGCTAGAAACTGAAAGTGGTCAAATCAGAAAATAATTAGAAGAGCTTTAATGCTGAATGAAATGTTACAACAAAATCTCTCTATATTAAATCCATTTGGTGGCCTAAAAGTGAAGTCTCGCTGGCAAGAGAATGCATAAGGCTTTGTTTTTACTCACAACCAGTTCTTCAGACTGCAATACGTAGGAAGAGTCGTGGTTCTGCAGCCCACTGGAGATCTGGCTGTAGAGGCACACAGAAAAATCTGCAACAATTTTTCTCATGGACCACAGCATTTTCCCCTGGCACTAAATCATTAAACAAACCACAGAACTCTGCTCCAGCTGACAAACAGGTCGGCTGCCCCCATTTATTTGCTGATTTGGTGAATTTCCTTCTCCAGCATTACTGCAGGCGGGGGGGGGGCAATGCCCATGGTGGCCCCTTCCCACCACGCTGCCCCTGCTCTGCAGCTCCTCAGATCCCAGTTTGCCCCTCAGAGACAGACTGGGAGCAGCTCTGGGACATGGTCTGGAGCAGCTGCTCCCTGGGATGGGGATGGGGCCCTGCAGGATGCTCAGCCACCCACAACCCAGCCAGCAGCCCCAGGACCCCCCCGGCACCCCGAGGGTGACCTCAGGCACAGCACAGACATAAAACACGGATGCTAATGACTGGAGGTTTCTGTATTTACCAAAGGCTGGTACAATGACACCTGGTACTTCCCAGCCCAGGCCCCACAATGTTCAAGCATTTCACCCTTTTGCCCACACAGGAGGTGGATTTCTGCCCCCAGGAATGGGCCTATGAGTTCTTTATTTTCACTCTTTGCAGCACCTTAGCAAAGCAGCAGTTTGAGAGCTATTCAGATATGCACAAAATGTGACTCACAGGGTCCTGTGAGTTTTGACAGTGTATTAATAAAATTCCCCCACTACAACTTCAACAATTTTGTGCTTTTTATTTTTTCTTCCTCATCTTCATCTGTTAAAAGCCATTCCCATTTAAAGAGAAAATTAATTTCTATACTTCAGGGAAAAAACCCAAACAACCGACATAAAAAAAACCCCAACATATAAAGTCCCTGTACTTTTCCTTTGAAAAACTGTTTTTGTCATATTGCAGAAGAGGGAAGAAAAGAAAGGAAAGAAGAGGACAGAGAAAAACGGCAGACAGGATGCCAAATATGTACCATTTAGATGAAAATGGAAGGTCTGTGTAAGGTTGTTCTTTTACAAAGTTCTACACTTCAGCTGTCCTGTGCCCCTGTGAAGTAGGATGAATGGTAAGCAACAAATTTCCTTTAATTTAAAGAAAGATTCTGCAAGATCGTTGAGATTCACAAGTACCCTTTTACCAGCACAAAAATGTAAATTTCCAAGCACTGCTTGTGGTGAAGTCACATTTAGGACCACAGCTCAATGTGCATTCAAGCCTTCTCTCCTTCATCCCAGAGAGGCAGAGGAGGGAGAATGAGGACCAGCAGTCAAAACATGGAACTGCCTCAAGGAACACCCTCTTGCCATAGAACACTAAACTGACTTAGATTAAACCATAATTGCTCAGGAGATTTCCTTATCTGCTGTCCCACTGATGATCCTGGTGGCCCAGCAGCCTCAGTGCCTGTGCTGACGCCACCAAAAGCCACAATTTTATTTCACCCATCAGAGCTGGGAGGAGAAAACACATCCCTGTTCTCTGCAAAAGTTCAGCATGCCCTGCAAAGGTTTATTTCATTACTTAATTTAACAACACAGAGCAGCTGAAGAGCCTGAACAAGCAGCTTTGAAAATACAAGGCTGAATTTTCTGAACGGGGAAAGCGAGCAGTGCCTGCCCCTCCTTCTCACTGGAATATACACACAGGCATGCATTTTATTTAGTTTATTCTATGATCAGCTCCCTGAAACAGGCTGGTTCAAGCTGTGGCAGTATGATACGTGGCCTGAAGGGCAAATACATTTCAAAACTGGGCTTTAAAAATTGGGATTTTGACTTCTAATTAATATAGCACATTGTTGAATAGAGAACTCTAATTGCAATCTACTATAAGACCTCTGTGGTAAGGACTGTTTCAGACCTTCAGACCTACCTCTGACCAGTATTTAGCATATCAGAACAGAGCTGCTCGGTGCTACTGGAGCAACCAATACTGATATGCCTGAAACTACTAAAAATCATGTAAATTGGTAAGAATTTCACATTGTGACAGTTCACATATATCTGAAAATTCCTGTTTATGTTTGAAGCAAAGTGATTCATGTCTTACTGTAACGTAATTTGCTATGATATATTTTGCATTTCTCTGCATAGCCACTCTTCCAAAGAAGGAGGAACAGAACTATGAAGTGGTATCAGCCAAGCAGTGTCCCAAAACAGAAACTGAGATTCCCTCCTGACATCAGGTTTTGCAAAGCACAGAAACTCAGGTTTTTATGCATGAGGATGCACTATCTGCTCTAGGAAGGTGTGTTCCAAGAATCCACATATCTATGGGTGTGTGCACCCAGGGATACACACACACACGTATGGTCCCAGAAGTTTTGGAAGCAAACAGTGTCTGCTCCACAGCCCCCAAATCTCCCCAACCTCCCCTGATGCTGCTGGCACCTCCCGTGCTGGTGCATCCCAACTCAGCAATGCTCCAACACATCACCATGGCAGGGGGGGTGACACAGGTCCCAACAGCCTCACAACACTGTCCCCAACCAGCCACAAGCCCACACCAGGCAGTTCTGGTGTCGGGAAGGTCCAGCTCATCCCAGCAGGGACATCTCCCTGCAGGAGATGCAGCAGCCACGAAGCTCTGCTGCCCCAGCCACTCACCCTGCCTGAAGAAGGGGTGGCACCCACTGAGGTTATTTCACTTAGACACTTCTAGGGGTTTCTCAGCTTGGCTTGGAGGAGGAAAAGGTATTTACTTAAAAACAAGACATCTGTTGCTATGATGGATTATGTGTCAATGTAGCTTTGATGCAACTTTACAGAGATCCACGAGTGTCCGGAGAGAAATTGGTCGATGGCAGAAGTTCAATGGGAGAAAGTCCAATGGGAGAGAGATTCCCAGTGCAAGGAGGGGCTCCCCTGCCTCCCCTCTTGATATGTGGTATATGTATGTGCAACAATATAAATATTTCCTGTCAGTGAGAGCAACACTTTATTTGTAGCAACTTTCATCTGATCCAGCACTATGTTTCTGAAGAGCATCACAAAACTGGAAAGATGACAAACAACAAAACTCAGTGCATTTTGAAATTACTTAAAACAAAGCTGATAGAAGCAAAGGCAGTAGTGGCCAAAAGCATATCAAAGTTGATAAAGAAAAAAAACAACCCACAGCTCTGAATGGCCCTGCCTAAGTGAACAAACCCGCATTCCCCAAGACCTATTACAGTAACTTTAAGCAAACTTAAGCAGTCATTACCCATGGAGAGGACTTCACCACCCCTGCCAGGGAGAGGAGTCTGAGGATGGGGGCTGCAACTTGGTGATTGTAATCCACAAGGCCAGGGCTGCCCTGCTGGAGAAGACTCAGAGGTCAGGAAGTTTAACACACACAAATTCAGAGTATTTAAGCAAGCAGAGACGTGCACTTTTGGTATCTAAAGCAGACATTAAGAAAGACAAAACCCACATCCTGCCTCTTTATCAAATGCCAGGCATCCAGAACTGCCTTTCCGTGGTGCATCCCTGCCCTGTGCAGCTGAACTGCTGCACAACTTCTCCAACAATAAATCCTGCACCTCCTCCCTGCCCTGTGCCACCTCCTCTGACACCTCACACCCACCCCACTCCACACTCCCCCACAGCTGTCCACGGGCAGGCAGTGTCAGACAGACACCAAGGAGGAATTAAAACACGCAGTGGACAGAGCAAAAGGCAGCCTCATCCTGCAGACCATCCTGCTGAGGAGTACGTGTGCTCTGAGATGCTGAAGCACAGAGGCACTCTGTGCCTTTCCCATTATCTCAGCACGCATAATTTTCTGTCTGTTTGTCTGATGCTGCAAACACTGCTTCCTTCAGCCCTGACCACTGCTGGAAATGTTAATTCACAAAACTCAGCGGCTCATGATTTTCAAAGCTTAGCGCAACATTTGCAGAACAAAGTAGGTTTTTCTCTCTTTTTGGTGGGTACAAGTATGGGGACCACAGGAACAGTTAAATTCATGGCATGGTTGGTCTACCACACAGTTGGGGGAATTCTTTAAATAGAGCCTGTCACTCTCTTTGCCCATCAATGGGATTTCCTTCTCAAACTGCTGATTCGTTCAGGTACACAACAGAGGAAATTTCAGTTAACCTTTGTTTCACCCCGGGGAAAAATCTGTCTGAAAAGTATAAAATGAATAGATTAAAAAAAGAAAAAAAAAAAAAAAAAAAAGGAAAAGAAAGAAAAGCTGCGGGTTATTCTTCGTAGTATTCACAGCAGTCAAAGTTAAACAGAGAAAAGGAGGCAAATATGAACATTTTATTCCCACCAGAGAATAAAGTATAATAGATGATTTAGAAATTCCATTGTCTATACTGTGATTTCTAATTTAGAGAAGGAAAGACTGAACACAAATCTATTGTTCTCATCAGGTGCATCAAGAATTCACTTTTTGACTATTTTGTATATGACTGAAAAAGGAATAATAGGTTACTCTGGAGAGAAAGCCTTTTTAGCTATTTGATTAAGTTGTCTTAAATACCTTTTGGATTCCAGAGACACTTGGTAAAGAAAATAATAATAAACGCTAACTCAGAATTTCATGTGAAAAAATTCATACAGGGAGAGAATCAAAAGTACAGTGGTGATACAAAGGGAAGTTTCAGGATAGATTGCTGCCAAAAATGGCCTTAGACTGCTCTTAGTTATTCATAACCCCCTGTCTCAGGTACAATTATAATTTCAAAATAGGAATAATAAATCCCATTTTCTAGTGTCATTCACGTGACACCCTGCATTATCCACTCTGGTATCAAACTGGGTATTGCTGCAAACCCAAAACCCCAAACCTCCCCCAAAACCACCCCGGCTGAGCTCGGGCAGCGCGCTCACAGTCCTGGCACAGACAGCAGGATGGTCTGGGGAGTTTTATTGATATTCTGTAATTCTGACAGGATCAACAGGATGCCAAGAACCAAGTCTGCAGTACCAGCTTCAACACCACCAGGACTATCTCTTAATTTAGGTGAATGAATCATTACTGAGCAGCTGATTTTTGTCTGTGGCAATGCAGAGTTCGAGCAAAGGAAGTTGTAAGGGAAGCTGGATGCTGTGTGACTGTCTTCATCTCATTAACAGCCCCTGAAGACTGGTGCCCACGCTGGTTATCAGTGTTCAATACAGAGCCAGAAGCCTAGCCAGCACCTTCAGGCTGTTCTGATGATTTACACAGACTCAGCTGAAAGGCTGCTCCATTACTGGCTGAGACCTGAGCCTGCAGAGTACCTCTGCTTCACTTCTCAAGTATCATTTAACAGAAAATATACAGCTGGATCTTGGGAATCTATTTTGGCCACGTCTTGCCTCTTCTTCCACCAGTACAGAACAGAGGATAGATACATACAAAAGAGGGGACAAAGCCCACGGAGCCTGCTTTGCTGAGGATTGTGGTGTCTGACCTGGCAAAGCCTTTGTCACTAAGAGAAATTTTCTTAGTGTAAGAGCCAACAATAACACTGTGCTTCTCCCAGCAGCGGAGAGGAATCCAGATTTAAAGCTCCTTGGAAAAGATTCAGTGATGCTTCAATGGAATCACGAACTTAAAACCATCAGCCTTCAGCTGTATCCTAGAAAAACAGCACGACTCTCCTGACACTGCCATTAGGATGAAACAGGGAACTAAGAGCACTGATGTAGCTGACTACCTGAAACTTGTAAAGCTTAATTAGGGCTCTTATTTGCCTCTACTTCTCCCAAGAAACTCCCAGAATCTTTAAGAAAAAAAAAAAATTAAAAAAAAATATCACACTTCACCACAGGCTGTCAGTTTTTGGATGCCAAGTAGAATTTAGGTTCTATTTTCTTTTTTGCTGATAACCTGGCCCACTGGCCAAGGGAAAGCTAAATCATCCCAGCTCTGACAATTCCTTCCCACCCTCAAGGTCAGAACAGTGATATGGGTGAGGAGTATCTCCTGGAACACAGAAAAACCATCATGGGGTGTCCAGGATGCTGGAGCAGCTCAGAAGGCAGCAGTTCTCACTGCTTTCACTTTCTTTTCCTGGTAGCACTCAAATAGACTTTGCAGTGACAAGCCTGTCTCTAGAGAACAAAATATCAATATTGAATATGATAGCTTGATTCTGCTCTGGCACTTCTGCACTACTTAAGAGAAGAAATTTATAAATTAACACAACCAGACCCAGGCTGTAGCTTTTCTGGTTTTTTAAATACTACACATCACATGGTAGCTTCAGAGACATGAAAGAGCACAACCCTCAACATTTCTAAAGACCCATCTGGAAAGGTGAACACACTTGTACTCAGGTGTAATGCTACCAACAAGGTTTGCAGGTTTCAAAGTTAGTGCAGGGCTCAAACATGATCAGGAGCAGCATAACACGACAGCAGAACAAAATGCAGGAGAGGGTTTACACTGTCGTTCCCCCCAGATGAAAAGAGTACCAAAAAGCCTGATCAAAACCCAAATGCAGGATACCTTATTACTCTGGCAGCAGAAATAAAGGTTGAGCTAAAGTTGATTGACAGACCTGGAACAGGTGAGATGCTGCTGGATAGATCCCCAGCTGCTCTTCTGATAGAATCACAGAATCACTTTGGCTGGAAAAGACTTTCCAGTCCATCGTGTCCAACCCAGTGCTGAAAAGGAACAGAAAGTCACTCTGTGGATCTCCCATAGACCAAAAGGTCTGTCTGAGGACACCTAGACATTTGCCAGGTGTGAGGAACAGAAGCAGCACCTGGGGCATGAGACAGACACAGGTCTGCTTCAAGCTTGTATTTGCTGTGGAACGAGGGCATGAGAAGTGATCCAGCAGCACGGACCCTGAACAGTCTGTGGGAACAAAGCACAGCTGGGGATGTCTGGCAGTATGCAGTCATTTCATGGGAAGAAAACCCAGGTGTTACAACTCTGCTCTAACATTTTGGTCTTCCTGGGCTTTTGTGACCTTATTACCACACGGGCAGATCCTTTAGTCCATCCCTGAAGGCAACACCAGAAACCCCAGTCACCAAAGGAAGAGGCTGAAAGATCTCAACACCTTCTTCATGGCTTGTGAGCCTGCATCAAGATTGTCATCCTGGCAAAGACAAGCTGCTCTACTGGCTGTGAAGCTCTTCAAACATAAAAGCAGCAGACACCTGAGGTTCACTTCTTGGGAATGATGTTTTGGGAATGATGTTACCCTGGGCTCCAAGGGGCAGAGATTGAAACGCAGCAAAAAACTCAAAATAACACACAGTTCTTTCCTGCTTCAGTCCTCTTTCTCTGGCATGCTTTGTTCCACACAACAAAGACTGGGGACAGAAAACAACCAGGATGGACAGCTTCTCAACATCATCTTTTTGCTCACCATAGGAAACATGGAGTTTCCCAGCAATACCGAATTTCCATACTAGGAGGCATGACTGTAATTCTGACTGGCTACAAGAATTCTGTCCTTGCAACAGGGACCACAGAAGAGACGATGTCACCATCTTTCCTCCTTTTTTCAAAGAAAAGAGAAAGTGGGGAAAAGGAAATGCAGTCTCTATTCATAACTAGAAAATAACAGTTCTCAATACAAGAATCCATGTTTTTTTATTTAAAGATGAATCAAAGAAAAAAAAAAAAAGAAGCATTTGAAGCCCCTGATTTCATCTCTGTTCCCTGTGTACATCAGCAGAATGGACTCAACAGTGGGAGCATGCACCCCAGAGGTGTAAGAGACAGGCCAGGAAGAGAATCTGCTGCAGTGCAAGAAGAAAATATATTTTATATAATTAAGAAAATATATTTTATATAATTAATAATTAAGAAGAAATAAATTTTGGAAGTATTGCTTACTTAATATCTTTTTATTTATAAGGTACATAATAGGTAGAGTACTACACTTATACTATTTATTAATAAATAAACATAAATATGTCAGGGGGTTGTGCTCAAACATTTTGTATTGATAGGGCTGTGTAATCAAAAAACAAATTCGGAGACCACTGTACTACAGAAAGACTTTTACTACTGCCAGAAGACTTACCAATGAAATTCAGTTTAGTCAATTTTCTCTACAAAAGCCTCCGATGGTTCAAAAAATTCCGAGTCCTCACACTTCATTCTTTTCCGATTCTCAGATCCCACGTTTAGAAGATCATGTATATTTACTGCACACACTATCTTTCATTCTTTCAGAAGAAAAGCTGAAGTCCTTTGACTTTGGAGGAGGATGCAGTGTAACCACAATTGACACTTGAACGGCTGGGTCAAAAGTGCCTCATACAATACTAAAGAGGTATTTGTTTACACTTTGAGTATTTGTCTCTGTGGTTTTGGTGCTTTTTTTTTTTTTTTCCCGCTTTTTTTTTTTCTTTCTTTTTTTCTCTCTTTTTTTTAATTTTGATTGCTGTTGTTTTATTTTTTTCCCCCTCCTTAAACAGATGCCACAGCAACAGAAAAAAATCTTTCTTATTCAACCCAAAACAATGCACCTCTTAATTATGCTGCTGCAGTGAATGGTAACTTTTTCCATCTCTACTAAATTCAAGCTCTCTAACAAGATGAGATGAGGTCCTTGATAATGGCACCCACAGATCCACAGAATCTCAGACTGGCTTGAGTTGGAAGGGACCTTAAACACCATCCAGTCCCAACCCCCTGCCATGGTCAGGGACCCCTCCCCCAGCCCAGGGGGCTCCAAGCCCCATCCAACCTTCAACACTGCCAGGGATGGGGCAGCCACAGCTTCTGGGGGACACTTCCCAAAGCACTGCCAGGTAGGATGGCAGCAAAGAGTGTCAGGAAAGGTAGGATGGGCACAGGATGTGCAGAAGGGTCTGTTCTCCCTCTTATTCCTGTCTTGTGGGGCTCAGGGGGCTGCCAGGGCCCCAGGCTGTGCTGTGCTTCTCAGCCAGGAAGGTAAAATGTCCTGTGTGAGACTGTCCCAGAATCATCAGGGCCTGGAAGGCAGACAACAAATGTGTTTTAAGAGCCCAAAGACTGGCTAAAGAATTTTGACAGGATTTCCCCCAAAGCACTGACAGCAAAGGAGAAGCATCTGGTGTTGAACTCACACGTGGATGTGTGATGTGTGAAGAAGCCAGAGGAAAAGTCACCCTGGTCTCAGTGCTGCAGTGAGACAGCAGCAGTGCTCACGCTCTGGTAGCCAAGTTTCAACAATGAAGAAGCTTTAAACTAGAACCCCAGCGCTTTTAGGTGTGGATGATGCATCCTCTGCTCTGCTGTCCACTTACAGAGAGATGCAGTATAAACACAGTTTGTGCTGGATGTGGTTACTGCCCTGAAAACAGCACTGCAGCCATGCTGTGCTCACATCCAAATGCCCCCTTCCATAAAAAAATCACTGAAAAAAATTGCAAGCAGTCCATTTGGATAAATAACCAAAGGTGAATAAACCAAGGAAGAAGCACCATGCTAACTCTGGTGGATGCTGATCCAGTATTTGCACAGCTTGTGCTTGTGTGCTCAAGACACAAAACAGGTATATGGAGAGATCCAGAGCTCACAAGTCTGTATTTGATTTTAAGCATTTAAATTATAAGAATTCAACAAGACTTTTCTGGAAGTGAATCGGACCACAGAAGCACTGAATAGTGGAGGTGCATATAATTATTTTTAAAAACAGCATTCTAAGACATTTAATAGCTCTTTTTCCTGCCATCAGTAGTACTGGAAGGCACTGTCTACAGCAGCTCTTCCAACCAGAATTTAGGTACTGCAACTCTCAACCTTCTGCAGTCCCTGTGGGAAACTGTTATGCTCTTCATATTTTAAATTTTTCAGAATTTATAATTTTTATAAATTTTTAATTTATAAATTTATAAATTAAGTGATTTTTTTTAAGAAAAAACATGTTGATTTTAAACACTAGTATTCTTCTAAATATCCAGCTATTCGGTTCAGCTTGAGAACTTCATGTGTGGGACCAAAACATTTCTATTAACCTGAGAAAGCTGAAACATATTTGAAGTTGTGATTTAAGTAATTCTTAAGTTGTGATTTAAGTAATTCTTTTCTGATAAAGACTGAGTAATATAATCAGTTTACCCTACATACCTGAGGTGAAAGCCCCAGGCAGTAGTCACTGTGGTGGAGTTATGATTCTACTTTGCAAACTTACTGAATATGCTTTTCATATTGCAAGTTGGGGCAATAATTTCTGAAATCTTTACTTCAGGTTTTCCCCCTTTGTCTGGGCAAGGACAAGAGGTGTCTGGACTGATGATTAAAGGGTCAGTTGCAAACTGAACTCTGCTTCTACCTAGCAACACCCAGAAAAAACCAGCTAGTTCTATCGCTGAACAAAAATTATCAATGACTCATTTAAAATGTGCATCCAACCAAATTTCCTGAGCAGTGTGGCAGCTCCTTGCTCCTTTAGGACAAATAATACACTCTCACCAACTCCCACCTCCTTTCACTAGGCTGTGACCACAGAGGAAGGAGACTAAGAAAGGGGAGAAAACGCCAGGTTGGATGCTCCAAACCCTTCCCCAGGCCATGGCAGGGGGCACTGGAGCCACCAGACATCTCCCAAGGTCCAACCTGATTTCCAACAGTGCTGAGGAGCCAGGAGGGGGGAACACCAGGCAAACATTACGAGAGATACTGCAGACCAGCTAGGCTCTGGAGGAGAGGACAGGAGGGCCACATCCACCCTCCTGCCCCAGCCAGGCAGGGGTCACTGTGCCAGGGGCTGTGCTGGTACTGGCAGAGGCCTCCAAGGCCCCCCCAGCACCCACTCCTGGGAGGCTTCCTCTGGGGCTGCACCACCAACAGCCCTTGGCAGAGAAGGGATGTGCTGGTTTTGGTGCTGGATCAAGCCCTGCGTGTCCTGACCTGAACTAATGCTGCAGAAGGTGTCTGTGCCCAGAGCAGGGGCTGTGCTGGTGAGAAGCAGTGTTCCTGCTCCATGTCACTGGTGAAACGCAGGGACACGAGTGTGCAGCTGAGCCCCACGCTGAGCACCAAGGGCACCACAGCTGCTCCACACACTGCCCTGTGCTCACCTTGCCTCTCACAAGCTCTGCAGCTGATGCAACTGCACCTGGGCTAGGAATAATAACCCAAATCTCACCGTGATCAAAAGGCAAGCAATCTGAGAAGTAAAAGCATAAACTTCTCTATAATGAGGCATAGAAATTATGATTAATATATTAACCAGACTGGCAACATTCTTCCCATATACACAAATCCTAAAGTTTTGAGGAGGAACTAGTGGCAGAACTAGAACTAGAACTAGAGAGGCAGGAACTAGTGCAACATTACCACTTGTCTGTGACAGGTGGGACTGCCCCTAAGGTTGAGGTTGCCCTCAAACAATTTTCTTTCAAGTCCCTGACACACCAGCAATAAAGAAATGCTGGGATGTGAGAGGCTGCCCCTCCTTTTACTGTAAGTCAGTGATTCAGAAGACCCAGTATGACTGAATTCAGCCCCACACTTTGCATGTACTGCACAAGTTTGAAACTCACACACTAACTTCCAAAAATGTGTGAAGACAGTGTATCTGAAATGCATTATTTTTGCATTTGCTTCAGACTGCTCTTGTGTTCATGAGAGATCAGTAGCTCTGTGCTTCACTAGGAAAAATGTGACCACTTGTTATTTTTGAGGGGAAAGAGGATCTGCAATTTGTTACCAAGCAAGGACTCTTCGAATAATTTTATAAGTGAAAATACAGTACAAGAATAGAAAGCCACCTACTCAACATAAATACATAAAAAAAAAAAAAAACCAAAAAACAAACCACAAAACAAACTGTGTAAACAAAACAGATTACATCATCCACCAGCAACATTCAACACCCAAGAAGTTGTGTGAGCCAACTACTAACAATCCAGGAAAGGAATGCACAACCTGCTTCCCTCTCTTGGAAACATAAACTGGTGGCTTGAAGAACATGTCTAATGGGCTGTTGACAAGCTCTCTGAATTACATACCTGCCTCCAGCATTCATTATTTCTGTTTCATTATAATTAAGTTTATACCTTAACTTTCAAGACAGCCTGCCTTTATAAAATACTGTAAAACCTTCATTTCTGTTGCAATCTCACAGTTCCCTAATGAATACAATGCACAATTCTTATACAATTCTTTCCCCCTACAACACCACTCCCCAACACCCCCCAAAAAAACAAAGAATGTAGAGGAATGAGGGCCTGAGCCTGGTGCCAGCTCTGCTACTGATCTCAGAGGGAATGCTCACCCTGCAGCATCTTGGTAACACCCAGAGTGGGGAACATGAGCTGCTCAAGCACAGGCACTGCTGGCACTGCTGAGCGTCTACAAGAGCTGAGAGACACCAAATAGATAACCTCCAGCCAAACCTCCAAACATTTTATGAAGCACACTGAAACTTTAATTTAAATTTCAGGGTAACTTGTGTGAGGATTCCCTGCCCGCCTGATGCTGCCCCAGCGTCACTGTGAGGACACTTCCAGGACACCCTGCAGAGGACCACACTCTCCTGATGAGTAACTGCCAGAAAAACACAAATAATAAAGAAAAAGCTGCACCATCATCACCTCCCATGGCTGCTCCTCTCATTCTTCTGCCAAAACAGGCAAGTCCCAGAGCCAGCACAACCTCCTTGCACTTTTTCTCAAGGCTTGTACTCACGTTTTCACTTTCAGACATCCTTTCAAGTGAGACTTAAAGTACAGTTACCATCCCAAGCATCAATGGCTTCAATAAAAACAGGGTTCCTGTTTTTTTTTAAAAAAAGCCTATTTTGTCAGGAACACGTTTTACCTACTTGTTTAGGCCAAAGACTGTAACAACCCTCCAGTGTTATTTTGGGCACAGTGTCCAAAGCTTTCGCACAAGCCTTCAAGCTTTATTAGTCCTGAATAATATAACCTTCTTTTTTACTTCTACTTTTTTTTTTTTTTTTTTTTTTTTTTTTTTTTTTTTTTTTTAATTCAGCTGTTCTTGCACTCAGACAAATTTTTAAAAATTAAGTTTCTGTAAACACAGTGTTATCTTAATAAGTTCAAATATTATTAGACCATTCCCCAGGGGAAGAAAAGCAATATGTTCCAAAGCAAGTGGCTGCACGTCTTGCAGAAGGTGGCTATTCTGAAATTAAGAAATGCAAATGACTCCACAGTTTATGTGCCTGAAAGTAAAAATAATGATATTAAATTCTGAAAAGGCAGCACAAGATATTGCTGCTGACCCAGGGGCAGGAGGATGCCAAGGGACCCAGAGTGATCCTGGCTGGAAGGTTTTCAATGGCACAGACTAGTGATCACAGGATGCTGGTGATACTCTCCAGTTACCCCTGGCAACCCTCCTCAACTGTAACGATGCTGCCCCACAATAGCTTTCTCTGGGCAGCTTTCTCTTCACTTAGCTGAATGCTTTGGGACCATCTGCGTCGGAAAGCATAAAAGGGCAGCCTGCCTGTGGGCCCGTCACTCTGAACACCACCTCTCTGACCCCGATTAAATACAACTTTCAATCCCTTTTGTCTGCCCTGTTGACTTCTCCTATTAAGGGAGCCCTTTGACAAAGAAAGCGGAAGAGTGGACTAAGTGCCCCCAAGAAAGGTGATGTCTGATACTGCTCAACACAAGGATTAGCAAGCCAATACATAACAAAAGCAACTTTGGGGGAGGGGTAAAGAGGAAAAGAAAAAAATGGTTTTAGCCAGGTCTTTGACTAATTCAGTAGGTACACAGTTCAACAAATAGCTATACAAGAGGCCTGCGCCGAAAGAAACAAGCACTGGAGAACAATAATTTGAGGAGATACCTTTCAGCATCATGACACAAGGCCATGACATTGACAAGAATGGTGGAGATATCATTTGCTACCTATGGTTTTTCAAAGTGAATTTGGTGGAGAGGAAAGGCACCAAAACTACTCAAGGAGGTACTTTAAAGACAGGCTGCTTCCTGCAGAAGGGTCTTGAAAAAGATCTTAACTTCAGTCACCCAAGATAACTTTAAAGGCAGTAGGACAAAAAGCATGACTGATGGGAAGAGCAAGGGCTAGAGAAAACCTAAATTACTCAATTATTTACCTTGTGAGATGTGATTATTTCTAAAGGCATACACTTCAAAAAACATCTGCTTTTGGTTTGTGTTTTGTTTGGGTATTTTTTTTTTTATGCATTGAGCATCTTTGTCGAAAAGAGTAAACAGTTCCAATTTGCTACATTTTCAGCTTGAAAACCCTTGGCAGTAGCAGTGGGGTATCCTGATGTCACAGGGGCTGACCACGGGACACCAGTGGTCAGCAGCAGGAAGGGTCTGAGAGGCTCCATGAGCAGGGGAAGAGCTGAGTGCCAGCAGCTCCCACCACCCCTGCCCAACCTCTGCATCACAGAGCAAGCCCCTGGCCAGCACCCAGAGCTGGGAAAGCAGGAACCTGCCTGTGCCCCCCAGAGAGAGAAGGTAACACCACTCCAGGAGCATTTGCCCTGTGATTATCACAAGGGATAGGTCAGGGAGCACCTCTGTGCTGAAGATGCCTTTCCTGAAGAACCTGAGGCCAAACAGAGAGGGATTCTGTAGAGTGAAGAGGGAGGAAAGATGATTGGGGATTTTCCTTCCAGAAAAAAAGTTCCTGAAACAGTAGAAGTGACCAGAAAAGAGAAACAACAGTCAGAAATCAATATGCAAACTGAATCTTAAAAGAACCTCAAAGAATTCCATGAGAAGAGTTTATGTTCAGCCCTCAAATTGGCAGTAGCAGGGCTAGGAAAGCAAGCAGATCAGATTGACCCCCTTAGAAATGTCAAAATATGGCAAATCCATGCAGTAACACAGCATGAAGGATTACAGCACAACTGCTTGCCAGCATAGTGTTTTTCACACTGCAGCTTAACACCTTTCCTTTCTTTGCAACAGCTCTGCCTCCCAAAGCACTGGAGTTATATCCATGGCCCTTCTAGCTGAGGACCAGAAAAGAGATGCTTCCCCCAGAGCATCTCAGGAACACTTCACCCAGTGGTGTTTGTACAAAGCATCACGGTCTGAACCCTCTTCCTCTCAGTCCTCTTGGTGGGGCAAATCATTGCAAGGGGCTCTCCAGGGCTCTTATCCTCTCTTCAGGGATTAATAACAAAGCGGGCACATCATCAAAGCTGAGTTCACCTCCCAGCCATATGAAAAGTCTGGTTTTGCTGTTTAGAACATCCAACTGTTGACAGAGTTGTTCTTTATAGAAGTGCTCAATGTCCTCACTGAAGCTCGAGGTGCCCTTTTCCTTACCAATTCCAATCAGGTTATTGTACCTCATCTTGTTAAATAAGCAGCCAACCTCCAGGTTTCACTATGTCACCAAAACATTTCTATACTGCCTTTAGCACTGTCTATCTTCATGGCATTTTAATGCAAAACTACTGCTACAAACATCAGGCAGCTGGTGGTCCTAACCCTGAGAACTGGTTCTGCATTAAAAGGCAAAAATGGGATGAAAGCATGTGGAATAAGCAAAAACCTCTGACTGCCCTAGAACAGCAACAACAGGGGACAAAAAAAATGAGCATTTTTTCCAATGAAATTCTGAGAGGAGACATGCCACTGTGGTTGGCCTTGGCTGCAGAACAACAGGGCTCCCACCAAGGAGGATTCTTGCCCCTCTGGTGATGAGCAGCACATCCACACCCACTGTAACTGGGACCACAGCAGCAGGGAGAAGCTTTACAGCAGAGAGCTGCAGTGCTGAACTTCTCCTCCACTGGTGTGGGGAGGGAAGACCCTGGGTCACACCAGCCATGGGTTGGTCCCCCTGTCCGGGCCGTGTGGGGCTGGCAGGGACCATGGCTGGGGTGAGGGGATGTCTGTGGTGAGCTCCATGCTCCTGGTGGGACCTCACAACCTGATGACCAACAGGACAGGCCACACCATGGACAGAAAAACAGGATTATTAATTCAGAACATGCTAACTGTACCAGAATAGCATGGCAACCTCTCCATTAAATGAGAGGTTAAAATCTGGCATCAATGACAAATCTCCTTGAAGCATCAGGACCAGCACTGCACCATCCCACCACTCAGCCTCCTGCCAGGACACACTGAGCTCCATCAGAAAAACTCCCTGCAGCACCTCATGTGGCTCCCAGCTTGCAGAGTACACCAGGAGAGGCACAGCTGGCACCTCTGCCTCTGAAACCAGAGCCAAGGGAGCAGGGGACCCACCCAAGGGAGATGGGGACTGACCCAAGGGAGATGGGGACTGACCCAAAGGAGCTGGGACTGACCCAAGGGAGCTGGGGACTGACCCAAAGGAGCTGGGGACTGATCCAAAGGAGCTGGGGACCGACCCAAAGGAGCTGGGGACTGATCCAAAGGAGCTGGGGACTGACCCAAAGGAGTTGGGGACTGATCCAAAGGAGCTGGGACTGATCCAAAGGAGCTGGGACTGACCCAAAGGAGCTGGGACTGACCCAAAGGAGTTGGGGACTGACCCAAAGGAGCTGGGGACCGATCCAAAGGAGCTGGGGACTGACCCAAAGGAGTTGGGGACCAACCCAAAGGAGCTGGGGACTGACCCAAAGGAGCTGGGACTGACCCAAGGGAGCTGGGACTGATCCAAAGGAGCTGGGGACTGACCCAAAGGAGCTGGGGACTGACCCAAAGGAGCTGGGGACCAACCCAAGCTCCCAGCAGCAGGCACATCCCTTGCTGCAGCCTGTTTGCAGCAGCCTCCTGACATGGGTTACAGACACTGCCCTGGCACAGCTCTTGCAGTGACTGTTTTTTTACCAACAGCTTTATTAACATTACTTATGTGCCTTTTACATTGGCCATTGAAATGTAATGTTTTATCTGGCACAGTCGATTTTGATGACAGATGTATTTCCTTTTTCCCCTCTTTGTCTTTTTTGAAAGGGGGGCACAAAAAAAACATCAGTGAAGTCCCCAAATGGGCACCACTGAAAATTAGTATTTCTCTATGCACTCAAGAAAGTAATAGACAGGAACCTGTTTCTAATAGTTTTACTTTCTGTGTTATCTGGAGAAAAACAGATTCATACATACAAAGTGGACTGTTTCAGAAGATAGTGCTGTGAAAAATGAAAGACTGTTCCAAAGTAAAAAGTGATTATTTCAGATGAAATGAGAAGCTCCAATGTCAACCCTAGTGCCTGAATCAGCAAAAAATCAAAGCTTTGCACAGAATAGGAAATTGGAGATTTTCCTTAAATTTACATTTCTTTTTGCTGAGCACATTTTTGCTTAAATGTGAAAGAACTTCTTAGAGACACTCCTAGTTTCAGACATTGCTTTTTGCTACAGTGCTGTAAAATACTGCTGCCTGGGCCTGGAATTCCATTAGTACAATTGGAAGAATTTATGTATTAATGCCAGATATGAGCCACAACTGACTTAGAAGCCAGATATTTTTAAGACCTTATGTCTATGGATAGTATCTTTAAATTTTTTAAAATTTTTTTATTTAAATAGGAATTCCTCAGCTGTGCTGACATTGTCCAAGAGAAAATACAAAGCCATGTAACCTAAAAATACAAATTGCAGTTTCTGGAGGCAGAATGCATAAGAAATGTAGGTAAAATAGCAACACATCTCTGATGTATGTGTGTTACTACAGTAAAACCAGGAAAACTTAACTATGAATTTCATCACAAAGCACTGTACTATTTATTAATCCTAAGTTAAACAAACCATTCGTATACCATGTATATAGTATCATAATTACATAATTAAAAATCTTACAGTTTTGATGTTACAATCTATCTGCAAGAGGCTCCTTCTCAAGACTTCCCTCATGATTCTAAGCCTGAAAAAAACTGTAACTGAAAAAAAAAAAAAAGTGGAATATTCTGACCAGTCAGGAAATAGCTTTGACTTATCCTTCTAGAGCCACATCTTCCCCCTCACAGCTGTTCCTGCAGAAATGCAGGAACCTGCCCTGGTGCCATCTCTGCTCTAACAATGTGCAGAATTACCCATAGAGACTTCCAGAGAAAGCACGAACTCGAGGCAAGGTAAGAAGCAGCAATATGATTATTCTCTGCAGGGTAAGATGATAAAATGATGTGTATCTACTACACGAGCACTGACAATTCCCCAGGACAGACCAGACTCTGTCAGCTGTCTGTTTTTCAAACAATTTCACAAAATGAAGCATCATCAGCCAGCACTGTGACCCCCACCTCTTGAAAATCAACACTTTTCTTACAGCAATTGCTTTTTTTCTGGTGGGCAGCACTGAGGAACATCTGGAAGAAATACAGAGGTATGAGAGAAGCTACCATTTGAGCTACACCTAAAAATGCTGGGATCATACAGAGAAGCAAATCCATCTCTTGGAAAGAAACCCCACGACTGGCAGTGGGAAATCACAACCTGTCTCTCCATCCTCTGCTGAGTGTCCCAGCTGGGCCCTGAGCATCACCCCCTGGTGCACACAGGATCTCATGGACCTTCTCTCCTGCAAAGGTCCAGAGAAGATCCAGCCTGGAAGGAGCTGAGACTCTTCCAGGACTGAACTCACCCGGGGCAAGATCATTTCCAAATCATTTCAAACTGCTTTGGCATGTGAGACTCCCTTGCATAAGCAAACTCCAGTAATCCTTCAGGACAGAGGATATGCTCACATTACACTTTCTTGAACAGATTAATAACTTACAGAAAATACTGTTGTATGAACTGCTGATTCACCCACAGCAACAAATACCCACAGTGGAATCCAAAACTACAGGCATGAAACCTGGCTTACTCAGGAGCTCAAAAACTCAATGAATTAACTGTTTTTAAATTCAGTTGAAATAAAAGTGCTCTGTGTTTGCTTCTTCAAACTGGCACTATGCATTAACCACGTATGATGATCTCTCCTTGTGTTCTTGTCTCTCTGGATGGCAACCATATGTTTTAATTTTGTTCTGTCCAGTACAAGAGCAAAAGACCATGGTTCACCAACATCTGTAAATGAGATGGACAAGTCCCCCCAAATCGGAAAGCTACAGGAAAAGAGCAAAGATGCTGCTGTAAAAAAGCACACACACAAAGAAGTAAGAACTATGAAAAAAAAAGTAAAAACACAGGAGATGCTGAAAATGTTTTTTCAGATAGTTGCCACCAAAAGTACTGCATTTATTAGCAAGGCAGCTAACTGGTATGTAAACACTTAATTATTCTGTGCTTTACCCACAGGTAGTTCCACAAGGGGTAATACTGAAATAAGTAATGTTAAGCACAGCAAATATGTATAACCATAGCATCACTTAAGTTCAAGAAGATTTCTAAGATCACCAATTCCAACTGTCAACACAAAACCACCATGCCCACGACACCATCTCCTGAAATACCATCTCCAGGGCTCCGAAACCCCTCCAGGGATGATGGGGACTCCAGCCCTGCCCTGGGCAGCCTGGGCCAGGCCCTGACAACCCTTTCCAGGGAGAAATTCTTCCCCAGCTCCAACCTAAACCTCCCCTGGCACAACTTGAGTTGTGCCAAAAGTTCCTCTTGTCCCATCCCTTGTTCCTTGGGAGCAGAGCCCGACCCCCCCTGGCTCCAACCTCCTCTCAGGGGGTTGCAGAGAGCCACAAGGTCTCCCCTCAGCCTCCTCTGATCCAGGCTCCAGGGCAGACTTGTTCTCCAGACCCCTCCCCACCTCCCTTGCCCTTCTCTGGACACACTCCAGCCCTTGGGTGTCTCTTTTCTGACCCAAAACTGACCCCAGGATTTGGAGGTGCATCCTCTCCAGTGCCCAGCACAGGGGGACAATCCCTGCCCTGCTGCTGCTGCTGCTGCCCACACCAGTGCTGGTCACAGCCAGGATGCTGGTGGCCACCTGGGCACACATTTGGTAGAGGGAGGGGATTCTCCCCTTTTATTCTGCTCTGCTCTGCTCTGCTCTGCTGAGCCCCCCCCTGCAGTGCTGGGTCCAGTTCTGGAGTCCCCAGCATCAGAAGGACACAGAGCTCCTGGAACACATCCAGAGCAGAGCCCCTGAAATGCTCAGAGGGCTGAGCAGCTCCCTGGGAAGCCAGGCTGAGGGATTGGGGTTGTTCAGCCTGGAGAAGAGGAGGCTCCCAGGTGAGCTCAGAGCAACCTTCCAATATCTGAAGGGGCTCCAAGAAAGCTGGGGGAGGGCTTTGGACACGGGGGGGTAGGGAAAGGACAAGGGGAAATGATTTAAAATGGGAAAGTAGAGATTGGTGTTGGACATGAGGAAGAAATCCTTTGGGGTGAGGGTGCTGAGCCCCTGTCCCAGGTTGCCCCCAGAAGCTGTGGCTGCCCCATCCCTGGCAGCGTTGAAGGTTGGATGGGGCTTGGAGCCCCCTGGGCGGGGGGAGGGGTCCCTGATCTTGGGTTGGATCTTGATGGTTTAATGTCCCTTCCAACCCAAACCATTCTATGATTCTATGTCCTTGGAAGTGCTGAGGCACAGCAGTTGATGCCCCATCTGCATCAGGGCTATGCAGGAAACAAAGGGATACCAGGAGTAGAGAGGGCATGGAAAGAGCAGCCCTCAAGGCCTTCAGCTGGCAGCAGAGTGAAGTTTCCCTCCTTTCACTCTGCTTTGCTCAGTGACTTGGTGGAACAGGGCAGGGTCTGGCCAGGAGGTGAAGTGGTGCCACCAGCTCCAGGCTGCCTCTGGATGTGGCTGCCAAGCCACTGCCACCCCAGGGCAGCTCTGGTGAGGGGGACACTGAGAGGAAGGGGTGTGGTGGTACAACCAGTCCCTGCTGCACCCTGAAGCCCAGGCCTGCTATGGCAGGACATAGCAGGGAGCAGAGCCATGTGCTCAGAGGGACAGAATTAACATCACTGCAAATGCAGGGAGCCCTCTGAACCCCAGGCTGTATTTACTCACTGAACGGTTTTGCCTGTTCAAAACCAAGAAGGAGGAGCAGAAGCTCCATCGAGGGAGGAGAAGGGTCTGGACCTTGTGTTGCTTTGTGCTGCAGAGGGGAATGTTCAAGACCATGGCCTCCAGGCAGCTCCAGAGATGCAGCAAAGCACCAGCACCACAGCTCAGCTGGGACAAGAGAAGCACGACGCTCCCCCCCACACATAGCAATAGAAAACATCCCCCAAAAAACAACCCCCAGATCCAGCCACAACTTCATCTCACAATATCTGAACCTGGTGGATGGGATCTTCTGGCACCTTTTTGTCTTCCAGCCTTGCAGACTGCAAGAACTGACAGTCCTGACCTAGGACAGCCCAGGACAGCCCTGGCACCATCCCTGAGCAGACCAGGACTGGTGGACATGCGAAAGATACTGCTGTGGATGAATTTTATTTTTTTTTCCTCTTTTATTTTTTTTTTCTTTTTTCTATTACATTTTCACACTCCAAACCCCTGGTTACCTGCAGGGGAAGGGTACCAGGCAGGAACTCTCTGGCAGTGTCTGCCTGGAGAGGGACAGCAGCAGGGCTATCGGGGATCTTGCTGGGAACAAAGACAAATGGAGCAAGACAGACAAAAACTCACACTTGGAGTGTTTTTCTGCCTGTGATTTTCACAGGTGAAACAGCACTGATGCAGCTCACTCAGCAAGCACTCACATCATCAGGAATGGAACCCTGCCACATCCCCACAGCAGATCCCCTTCTCCTCCTGACACCAATGTAACAAATTCGGGCATTTTAAACTTTTCCCTCAACTATTTCTGAAAAATACCCATTCGATTCAGGCTTCCAAAATGGAGACACAGAGTGGGGCTAAGTGCATCTTTGCCAGTAACCTGTCCTCTCCCTGCAGCCTTGTCAACAAGATGCTTTCTTTAGGAATACACCAGACCTTCCATTTAAATTTATGGAAAGGCTGAACCAGAGGAGCTCGCACTCAAATAATTTTAATAACCTATTAAGTTGCGACTTCAGATTCATTTTATAACCATGTTCCTCGGGGAACTGCACTATCAGGATAAAGATAGAATTTTTTTTCTTTTAAAGATAAATAGCATCATTAATCTGCAACATTTCTTTTCTATTATCTTTCAAAATGAGGAGTTATTTTGTTCTGATCTTGAGGTAATTAGCCTTCATTCACTAGCCAGAAAATGTCTGTGTTCTGAAAATTAAAAATGTGTCATTAAGTGGAATTTACCATAATGTCATTTATCTTTATATAGTTCATCAGTGACAGCAATGGGCCTGGGAATCCATCAGCTTTTACCAAGGAAGCATTAAAACAAATTGAAAAACAGAATAATCCCAGGCACTCTTTAACACAGTCAAAGCCATTTGGGTAATTAAATAGTGGTATTTAAAGTTTTAATTTAGATTTTCCCCTCTGTTCATCAGCAGTCAAATGAGATGTTCATATTCATAACTGTTTGTAATAAAGGGTTTCATAAAGCAAACGGAATATCAATGCTGTTAAAATTAAAGAGAACACAGTAAAATCTTTCAAGTGCAAACAGGGAAGTTCATTCCTGCTGCACCCTATTTTCTAAGATTACATCGGGAATAAACCTCGCTGTACCTGGCTCGCTTTCCATACTAATAATGTACAAATTCTATGAAGTTTGGGCTCCCAGTAGTTGCATCTAACTTCATTTACATTCCTTGCCTTTGAGTGTTTTGTTACACAGAGAAGCCAACTTCAAGAAGTGGTATAGTTTGCCTTCTGTTTCCATTGTTTTTCAATTGTTTGCATATTAATCTCAAACATCTTTTATCTTGTATGTTCAGCTCTTGAGAGGTTATCATTCTGCTGTGCTCCTACAGCTATTGCAATGCAACAACGTGCACCCAGGAAACCAGTATGTAGTATAAATAATGCTAACAATAATTATTTAGGGACGCACGCAGAATCAGTAATGAGCAAACCTTACAACTCTAATCAACTTCAGGGAATTTTTTTTTCTTTTTTTTTAATGTATACAGGCAAAATATCAAAAACATGCTTATTCAAGCCTAGGAGCATCCCAGTGCAGCCCAGAAGAGCATATGCCAAGGAGGTTAGGTGAGCATCCCACCAGGCACTGAGGGGCTGGTGGGTGCCTCTGTGCTCCTGAGATGGCTCCCATGGACCAGCTGATTTTGCCTTAGCAGAGGGATGATGACTGCCCTAAGAAAGGCATCAGTGCTGCTATACAGTGAGATAAAACACAATTAAATCTTAACTTCAGGACAGAGTTCTGAATTCGCTAATTATGGTGCAATTATGTTTAATTACAACTTCCACAGCAGGAAAAACAGTGTATAAAAGCTTGTTGATCTTATTAGGTAATGCTAAAGCTTACTTTCAGGGTTTTTTTGAAAATCAAAACCAGAGAGATAAAATTAAGTCATTCCTCATGAAACAGTTTCAACAGAAATAAGACTGACTGATGAAACTTCCCACAGGTGTACATTGTCACCAGCGTGTCACCAGCTGGGACACAGTTATTTAAAATACAGGAAAAAAGTATCTATGCTCAGAGTGCAGTTGGACCCACATCAGAGCCAAACTGTCAACAGCTTAGTGCCTTATTTCTACCCTCTTCTTTCTTCTTTCACTTGGTAAAAAATGTTACAAGATTTTAGATTATTTTCAAGTGAAATGTCTAACAACTTGTGTTCACTCCCCTCTAAATAAGGTAGAAATCCCCCAAATTACAGCTCCATGTGTAATGTTATGCACAGATGTGTATTTCTGTAGAACCACCTGAGATGTTCTATTTTTCAGTTCCAGAGTAGCAGGCAACACGTTAGGCAAGAAAAGATACTCTTGTATAGCACTGGAAAGAAACACGAGCAACCCCAGTGCCTCTGGGATTTTCATGTATGAAGTGGAACAATATAGCACAGCAGGAATTAGATACAGCATAGAGTCACCTTAGCATCTGTACATACTGAGACACCAAGGAGAAATCAGGCTGTGGTGTTTCCTGCTACATTCCTTTCCTCCTTTGCTGAAAAATATTGCAATTTTTACCACAGGAAAGAAAAGTCCAGCAAATACCCATTTTCCAAGAAACACTGGTCTCTAAAGAAGCAAGCAGGGCTAGTTTTTCTGTAGCATAAATTTTCTGACAATAATGACATATTCCTTCCAGTTATCCTTCTAAAATACCTTCCCAAAATTACTTATCTCCTATAACCCATCTACATGAACACCATGCCCCACTACTCCAGCAACTTCTAGTTTTTCATGTTTGGTTGTTTGTGTTTTTTTGGTTTTTTTTTTTTTTAAATTTAAGTGATGCTGTGCCTTGGTCACACTGGCACACTTGGACTTTAAGCTCAGCAGCTCTGCTAGATTTCACTCCTTTTAGCAGCTCCTTTTGTCCACAAGCACACAGCATCACTGAAGGAGATGGGGAGCAACTTGCCACTTGTGAAGCAAACAGGTCTTGTGAAATTATTAGATTTCTAATTCCTACTATCCAAGCAGTAAATAAATACAACAACACCATACAACAACTCTCATGTTGCAGAGATCAGAATGAGCCCTAGAGCTGGTAAGGTGAAGTCAAGGCACAAACACAACAGGAATACCTGTGGGACCTGCTGGAACTAACAGATGAACATGGCTTGTGGAAAATAAAGTTAGGTCACCCAAAGCCTAGCACAGGCTATTTTTTAGGCATACGTGGAAGGAAATAGAAAAGTAGGTGCAAAATTATCCCTGCTGCACAGCAGCAAAGTAACTTATGGAAATTTTTCAGCCCAGTGGGCAGAACCCCCTCTGCCTGCCAGGAGTGGGGATATCCCCCCGACACACCGGGGGACTCTGGGCTGGAGCAGAGCCCATCCAGGGCTGGTCCATCCAGCCCATCCAGCCCATCCACCCTACCCCTGGTGCCTGGGCACAGGAAAACACAGAGCAAGGAGCCAAACAAGATATTTCTACTGGGAAAACCAAACAACTGGGACCACCTCCAGCGTGGGTGTGACAGGAGGTACAGGGCATCTTTAAATCACCCAGATGAGCAAACGTGACCAATGGCAAAGACAAAACAAATGCAGTCATGTTCTGCAAAACTGTCTCTACAGGGTAATTCTGAGTGGCAAAATGCAGCACATACAGTGTTTGGAGTGTGCACCTTATCCCCTGACCACCAGCTACCTACTGGGGAAGCAGAAACAGACAGACTTTCGGTAATGCAAACTCTATTCTTGTAACATTTAACTTAACTTCCTGTGTCTTTGTGTTATTCAAGGAAGTGAAACTCATGCATAGCATGTTTATATTATTCCCCCTTATAGTAGACTTGCAGACAATGTCAGGTCTGGAGAGATAAGAGCTGCCTCTAGGACATGAATTCTCATGAGGATTAGACAGCCACCATCTGGGGCCTCGCGTTTATCTGCAGCAGCTGCAGTCTAAATATCAGTGCTGGATAAAAACGGGTGCTGGTCCTGAAGTGTTTAACAAGTTGCTGCAACTTGGTTTCAATTACACTTTGCTGTCTTATAAAAAAAAAAAAAAAAAAAAAAAAAAAAGAATAAATAACAGAATGGCCTCCTTTCTCAGCAGAAAAACTGCAGCTCTGCCACCCTTCCCACTGCCCTCTGCTTGAAAGAGAACGCCAAAATCATGGCTGTGTGGGTACAAAGGTGTAACAAGAAACTGGACATGGCAAAAAGTTCTCCAACACTCCTCCATCCACTGGCATTTGCTGAAAAGTAGAACTTCCAAATGCCTAAAACAAGCAAAAAAAAAAACCAAAAAAAAAACATGAGGGGCTGCCAGCTCAGGTACCCTGAATGTCTGGGGCTTTCCCTGCAGGTAAGCAGTTGGAAGGTCACCAGTGGAGGCACTGGACTTTAATTAAACAAATCACAATCCTACCCAGTGTGGTTTCTTAGGCAGTAAGAAGAAATGGGGGAGCTGGCAAATCACTGCCACTTGTCCAAGTCCTAGCAGACAAATAAATCAAACACATAGATTGCTAGGCAGATAGAAAGAGTCCTTGCCCAGAGATTTTTGGCACTTTCCTCTCTAGCTGCTCTTTCCTTCCTTACATCACTTATTTTCTGCTGCACCTGCAGCTTGTTTTGCAGTTCTGGTAAGAAAATCTGTTAAGCACTACCTAAAAATGGTCAACAAACCTCATTAAAAAATTAAATATTTTTAAAAGGAAATACTGGTGATGATTTCTGACAGGATGGTTTCTCTTGCAGGTGTGTTCCCTCAGTGCTGGGTGCTCAGCACCATCCAGAAAGACGTGCTGATCATGTGTTTCTAAAACAGGTGCTACAAGATAAATTTCTAAATCCACGTTAAACCTGAAGACCAATTATAAAATTTTTAAAAATTATTATTAGAATGTTTAGAATAGGCTACAGATTTTTGACATTACACATCAGAACACCCTGCCTACCTTTTTGCTCCCCAAAGCCCTGGTACCATGGGCTGGTACCAGCACAAACCTTCTCGTCCACCTGCTCTGAAGTAAAAGACAGAACAAATTTTTGATGTGGAGTAAGGTAAGCAGCCACTCACCCCCTGGAGTCAGGAGCAGAGGGGTGCTTTAGGAGGAACTGCCAGTGTTACACATCAATGCAGCCATCAGGTATGGGAACCTCACAGAAGTGAGAGGTGTCCAGGGTGACGATGAAGTTCACAGGACAAACTGGTTTGGGAAGAGCTCAACCTCTTCAAGGAGGAAGAGGAGAGAAGGGGAGACCAGCTCAGGGGATGGGCTTCATGGACCAACTGCAAACCCATGTGGGTGGCAGGAACAGTGGGTGGTAGGAGTTGGTGGATGCAGCAGTACCTGTTCCCAAATGCTCATCTCCTTCTGTCACACAGAGGGCCCTGGTCACACAACAGCCATGAGAAGCACCACACTGCAGTGTTTCTGCATCTTTACAGTTTGTCAGCTACCTGCTGCCTTCCAGACACCCTGCACCTCGCCTCGACACAGAGCTGCAGGAGCATGGACACAGAATTTGTGGTCAACTTTTCTCTCCAACTGCAGCCAGTAGCTGCCACCCAGGACAGGCAGTGGGTAAGGCAGACACTGAAACCCCTCCTGGCTGTCCCCACCACCCACACCTCCCTGTGGCTCTCTGGAGCCCAAGGAGCACCCCAAGGCTTGAGGTCACCCAGCTGGATAACATGGAGCCTGAAGAGTTGAGACTCTGTCTCAAACACCGGTTTGCTGGGTGCTGCCTGGGTTCTTGCACCAAACAAACCAAAATTTTTGGAATTTCCTCATGCCAACTATGCACGTGTTACAGAAGAACAACCAGCACATCCAGCTGCAGCTCACACTCTTTCACCCTGCTCTGACACTAACAGCATTTTACCTTCCTCTCTCCAAGTGACTGGAACATTACAGGCAAACTGTGATGCAGCTGGAGGGTCACACTTGAAGAGTTGTGGGGACCACTGCTGAGTGGTGTTCCTCAGGGGTTAGTGTTGGGACATCTTTTTTACATCTTTGTCAGTGACATGAATGATGCAATCAAGAGAACCCTCCTCAAGTTTGCTGCCAATGCCAAGCTGTGTGGTGTACATGGTGGAGGGAAGGGAGGGCTCCAGAGGGACCTGGACAGGATGGAGAGGTGGGACTGTGCAAACCTCATGAAGTTCAGCAAGGCCAAGTGCAAGGTCCTGCACCTGAGTCAGGGCAATCCCAAACACAAATACAGGCTGGGTAGAGAATGGATGGAGAGCAGCCCTGAGGAGAAGGACTTGGGTGACAGGTGAGGAGAATCTCACCAAAAGCCTCCAAACTTCGTGGATCTCAGAAACCCCCCTGTCCTGTGCTTCATCCCCAGAGAGATCCCAGCAGGGCCAGGGAGGGGATTGTCCCCTCTGCTCTGGGGAGACCCCCCTGGGGTAAAGCTGTGTCCAGCTCTGGGGTCCCCATCAGCAGAAGGAGACGGAGCTGTTGGAGCCAGTGCAGAGGAGGCCCTGGAGCTGCTGGGAGGGCTGGAGCAGCTCTGCTCTGGAGCCAGGCTGAGAGAGTTGGGGGTGTTGAGGCTGGAGAAGAGAAGGCTGCAATGGGGAGACCTTGGAGCACCTTCCAGGTCCTGAAGGGGCTCCAGGAAAGCTGGGGAGGGACTTGGGACAAGGGCCTGGAGGGATGGGAGCCTCCGAGGGGGAAGGGTTTGGAGCTGCAAGAGGGGAGATGGAGAGGAGAAATTGTTTGGGGTGAGGGTGCTGAGCCCCTGGGTGCCCCCAGAAGCTGTGGCTGCCCCATCCCTGGCAGTGTTGAAGGTTGGATGGGGCTTGGAGCACCCTGGGCTGGGGGAGGGGTCCCTGGACATGGCAGGGGGTTGGAACTGGATGAGACTTCATGTTTCATTCACACTCAAACCATCCTGTGATTCTATGAAACTGCTGACTCCATCAGCTTTACACAAGCTAATAAACATGTTCTTTGGTGCATTTTCAACTATCTCATACTTGTGAACTGTTTTCAGGTGTACAAAAGGAGAATAGGTAGAACTGAAATGCTGGCCATTGGTTTTCAGCACCAATTACTTTGGATTTCTAAGACTGCTGCAACCCCATCACCTCTAAGCACTTCAGATGCTGCAGCACATATTTTGTGTTCCTTTAAACATTTTTCTAAATCCACAAAATAAAAAGTCCATGAAGACAAAAGACAGATACCACTGTGTATGAGATTTAAACAAAGCAAATAAGGTTGATTACAACCTCCCATGTAATTTCACAACCTGTAGTAAGTAACACCACCAAAAGCCTTTCCAGCTGCTGAGAATGTACAGATGTTCAGCAGAAGTGAGCAGAAGGCACCAGCCTGTTGCTGGTGGATATTTAACCCAGAGCCCAGACAGGGCTGGGCTGGGACAATGCTGTGAGGGTGTCCTGGGTAGGATGGGCAGCAGACACTGTGGTGCAGAACAGGAGAAGCTGTGGTGCTCAGGGCCACCAGACACCCTGATGCCCCACACATAGGAAGTCCTCCACTCACCAAGAACCAGAAACTCTCCCCAAAACCTCAGGTGTATTTTCCCAGGGGCAGATGGCAAATGTGCCCACGCTGACCATCTCTTTGTGGAAAGCCAAACACCTTCCCCCACAATGTCCGTGCAGCTCAGGAACACCATCCCCATGGTGGCCTCCATCCCCACCTGGAGTGGTGGCTTTGCTCTCCTCTGGGGATGGTGTTCCTCAGCCCCAGGAGCCCTCCTGTCCCTGCTGCTGGTGGGAGCAGCCACCCTGGGGACACACAGTTGGAATTCCACTGGAAGTGGTGTGAACAGCCCATGGAGAAATGGATCCCCGCTGTGCTCCTAACAGAGACAGCAGCTCCATACAGTCAGACCCAGAACGTGCTCAGGGAGGTTAAAAAAGGAAAAAAACCCAACAAACCACAACAAAAAACCCCCAAGCATGACTGCCTGAACGCGAGTGAAAGGCAAGGCACAATGGACACAGCAAGCCATACACATTATTTGACCAGCCCAGGGCTCTGAGGAGACAATCATATGCTTAAAGGTTAAGGTTCCCTAATCTGGCTTAGCAGCCTCCATCAAACAGTTTGAAGCTCTTGTTGTACAAAAAAAGATCATTTGTTAAAAAAGTTGAAGAATAAAAGGAATGGGAGCATAGAAATATGGTTTTACAGAAAGCAATGGTGCTCCTGGAAGTAAGCAAACAGGAATCCAGAAGGGACTTGCTTTTATCACCCAAATGAAAGCATTTAATCAATGTTAATTGTTAAAATAAAGTTCCTAAACTTAGGTTGCAATGCCTTAAAATTGCCAGTTACACTGGAAAAAGAGAAAAAAAGAAAAAAAGCTAAGTAGTGGTTCCCATGACTAAATGGATTAATTCTTTAGTACAACACAATTACTGCTCTACACACAGTTTCTGTGAACATCTAAATAAAAACCCAAAGCTTATTTTACACGAAGAAAAGATCCATTCTGAGGAATAACCCAAATGCCAAAAAGTTGACATTTTGTGTAAAAAAAAAAAGAAAAAAAAAAAAAAAAAAAGAAAAGCTATAAGGAGGGAGGGGGGTAAGAAAAGGACATTTCCAGGCAGGTTTCTGGGGCGGCATCCCCTGACACACGGATATCTTTGTTGGTGCCTTGCTGCCCACATGCCTGTTTTATTTCTGGATGTCTTTCTCCAAGTAATTTTTTTTTCCTGATGCAGGGAGCTTATCCTCAGCCTCGGAAGGAGCCAGCTGGGAGAGGCAGGGCTCGGGGGAGGAGGAGAAGAGGTGTCTGCAGGGCTGGGGCAGGAGCAGGGTGGGTCCCTTGCCACGCTGGGGACACCGAGGCTGAGCTCTGTGTCTGTCAGTGGGGAAATGGCTTTGGCTCCCACCTGTGCAGGGTGGGTGCCCACACCTCGGGGTGCTCATCTTGTGCTTCTGGCAGACACCTTGCACAGTGCCTTTTTGTTTGTGAACAGACCAAAAAGCTCGTGAGCTGTAAACTATCCTAGGTGGAAAAACCCAGGAAAAGTTATCTTAAATCTCCCTAATTTCTACTGGCTGATGAAAAGGCTTGGTGAGCTGAAGACCCCAGGCTGGTTCTGCTTCTCTGCAGGGTGGCTAAGCCCTGGGGTCAGTAATGCCTGGCTTTTAGTAACCTACCTCAGATTAATGCTGAGACACTCTTCTGTATTTACAAGGCACAACTTGTACATATATACAAGTATATGTAGTTGTACATATATGCAAATATACAGAAACTCTTACACCTCATCCCTCTCTCAAAAACACCCCACACTTCAGCAGACCAGGAGCACTTCCCTGAGTGCTCAGTGGAGGCTTGAGTAGGGGAAAAAAACAGCCCTGTCTCTCAAATCAGTGTAAAATGACAGCCTTTGAGGGAGCAGTGCCTGATTGTTATGAAAATACAACAATGCCAGAACATGAACACAAGTCACATTTCTAACTTGCCAGTTACTGGTAACAGTTCAGTAACGAGACTCAGCCTCACACACCACAGGCCTCAGGTACAGGCTGTGCCTGCTGCTCAACTAAGCACATCTTCCTAAACCTCTCCTCTCTAAGACATTCATCACCATTTCTAGCAACAAATCAACCTCTGAAAGAGTCTGGAGTGGACTCCTGTTACCAGAGAAGATGGGTGATACACAGCATGACAACCACAGTGGAAACATCACCGTGTCTCTTTATTACTAGCACTGACTGCAACTCATCACAACATCACAATCATTTCATTAAGGACAGTGAGGACGAGGCAAGAGCATCTGGCTGGAAAGAAGTACACTGTCTGCATCCAGACAAAATCAAGGGTTACCCCAAAATTAGGTCTACTGGAAAGTGCCTTTTTTTTTCCTTTGATTTATTTTGGGCTTTGTCTTAGATTTTGTTGTTGTTGTTTGGGTTTTTTTGCTTTGTTTTGTTTTTCTCCCAAAAGAGGCAGAGGAGGTGCTGCACCCCAGGTAAATTAACACACAGCAGAGGCTTATACTTCATGTGACATTTTAAGGGTTAAAAAGTGAACTAAAAAAGATCTATTTTAGAGAGCACAAAAGCATAAAGGAATGCCTGGAAGTATTCTATACCCAGGAAGGGTGGCCTGACTTGCACCAGCAGTTCAATACTCATCAAAGTGTGTGGCACCTTCTGCCTCCACTGCCTTCCTCAGATTTCTGTTTTCACTTTGCTTATACCTCTGCACTGTATCTGAGAAATTACCTGTTCCCAAACTGTTTAGTTTAGATCCTCATACACTGCAAGACAATAAAGAGCTTTTCTTCCTCTGATTTTTTTTTCCTAGCTTATGGGGTGCTTTCTAATTCACATTTTAAAACACATCCTTGAGCACAGCAGCTTGCTGACACCAAGCTACAAACACCCTCCCTATCTAGTATGAATTTCCCTCAAACCAGGACCAACTTATCCTCACAAGAGGCTGAATCCATCGTGTTTGCACTCTATGCTGCTTATAGAGATTTCTTTAATTCCATTAATGCCAATGAAAGAAAGAAAAGTTCTGTGGGTAAGCATTGTGTTGATTGCTGATGTTAGGGCACCCTTACACTGAAGGTTCTGCCAACTGTACTTAATGTGTTTGTAAAACCATAAAGATTGAACAGCATAATGATATAAATCCTATTACAGTATATAATCTCTAAATTGCATTCAAGTGGATGAAAAAAGAAAAAATACACAGCTGGTTAATGAACTTTACATTTTCTTAACATCATTTCACACTGCCACAGAAGAGAATTCTGCTGCGTGGGATGGGGGGTTGATGAAAACCCTTTTCTCATCACCACCACCCACAGTGTCCTCTGCATCTCCACCACCCCCTGCCCCATGAGAGCACAGAGGGGTGCAGAGCATCCCCCGGGGCCCCCAGACCCTCCCTGTGGATGGGGAGGGCAGCAGGGGTGTCGCAGAGCCCAGGCTCAGCAGCGGGCACAGCCGCCCCGCCGGCAGCAGGCAGGGTGGCAGCTCTGCGAGGCACCATTGTCTGGAAGGAAAAAAGTATCTTTGTCTGTCCTGGTGCCTCCAAACCGAGGAAGCTGGAGGTTCAGAAACTGCTTTTTTTTTTTTTTTTCAACGGATGAATGAGTTTTCCCGATCCCCCTATAAATAACATGGAAACTAATGTAAATCTGTGGAGCCACAAAGCCCCAACCAGTGCCTCCTGGGCGGGTTTGTGAAGCATCGAGTTGTAAAGCTGCAACTTTTTCACCAATAACAGAGGTAGCATAATTTCATCTGAAGAACAGTGTTTACTAAAAACCCATGAAGTTTTAGAACAGTTTCACACCAACTGAGCAAACAAATATTAAGCAGTAACAATCAGCAATTCCGAGTGCAGTGCAGGAGACAGGTTGCTGCGTTATGAGCAAGGGATTGTAAAATCTGAGTAACATTCTTTTCACTAACAAAATAGTTAGAAAAAAATAAGTAAAATTGCTTTCAAACAAACGCTAAAGCTGTGATTACTTTTCTACTAATCACAATGTGCTAGCATCAGTAAAAATGTGGGGAAAATTGTAAAAAGAAAACATCCTGCTGGCAGATTTGATCTGCAAAGCATTAAAAGCCTGCAAACAACCACCGATAGCTGTGTGATATCAGAGTACATCCCTTCTCACCTGGAACATTTGGGCAGCACTTCAGCTAAAGACTACATTAAAACTACATAAAGGTTTACTGTAATATTCCTCATGCAGACCAAAAAAAAGGACAGAAGATAAAAAACATACCCATGGAAAACTCCTCACCAGTGACATTTTAACAAGGGGGGTTAAAATGTCTGAGCTAACCAGACATGAGCCTGTCACAGTGCTCACCTCACCCTCTGCACTGCCATGGGGTTCATAAAACCAGGCACTCCTGCTGGAAAAACTTGGAGGAGAGGATTTGGAGGATCAGGCATCTCACTCTGAATGTGGGGGTTAACAAATTAATCTCAAACTTCACAACTTTACTTGGCTGGAAGCTTTTTAAGTTTTTTTTTTTCTCTGTGGAAATTCAGCATTTCTCAGCAGCAAGTGTTCTTTTTCTGCAGCCATCCATGTTCTGTTTGGTGACCACCCATCCTCCCTGGGTGGCATGTCCCCAGCAGGGACACAGAGAGCCAGGCACTGGGATGTCAGGGCTGGGAGCTGCTGCCCAGCAAGCAGAAGGTGCCAGTCCTGCAGGAAGCTGGGTCCTGGAGGCAGAGGGCAGGGTAGGGCTGTGCTCTGCAGCCCTGAACATCCATCCTCCCAGCAGGCTCAGTCGGTCTTCTGGATGAAACCAGGGATGAGAAGGGGGTGAACAAGGTCAGGGAAGGAAAGGTAGGTGAGGGGATGGGGTGCCACACACGTCTGGGACTTTAGAATAGGCTCAGCATGGATCCAAGCCAGGTACAGACCGGCCAAATGGTACAAACTGGGCAAAGCAGGTACAAAATGAAAACACTGGTATTTCACATTCTGACTGCCAATACAATGGCTACAGGAGTTGGTGAAAAGATTGACAAATAAGGGGATCAACGTTTGACTGTTTATTTGGTGCCACTTCTTCCACTTTTTAACAACCATGTCCAAGCTTATGGCTCTGTGCCTGGTCAAAGGCATTTCCCACACACCTCTCACATATCAGCTACCATAGCAATATATTCTGGGGTAGGATCAAAAAAATATTTTTGCTGGTCTGATTTGCCTTTTTGTCTCTTTTAGAATTAACTTTTATGCAGCATGTAGCTAGAATCCAGTTCCCTGAAAAAATAAAAAGCACGAACCTCTTCAGAGCCTTACCTCTTCTCTGCACCCTGACCTGGCTGAAGCCTGTTAATTAATTAACTAAAGAGGCTGCAAAAGTATACTATTCCAGTACTCATTAGAGAGGGCTGGCATTTCCCAGCACCCACAGACAACCTGAGCTGATTGTGCAGAAATCTGTTGTGCCTTCCACCACTGGCACAGGGTTCAAAGCACAGGGTGAAAGGGGGTCCCAGGTAATCCTGTCTTCATCTGCCAGATCATAAAAACACACTCTGCCTTAAATCCAGAGAACGTTCTCTGCTGAACAGGCTTCTGAAGCTCCTTAGTGTGTTTCTCATCCCTCTTGATAAAAAGGGACCATGAGTCAGCAGGGAGGCCTGAAGGACACCAGCCACCACCTTCTGCCTCCCCTGCAGCTGGGCTCTGCTTGCTTCCCACAAGTGTCAAGTCTCACGGAAGCAAGGTGACCATCAGCTTAAACTGCTCTGGATTTCTCTGGACTCCTTCATGGCATTAATGGGATAACCTGGTACTGGTTTTCTCCTGCAGGGCAGTGTGTCCAGCAGCCACCAGCAGCAGCAGCCAGCCCAGGACACCCAGGTGATGGATGCTGTGGGACCAGGGGTAGCCCACCCATTTCAGACAGAGTAAGCAAGCAGGGAGTAAGATTTCCCTAAAATAAAGTTTTCACTGGTCTTTTTTTTTCTAACATTTACTAAAAAAGGAAGTGAACACATTTAAAAAAAATACTAATTGAACCAGAAATACTAGATGGATGTGCTTGTCACAGACTGTATGAGGTTGCTTTAAGTTTTAACATCCCTGCATAAGATTCAACATTATTATCAAAGTTACTCAAACAGGAAATTTTGCTTTTTTTTCCCCCCTCGGTGTTAAGTATACAAAGTGCAACATAGATGTACTTGTTTAACTTTGACTTTATGACTTATGCAAAGCATTGCCCATTATTCCAGTGCAAGTCTCCTTAAATAAACTTTTCTAAGACATTGTGAAAATGGAGGTTGTGGATTAGCAAGCAGGGAAAGATGAGGTCATCTAGGCCTATTGAAACCCCGTTTGAGACCTGGGGAACAACAATAGCAGAACTTCAGCAAATCCTCTGAAGTACACCCCCTTGTTTTCCACACAGCCTGGATTAGTCTTGAGCTTCCAGATCTAAAAATACAATAACCCTTTCACTCATATATAATAAAGAGAAATAGACTATACTAAAACAAAAAAACCCTAATAGGTTTATTTACATGCCCAGCACATAGAACTCTTCTGTATTTACAATACAGAGGGCAAAACAATACAGAACAAATGGCAATTCAAAAAAAAAACAAAAAACAAAACTTTCTTCCAAGCTGTTTGGATGTGGTTTGCCATTTCCACAGTGCTGTACAATCCGAGGCATTCACGTCTCAAAGTGACAAATGCACACAGACCTCTACTGGCATCAAGGCTGTATTTTAACAAACCTAATCTCCAGGAGAACATAACAAGTGTAAAAATAAACAAATTCACATGTGCAGTTATGTCCACCAAAACTTCCTGAAAATCTGCAGAGGAAAACGTTGCACACCCAGGGCTGCTGTCCTGATTCATGATTACTTTTGCCAGAAAGTGAGGTGTGCCTGGGGCAGACCCCACAGCTGGGCAGCAATCATTCTGCTACAGATCTCAGCCACAGGAAGGCCAAGCTCACAACAGAACTGTGGGGTTTTTAATAGAAATGCATGTTTGGCATTCCAAAGCCACCAGAAAAAAATCAAACTCACGACTGAACTTGAATTTTCCAAGGTGTTCTGGCAAAAGGAGAAAAGGAAAATAACTCCACAGGTAATCTGTGAATTACACTTGTTTGGTGCCATGCAGGAGGAAGGACAAGGGGCTCTGCTCAGCACAACAAAATGCCAGTGTAGGGCATTTCCACGCCACACACAGATTTTACATCAGAATTTTAGCACTCCTTTGCAGAGCTGTCATCACTTTATGTTGTGGGAAACAATGTAATGGGGTCTTGAATGGCTGGGAATACCCAGGCTTGGTAAGAATAAGTGGGAAAAAAACGGCATTGCTGGTATCTGTGCCAGCTGCCCTTAGCTGTGAACAAAAAGGAGGGAACAGGGAGAAAAGATCACCACTGTATTTATGTCCTCCAGCACTAAACAGTCCACTGTAGACTCTACAGAAATCTCACCAGATTTAAATCTTACCATAGCAAAGTGTCTGAAAACCAGGAGCTGTAAGAACCATCCCGTGGCAGCTGTGTGTCTGTAACAGAGGACTGGTGCCCAGTCTGGTTTCTGATAGGCTTTAAGGACCAGGCAAAAAAATTTACAGTATTTTCCTCAGCTGCCTCAGTATTAAATGAAGTTAAATATATCTTGATCTTTCATAGAAATAATTATTTTTTCATAGCTTTAGGACAGAACCAGTTTGAAGTGACTGTTGTCCTTCTACATTATCTAATGTCTGCATTAAAAAAACACCACAAAACAAATCTGCAGAAACTGTGTTTTTACCAGTAGCAACAAAACAAGGCACTGCTCGCACGGCATAACCTGCTTTGCAGAGCTGGGCAGCTGCTTCCAAATCTCCATTACAGGCTGGGAAACAGGGAGATAAACGGAGCCATTTGCTCACAGAGGAACCAGCTTCACCAGACCACACAAACCCAGCCCCGTGGTTCAGGAACCAGCCCAGGGTGGGATCTGCCTGCAGGTCAGGGTGGGATGTGGAACCACCACCTCTGCCTGTGCTGGCTGCAGGGGTGGCACTGCCCCGGGACCCATTTTTTTGCTATTTATGGGGAACCAAGCTGCTTCCCACGCTTGGGAGCTGCGAAGTCCTGAGCTCCAGCTTCTCTCTGCAGGTGGGGACAGGCTGGGTGCCCAGGAACCATCCTCATGGGATGGGGCTGCAGGGATGCTCTGCTGTCTGCTGGACACCCCAACACCTCCCAACACCTCCCAACACCTCCCACCACCAGCACAATTACAACAAACACTGCAGGTGGAAAATCTTGGAAATCTGCTTTCTCCTGCGAGGCATTTATCACTTAGCAGTGAATTTCTCTTGCATGTGCCAAGAAGGAAAAACCTTTTTCCATGTTGCCAGCAAAACTGTCAATCATCTTGATGAGCAGCAAATAAATGAATGCCCAATGATGGGATTCTATATTATCCTTAAAAAAGAAATCCATCAAATAAACATCAACAGGTAAATGTTTATACCCGACTGCCATCAATTTCAGCTACCCATGCAAAGAGACAGGTGAGCTGGACTGGTAAACCTCGAAATTAGAGAGGTATTAATCATCTGCTCCCAGCCAACATAAACAGATGTTATTTTTAAACAGGCAAAATCATCTCTTCCTCCGAAATTTATTTGCAACAGATAATGTTCTGTTACATTTTTAATCAAGCAGATGAAGTTACATTTAAATTGAAAATCTGCTGCACTCAACTAATCAGGCAAGTAAAATTCTGAGATGACTGAACGGCAGCAGAGAGCAGACTATTACAGCAGGTAAATTGTGAAATTTACCTGTCACACCACACAGCTTATTGTTCAGCCACTGCACCTGCAAGTTGGGTGCAAAGAACTAAGACAAAAAAAGGAAAGGCATGTTAAACATATTTATAAATCTATCACTTTTTAGGGAAGCATCATGAACAGTGACAGGGAAAAAAAAATAAGCTCCACCTCTTTCCTGCAAAAAACCCAATAAAGATTTACATAGGTGACTCCTATCTGCTCCATGATAGCCTGAGTTGTGTGCCTGGATGTACTGAGACCAAGGCACAACATGGAAAACCTCCTGTATTTCCCCCCAGTAACATAAAAAGCAAGACAAAAAATAAATAATATAAAATATCCTAAGGAAAAAACGAGTGTGATTTTTCTGTTTATCCATTTCCTGGCTCTCCTGCAGGTATCTCAGCGAGCTCTGTTCCACGATCTACCTCCTCAGAGAGCTGAAGCTCAACCACTTCTAAAAACTGGTATTAACAGCCTGACTCAGAGGCTCAGTGAAAATGCACTTATTTATGTAAACACTGCTGTGATAGAATCAGCCTTCACTTAGCAGAGGACAGCACTGAGTACTTACTGCCTGCAGAAACACCCTAAAACCAAGTGTCTTTCATCGCCCTTTTAAAATAATATCCATATAGTCTTACCTATGCCATTTATAACCATGCCTAGCTACAATTTATTTTTTTTATATGTTTATTTTTATATATGTCAGGATGAACAGAAACCCTCTGGAAGCCTGGCAGCTGTTCTGGTTTTAAAGCATTCACACTTCTGTCTGGTGCAGGCGCACGCACAGGAGTCGGGGCAGAGGGAGCAGTGCGGGTGATGCAAACTCTGCACTCACCCTGCCCCTGCACAGCTCACAGCAACAAAACAAACCCTGCAGTGCCTCTGATAATGGGGTTAGTTTGAGCCTCTGTACCTATGGCACAGCTCTGCAGCATGCATACACTGAACAAACCCTGCAGGACAAAGCTCTAGGGCACATTTCCTCAGCCACCCGGTGCTGCCCTCCTCCAAAACACAGTAGAAATTGTTACACTCTTTAACAAGGTGTTATTTTTAAACCTGAAAATGACACAGAGACTAATGTAATAAATATAATGTAATAAATAATGTAATAAATAATATAATAAATACAGGCTAAATGTGAAGGACTGGAGGAACACCGGATTTGTTTCATACCTCTTACTATTTATGCTGAAGTAATCTCTCCATTTCATCTCTCCCTTTTTCCTCCAGGAATGTAATAAACAGCGTTATTTTCATACGTTGTTTTATTTTACAAACCATTATTCCTACAACAACGAAAAGTTTAATGGTTAATTTAGCGTGGTGTGTTTGGGCAAGGGTACGTGCTATGGTTTAGAATCTAGATAAGGAAAGGAAATGTTCTGAAAAACCCCTCCATCGACTTATCTTTCATTGGCATATTTTAAACACTGCAGTAGTTTACACAATGCAGCAGCTTTAAAACTTTATGCTAAGAATTTTAAATTCAAGTTAATGTAGTAAATTCTGAAAAGTCCTGTCAGGAAAGTGGGGTGGGGAGTGGCAGCAGGAAGGTGCTGTGACAGGAGCTGTGCTGATGAAATAAATGCCTGCAGTTCTCTGTCGGGCAGGAATTTATATCCTTTGTATCTTCCCAGACACTTCACTGAAGCCACAGGTTACCTGACTTGTTTTTCTAGCTGCCTCCCAGTGAACCGGGTGATTCCTGCTGGAGAATGTCTTGCAAGGGCTGCAGAAGGTGCTTGTGATCTCTTGAGCAAAGAACCCCCACAGGATGCTCGGGCAGCAGTCTCATAATCAAAGGACCAGAGTATTTAGATTTCCCTCAACTGCTGCTGGAAAGATGATAAAAATTATTATATCTTAAGTGAGGAAAGGAACTCTTCACCAACCATGTGAAAAAGTTCTGTCCAAATTTTGAAAAAGATTTTTCTCCTGAGGGAGAAATTATTTGGGAAAAAGCAAGAGAAACATTACAATGCAGTTCCTGATTTCACTAATACCACTCTATATCCAAGATACTGAGCAGTGAAAAGAAAACAAATGCTGCCCAGAGTGCACTGTGTTCTTGATTTCCTTAACACGACTCAGTCAATGTAAAAAAGGAAGCGTGCTGCTTGAACACTGCCCCAAGGGCAACAGAAAACCAGAGTGCAACACTTTTATCAGGAGGGGTTGCTGGTCTGCAAAAAGAATTCCCTGGCCTGCTAAAAAAGCTTAAAACACACGTCATGTGAGAATCTGAAACAGGATGTCAAGAATGGAGATCTCTCCAAGCCTGGTGCTCCTGTGTGGCCACCGTGCTGCTGGAAAATCCAACTGGAACACTGGGTGTCCAGGGCAGGGGCAAATGGAGCAAATATTCACGTTCTTGGAAACGATGGCCCATGGCCATGCTGCTCTCACACTCAGGCACTGTCACACTCATGCAGTGTCACACTCAGGCAGTGTCACACTCAGGCAGTGTCACACTCAGGCAGTGTCACACTCACTCATGCAGTGTCACACTCATGCAGTGTCACACTCAGGCACTGTCACACTCATGCAGTGTCACACTCATGCAGTGTCACACTCAGGTAGTGTCACACTCAGGCAGTGTCACACTCAGGCAGTGTCACCACGGACTGAAACACCTCTCACTGCAGCCTCAGGCACTGCTCTGACAGCCCTGGGTTGCCTGTAGTGCCCCAACCAGCACCCAGACGAGGGGTTCAGCTTGGGCTGAGCTTTCAGTGAGAATAATCCTAAATCTGAGAGATGTAAGCATGCATGTGAAGTTAAGCACATGTCTGAGTGTTCTGCTGCACCAAAGCCTTTCTGCGTATTTCTGTCTCACTCACTGCACACTGTTCAAATTATTAATTAAATGCCTGGGCAATTTTAACATTGGGGTTTATTGTTCTAAATACTGCCATTTTTTTCCTTTAGTGCTAGTTATTTCTGTGAATTTTTTTTCCCCACACTGACAAAACACTGTCATGTTAAAACCGTACAGCAACTACAGAAGTTAAACATTGAGACAGATTATGCAAAAAAAAAAAAAAAAAAAAAGTTTCTTTTCCTAATTGCCCTTAGGTACCTTGAGTTTTTAAACCCCATCCTTAGTTAAGAAATAAACACAGACCAAAGCAAAAAAGTCTTCAGACTTTAAACATACACAGTGGCAACCAAATCTTTGGGCAGCACTCTGTTACTGCTGCCAATTAATTTTTAAAGTCTGCAGTTGTCCAAATCTGGAGCTTCATCCAACAAGCACATAAATTTCACAAGCCTAACTCAGGAAACCAAAATTCCTCCCTGGTTTGAACCCAGAACTGTCTGCTCACTGGTGCAGTTTTGCTCAGATGCACTTCTAGCCCCTCACTTTGAATTCCAGCACAGCACCACAGGTCCCAATGTTCAGGACCCTGCAGCTCCCCACACACCAAGAGAGCTTTTAGAACTGAGACCTGGAAAATTCCCCAGACTGGGACAAGATACACTGTGCAGTAACTCCTATTTTAAAGTTTCTTAGGAATGGCTTGCAATAAAACGCTGTGGCAAATCAAATAACACTCACAAAATATAACCATAAAGGTGACTATTCAGCATTAAAACTGCAATGCCTTGCCTTCAAATATTTGAATCTTCATCTCAGTGCCTATACCGAAAATTATTTCTGAAGTTAATTTTACTTCTATAGGAAACAGATGTTAAATAGAATTATTAAAAAAGCCCTTAGGTATTATACAGTTTATAATTAGGAAAACATAAGCCCAAAAATTCAAGAACACTAAAAATTTCTTTAAAATGAGAAGCAATTCATTTCTAATCTTCCATACCTCTGCAATATAGCACAAATCAAGATTTGTGCATGTTCTAATGTCCTTGGTATTGACATTAGATGGTATTGAAGATGTCTTAACACTGGTTTCTTCACAAAAATCAGGAAATACATTTTCACAGTGATTCTTCCTCAAATCAGCTATCTCCCTGAACGATAACCCTGTGCAGGAGTTTGGTTTGTGTTCCCCAGCAGAGAGCAAGAGCCTCGTGCCCCTTTTTCAGCTGTGGGAGAGGTGCTGGAGCTCAGGAGCCCTCCCGAGGGCAGGAGGCTGAACCAGGGGTAAGATTTGTGTCCCCTCAGCCACATCTGGTGAACCCTCAGCTGCTGTCCCCACGGGGGGGGTGGGCTCTGCTCCTGGGGAGCCACAGAGCCTCGCCGTGCACCCAGTCACCACGACCCTGACTGCCAGAAAACTGTGTTCTGAAAACTCCCATCCTGTGTGCTCTGGCAGCCTGGATCACTCAAAAAAAGAATGGGGGAAAAAAATAAAAAAGAGCCAGGTAAGGCACCCTGGGTGTGCCCTGGAGTCACACACCCGGAGCAATGCTGAGGGCTACAGTTCCACTGACTCCTCTGCACCAATGGGTGAGGCTCCAGCACACCATGGCAGAATAATCCATGCTACAACACTTCTGGGACTGTTTTGGTTTTTTTTTGTTTGTTTGTTTGGTTAGTTTTTTTTTGTTTGGTTGGTTTGTTTTTTTTAGTTTTTTTTTTGTTTGTTTAATTACAGGAAAGCCGCCATGGTAAAGCCAGGAAACAACACAACAAAGGCTTTTCCAGCTTCCAGAATCTGGGCTTCCAGGCCATACTACAGCTGCAAATACTTTTCCAAGATTTTGGAGGATAGTTTTGCACAGCACATGACTGTTCTGACCGCAGAGTTTCAGCAGAGGCTGAAGGAACATCACTTGACACAGAGTTCAGCACAACCTGTGCACAGTCCCTGGCACAGGACTCTCCTGAGCTCCTTCCACCCTTCCCTGGCAGCACTGACAGCTCCACACGTGGCTTCTTCCTGTAGAGAGCAGCACTCACTTCCTAAACCCAACAGTATTTACTGGGTTTTAAATAATTTTTACTTAATATTTACTCTGCAATATGGAATGAAATAAGAACAAGTTCATTCAATTCACTGATCTTTCCCACAAGAAATTACTGGATTTTTAATTGGGCATTTGTCAGAGTGCTGTCTCACTTCAAGTATGGTGGTCCCAATTTTGGAAATAACAGCAAATACAAGAGAAAGAAGGCATGCAATAAAGTTTCTCTCTTGTGCTAGATCTTTCTCTTCCAGTAATAAAAGACAAGAGCAGGCTCCAAATATACATGGCAATGACAGTTTAAACCTAAGCCTGCTCCTCAGCTCAGTCACTGCCTTTCTCACATCAGAGTAAGTTTATTTTCAGCATCCTGAAAATGCACTTAAACTGTGCCTTGAGTTGACAGCACAACTTGTGAGGCACCCAATTCAACAAATTGAGAACAATACAAAATTACACTCACTGTTTACACAAATAAAAACAGTTTGTAATTCAGACTCTGCATCTTCTCCCTGCTCCACAGGCAGCAGGTGATTACCCTCTCTCTGCAGACAGGTCCTGCTCCATCTGGGAGCCACAGCAACCACAGCAGCCTCAGCAGCACCTGCTGCTGCCCCACACCAAGGCTCCACCTTTGGTCTCCATCAAACAACACCAGTGAGCTCTTCACCTCTTCACTGACTGCATGAACTGATGGTTCAGGACATACCAAGTGTGAGAAATTCACCTTGGCCTTTGAAGTTCCTGTCATTAGTTTATGAAAGGACATCTGTAGAAGCTTTTCAAAGTTTTAGTATTGTCTTTCTAATAAAAAAGAAATAGAACTGGTGTATTTTGCTCCATGTGTCATCTGTCTTTGCTTGATTTAAGGAAGCCTTGTAATTCAATATGCAAACCAATTTTTGCAAGCATCAGATGAGGATCATGAGCTGGAGAAAAAGCTGAAACTCACTTCCAACAAAGACAGTGAGCTCTGGCCCCACAAACTACAAAGCACACTGACCCACACAGCCAGCTCCTCTCCTCTCCAAGGCCGTGGATGGATGAAGCTGTGCCAGGAGCTCCTGTGGCACCTGAGGATCAACCATGCACCCAGGAACATCTGGAATTCATTGCAATGGCCACGTCCCTCCCCAGCAGGTGACAGACCCTGAAAGGACTCAGGTGTGGGAAGGGGCAGGGGGCAGGGCTCTCCTCCCACCCTGTGGCACTCTGCTCCTTCCACACCTTCCCCAGTGCTGGGCTCTGCTCCCAACACACTCACGTGCTGGTGCTGGTGGAGAGAAGCTGTCTGGAGGGGATGAGCAGAGATGCTGAAGACCTGGTGGAGAAGGTGACCAGAGGGTGCAGCACCCTATCAGGTGGAGAGGACCCAGGTGACACTGCCAGGCCCCAGAGCACTGAGGGGAACACCACAGGGCTTGTCTGGAGCCCCAGAAATGTACCTGCTGTCACCAGGGAGAAGTCAGGAGCTGCTCAGCTTCACCTGCAGTGCCCACTGTGCTCCTCTGCATCACACCCTGTGCTGGGGGATGAAGCTGCAGCACCTCTTACCAGCAGGAGGCAGGGAGGGGTGAGGAAGGCTGAGGTCCTGTACCTCAAATAAAGTGACTGCTCACACAGGAGAGCTCAAGGGTGAGCCTGTGGACTGTGCTCTCTTAAAAACTAAAAAATGGTGACATGGGTTTTACCAATACCCACAGCAGACAGATGCATACACTGACCTCACTGTGCTAACTGCATGGGGAAAGCTGCTCCACAACACAGAACCAAAATCAGCATGTATGCTCCCAAAATGCCCACAAGAATACTCCAGACTCCCACTGAAAATGTAAAATTTGTAGACAGACTGCAATGCCTCAATGCATACTCGAAGTCCATCCTGTAAAACCTATGAGCAAAATAACACAATTGAGCTATTTCCCTCTGAGTTCACTGTACAATTTCCCTTCTGGGTAGCACACATCTTCCTTTCACAAGTCTTAAATGCCACTACAGCTTCTGTGTGAGTCTTCCTGCTGCTCCAGTGATGCTCATCACAAATGCACTGAGAAGTTTTGCACTGCAGGATTTTAACTACTGAGGTAATATAATCCTCAAGTTTCTCTGAATTACAATCCTGGAGCCTTAAACTCCCACCTGCCCTGCAGGGATTTCCTACAGTGCAGGGTCATCTCCATTTGATAACAAGAAGTCCCTGCCAAATGCTCTTCCTTTTTAAGACAGGGGAGATTACCAAGATGGAATTCTGCTTTTCCAGACATAAATGAATGCAAGAAATTTGATACACTGAAGGCCCCTTGGGCTCAAAATCTGAGACTGATAACAGGACTCCTTGAGCTGCCTTCTTCATTTACTTGACCAAATGATGGAACAATGGCTGCTGGCAGGAAACTCTCACATTTATCATTTTACAAAGCCATGAAATTTAGAAGTTTTCACATTTTCCCCACCTTTGTTATCCCACCTTAAGCACAACATACTCGCAGCACACATACACCATGCACCTTACCACCAGGAAAATCCAGACTGAGTCTGCTGACTCTGAAGATGGTCAAGACACAATTCAAGGCAAGTCTTCTCCCACCACCCAGAGCCCAGCTTGGTTCTGGCAGAAATCCAGTGGATTTCTGGGCCTGTGAATCCTGCAGGGTCTGAGCAATGTTTCAGAGGCAGCAGATCAGCACCTGGCTTCCAGAACATCCTGCAGTAAGTGACCATCAGCTGCTCCCACTGGCTTCCTTATCTCACCTTTCACTGCACACAGGATGGGTCATCACACACACCCAGCACTCAGATGGGGCAGAACAGGCACTGCCTCTGGAAAAACCCCACCTCAGCCTCCAGAAGGAAGGTGTCAGAAAAATCTATAGATCAGGCTCTCTATAAGTTTGGAATTATTTGAACAGCAGCAGCATTTTGTTATCTGGGGGTCTCCTTCATCCTGTGCAATACAGAAGTCACCAGCACTAATGTAAAGAAGAGGGGACAGCTGGGAACACCACCCAGCAGACACCAGGACCAAGCACACTGCTGGTGTCAGCAGTAAGACATTGAATACCACCTCATGAATTCACACAGTTCAGAAGATTTCATGTCATAAGCTGCAGACGATTACCTATGCCTGCAAAATGGCACTTAACAGTTGCTTTCCTCTCTCCTTTTTTTGGTGTGAATCTAGCACACACGTTGAGGCCACTATACAGCTATAAAGCTGGCTGCTTTCTGGCCCCCATCCTTGTTTTCTAAAAGTATGAGTAATTTTAAAACATGGCATTGGCAGCATTTCAATTAAATAACAATTTGACTGTATCTTTCAAACCATCACATCTGCCATCAAAAATGTTACCTGTGTAGTTTCACAGATGAGTTCCTCATTATTCATAATTATGTCAAGGGATTACATCAGGGTCAGGAAGGTAGGAGGCAAAAAGGCCAGGAAGAGTAATTTGGATGGTGAAAGATGGAAAGGAAGAGCTTTGGGCAGGACAACCAGAAGCCCTTTGCTGTGCTGTGCATAATGCTGTAACTTGCTGCTGGAACTTGGAAGAGGGGAATAAATTTTTCATCAGAGAAAGCTCAGTTCAGAAAAAAAAAAACAAACCAAACCAAACAACAGACCACACTAGAGAAACTGATGGCAACGTTTTGCCTCTCCTAGGATCAAAAATACACATTCCACGTTTGGGATGTGGCAAGAGGACTGGCTACATCCTGCTGCACCAGCCAGCCAGCAGCCCCACCAGGGGGTTACACCTTGTTCCCACCAGACACCCAGACAGAAGGCTCCTGTCCAGAGGAACACAATTAAACCAGGACAACCACAGCAAGTATTTGTTGGAAAGCAGCATTCAGGAGGAATTTACCCAGTGAGCACTGGTGAGCACAGAGCACGCTGCTCTTTTTTTCTTTAACCAGAATCCAAGCCAAGAGCACAGAATGTTTATAAACCCCCTGCCCAAGGGGGCTTCATCAGGGAGCCAGCCCACCCTGCTCTGCTACCTCAGGCAGAGTCCTCTCCATCACTGACACCCCCAGCCTGCCATCCCCTGTCTGGCACACACTTTGGGCCTGAAACCTCAGATTTGGAACATCAAGCTCCTGGCAGAGCAAGACACAGAAACCTCTGAGAAAAATCAAGCTGCTCACACAGCCCAATAAAAGCTTTCACCATCCTCTCCTTCCCTCAGAATGCTGACTTCAGACACAGGGGTCAAGCACTCGAGTACAGCAATAAAGACAACATTATGCTGATACCACACAGAAACACCAGAACATCTTCCTGAAGGTAAATCTTGTCACTGCACTGAAAGGCTGGAAAAATTCACTTCTCCAATATAGAGTAGATCCATCGGAAATTCAGACACTTTTCACCTTCAGGGTAGCCTCTGGCAACATCTATGTGGATGATTTATTAATTTATTACTTGTTAGCAACAAAATAAAAACCAAAAATTGAGTCTTCTGTCAGTGACAAAAATCGCCATTACTCTGTTTCTCTGTTTTTTATAACTTGTAATCAAAAAACATTTTTTCTGGTTCCTTCCAACTTATTTATACTTTTTAAAAGATCACCATATATTTTAAGGAATCATCCTCCCACAAGAAAAAAAAAAAAAAAAGAAAATGAAAAAAAAAAAAAGTAAAACCAAAGAAATAGCAGATGTTACTTTTAAAGTTATGCTTTACTGGTTGCCATGCAGCACGCTGGAACTTCTGTAAAGCTTTTGCAAGACAACAGTGTCAAACCTAGCTCTGAAAAAGTACCTTTCGATACAAAAGTGAAAAAAAAAATCTAAAATGCAGCTATTCCAGCTGTGAATCACCCATGTCCATAGCTGTATTCCCACACATACCCAGTAGCAACACTTTCCACATAAAATCATCTCATCTTTCTGCCTCAGAAAATGAGAATGAAATAAAATTGGAAATTGTATTTATCCATTTTTTGCTGGTTTAAGAATAATATTTAAATCCAAGAAGCTTATTATATTGCAAATTCACATCATTTGGTTTTCTGGCACAATTCAGCCATTGATATTGGGGCCCAGGATGGAATGCAGCTGAACTTATTACTGTTAATATTTTATTAGCAGTTTCTGGCACTAACAACTTAGCACAACTGTTGGGTTTTTTTGTAGCTTTTTGTAAGTGGTACTATAACTTTATACTTACATTTCAGAAATAACTAATATGTATCTCTTCACAGTTACTCCATCCAGAAAATGTTATATTTAACTTCTGTGTAATTAGAGACACTATAAATGTAAGGATTTTGCTGTAAAAAAAGATGCAGGGATGTGTTTTGTTAAATAAAATTTGTGGGTACAGAGCTGAAATGCATACGAGTAGCATAATTGTATCTGAGAAAATACAAGGAAAGTTTATTTTTAAAAAACTGCATTTTGTATAATAATTATAGACACTGCTCTAGTGATTTTGTGTTCAGAAAAAAAAAAAAAAGTCTGCAGAAAACTCACTGCTAAAATATCAATGAACAAGTACTTTGTGGTGGGCTCTAAGATGAGCCATTCCCCCCTTTCCTGAGGTCTCTTTCAGACCACTCCCCTCTCCATTTTACAAGGGGACAATTCTTAGCTTCTGAATTAAAAACAGACCCTTAAATCACTGATGGTTTCCTGCTTTTTGCCTGCAGAATACCTTGCACCACACACCCCAGGACACAACACATTCTGCATGAATCATGAGAAGGGCAGTGTTAGTGGTTTTAATTACTGTGGTAACACACGAAGTGCCACGGGAAACACTGACACATTGCTGCACTGCTTCATAAGGACACTTGAAAACGGGGGAATAACTGCATTTTTATCACAAAACAAAACCTACTGCACTACAAAACCTATTGCACTGCTCAGAGCAAAAAGCTGAAATATCAGGTTTTTTTAATCCAGAAGCATCTGTGAGGTCAGGACACTTGTACTGAGCAGCTGAATTCGGAGGCTCAGCACTGTCACCTGTACACTAATTTCATTAGCCAAGTCATTAGTCAGCTGCTTTCAGCAGCAAAGAATGGTAATATTTATGGTCAGATCAACTGCCCTGATTTTCACTCACTGAAACACACTGACCTTGGTCAATATTTAAAACTCGGAATTTTAAGAGTTAAGGGCATGAGAGTCTGATACTGAATCCTTGATGTAATTTTGATTTTTCTTCCTTTCTTCTCCTGTGCTTTTATTCTTTTCCTTGAGGAGGACTGTTTGACTCTGATTTTTCATTCATTCCATACAGAACTGTCTATTAATACTGCACATCATGCTATTAATGAACTTCAAAATTACAGTAATAAAGTGAAAATTCGGAAAACAAACTGCAAATAACTTTCTGACAGTCTAGATTTCATGTTTGACTGGAAGAGCATTTTTTATTCTTCATCCCTGACTTAGCTGGTAATAAGAGTAATGCTTGTGTTTTCTCCATGTACACCCTTTAGGAGCCCCAGACAAGGAGCAGGCCATACTGATCCAGCTCTGCCTCTCCTCTGGAGGTCAGGCAGTCACCTCCCAGCCTCGGTTACCTGCAAAGTTTTGCCGAGCTCACTGTGGTCAGTCCCATCAGAGGCAGAGGGCAGAAAGCAGATTCAACTCGAGGTGATTGTGACACTGAATGCTTCCATAGCCAACACCACAAGTCGCTGATCCTTTCCTCTTTCTCCCTTTAATTTCCAGTGGCACACCCAAAGCCAAAACCCTCCAAAAAGTTAAAATCACAGGTTTTGCTGTGTGGCTGCAGGCTGTCCCTGCAGCTCTGCCATGCTGCCTGGGAAGCTGTCCTCTTCCCTTCCTGTATTTATGCTCTCAGAGAAGCTACAGGAAAAGGCAGCTACATCAGAATTAACTGTTGTTCTGGCAGCTGTACCATTTCTGAACTACTTACAGGGATTTTCTGGTGTACTTTTCATTTATGCCCATTTTTCCTCCCTGTAAGATGCAAACTGGAATGGTGACATGAGAATGTGTACTGAGAAATGGTCTGAGTTTGATTGAGGGGAAAAAAAATCAGGCATTTGCCTGAATAAAAAGAATAAAAAGTTTCAGTGAATTTATCCTTAATAAATAAATGAATTTTCAGCATCTTTTACAACCCTTATAAATCCAGTCAGACTACAAGCATTTTCTTTGGGAAGGATTCCACTCCCAAAGAGACTGCTCACTCCTTCAAAGCCCTACAGATTTTTAGCTTCACAAAGCAACTCAAGACTAACCAAGCTTTGAAATAAAACAAAAAGGAGGCACAGGTGACTTTGCAGGTGTGTTCTCTGCAACAAGGAACATGGGACAGTAAACAAATCAAGTGACCAGGCTTTGAATTAGCCAGACATGTCAGACATCAGCAACATGCAGGCTGAAAAAAACAAGGACCACGTCCCTCTTGATGAGGGAGCCCACTGGAAGGCAGTCAGTCAGTCAGTCAGTCAGTCAGTCAGTCAGTCAGTCAGTCTGTCTGTCTGTCTGTCAGTCAGTCTGTCTGTCTGTCTGTCCTTCCATCTGTGTGAGCACACCCTCAGCCTCGGGTCGCAGGCACTGCTCGGGATGCTCTTTACACACCCAGACAGTCGGAGAGCAGAGAGCTGACAGCCTTTCTCCTCCTGCATTTATTTCCCTTCCCCGTGCTGAGAAAAACTGGGCTGGGAAGCAGCTACAGCCCGTTTTTCCCCCCGTTTGTTTCGCTGCTACACCAACTACCTGGGAGCTTTCCATGAGCTCCTTCCAATGGTTCCCCCGCAGAACCATCCAGACGCGCAGGGCCCTGCCTGAAGGGAAAGCACTTGGCAGCTTTTGTCCTCCCCAGACTGAGAGGGGCACAGAGTCTGAGTCTCCTCCGAGCACCCCCCGGACCCGCTCCGGAGCCGCTCCGGGTCCGATGCGGGCGGAGGCTCCGGCGGGAGCTCGGGCACCTTCCTACGGGACCGAACCAGAACACGGCTGACCCGGGATTCCCGACACGACCCGAGCCCTCCGCTGCGGAGAAGCTACGAGAAAAACGGCGCCGATCCCGCTGCACAAGGCTACAGCTCCAGAAGAAAAAAACGAACAAATAAAAAACCCAAAACCCACAGTACAGATGACAAATTGATGCCTGCTTTTCAGGCTTCGTTAAAAAAAAAAAAAAATTGTTTCTGCAATGTAAAAATCTGAAACTTTCCAATAGTTTTGTTTTGTTATTTTTTCTTTGTTAAACAGGAATTAAATAGGAATACGTCAAAACCTAAACTAAATAAAAAAGTGCACAAAGTAAATGGCTACATTATAAACAAAGGTCAGCACGGGCATATCTCAGAAATACACAGGGAATAAACTGCCTTCACCATCACCTCACAGCCCACCCACCCCGGGGCAGCTCATGGGGAAGTGCACAAGTCATACCTATCTCTGTATGTGTGTATATAAATACATATATATATACACACATACACACATATATCCACAGACACAAACTACAAATGCCAGCTGAACTGTTCCTCTGCTCTGATTGCTGATGCTGATTTCCTAACTAGGACCCCCTTTTTTTTTTTTTTTTTTTTTTTTTTCCCAGAACAAATGGTAATAATTAAAATCTGCTGAGAAGGATCTGTGCCGTGCAGGCCCACTGGGCTGCAGTTCTGGAAGCATCAGCAGTGGAGTCCCAGGGCACCAGAGCCTCGGGAAGGGTCCTGTGCTGGGCTGTTGTGCCCTGAAGCCCATCCTCTGCCAGGAACAAATCCTGGGAATGCCGCTCCCCTCTCGGGGAGGTGTTTTGGAACGCTGCAGAAAACTCTCCTCCAAGTTGGCAACTTTTTTTGTTGTTTTTCCTTCACGTTATCTTCCCTTTGTCCATCTGCCTGCCAGCTGTCCCGCACCAACGCCGCGGGGAAGCTGCAGCTTCACGGCCACGGGGCACACACAGACACTCGGGTGTGTGACACGCGTGTACAGGTGTGTGACGCGTGTGTACACATCGTCACACGCGGTCCGGGAGCTGGCTGTGGGCCGGAGCCCCCCGGGGGGCACCCCCAGACCCCTGCAGAGCAAACTGTAAAGGCAGAAGAGGCAGCGATGGGCTGGGTGCTTACCTTGGGAGGGAGGCAGGGCAAGGCCAAGGCCACCGCTGTCACCACAGAGCCTGGGAACACCCAGCGTCTCGCTGCCCTCCGATTCAAAAGGGCAGAGAAAAAAAAACAACTCTTGGTGTCTCACCGCGCACAGAGAGTTTCAAAAAGAGACCGAAAAAAGCATCTGGCAGCCTCTCCCCCCCTCCTCCTTTCCCCCCTCCCTCCCCCTGGCTCTCGGGTTGTTGGGGTTTAAAGGAGTTGCTGGAGGAAGGATGATCCTGCCCAGGGCCTGTCTGGGGCCGTGGGGCTGGGGGAAAGAGAAGCAGAGCAGGGCACTGCAGACAGAAACCCCCACCCTGTGCTGGGACTGTCACCAACAGCCCCCCACACCTCCACGGGACCTGCAGCAGCATCCTCCTCACCACCTGCACTTGAGGTGGGGAACAGGAGCAAAGAACAGGCACCAGGGATCAACCCTGGCCCTGCACAGAGACAGCAAAGGGACAGCAGAATGGTGATAAATCACATCCTGCAGCCAGACCTCCCCCTGGCATTTTCTGCAGGACGTGGGCAATGGCTTTGCTGCTCAATGTCAGCCACACACCGTGTGCCCAGCACAGGATGGACCGACAGAGCTTTTGTTTTCTTACTGTCTCAGTTCTAAGGGTGTCCCTGTCTCCCAAGACATACTCAGGATGCCTGGCACCATTACAGGTGATGCAGGGACATCCACAGGAGCACTGGAGGAAAAGCAAAGGTAACCACAGTGAGCAGAGGGTGAGCCTGGCAGGTGGCACAGCCTCCTGACACTAAACATTTTCCTGTAAAAAGACACAGCTTCAGCCTAAATTCCACACCACGGGGTATCTGTCAGCCAGGCATCTTCTGGCAGCAGAAGGCCCCTGGTCCAGGCTTGCTCCAGAGAGGAGAGGGGAGGAGAGGAGTCCCTGTGATGTGCAGGGGTGCAGCAGAGCCTGTGCTGTGCCCCAGGCAGGGAGCAGGGACAGGGCTGTGCTGACACCTGGAAAAAGCTGCTGGAGGGAGATCAGTGCCTGGAACTCAGACAGGAAAGGCATGCAGTACCTGGCAGTGAGAATACTGGAATTACAAATTAGCAGAGCATATAGGAAATCACCCCAGGGCTCATTAGCTTGTGCTACAGACACTGGGATACACCTGCATGTCCACAGGTACTGCAAAATCCAAGGATCAACTTCCTCCACCAAATGCCAGCTGTGACAATGTGGTCACTGCAACGGGACCAGTGCAGGCTTCCTTCTCAGTACCAATCCCTCTATCCTTCTCTAGGCTTTTATTCTGTTTTAAAATTCATTAATATAAACTCAGTTTTTCTTGTGCTTATTCCACACACATCTGCATGACTTAGGTGTCTTTGTAGCCCAGCTCAAACTTTACTTTTTCCCTATTTAAGACCTTGATCCTTTGTCTTCAGTAGTTACTGCTGCAATTCTAATTACTTAAAAATCCCACACTTCTCTTTTAGAAGGATTAAATCAGTTTCCCATTAATCTCCAGAAATTCAACAGCCATATGAGAGTTTTTCCCCACCTGTAAGACACCCAGGGAAACAGGGACAAGGAAAAGAGATCAAACCAATGACAGAAGTGAGGGGAAAAAAAATCCCCTTATAACAATCAACAGAACAGAAAAAAGAAAAAAAAAAAAAAAAAAAAAAAAAGATAAAAAAAGTGAAAAAGTCACCCAGAATATATGACCATGTAAGCATGGGCACTCTTGCAGAAAACCTAGTCAGCAGTCCAAAGCCTTGGGAAATTTAAATTAGAGCTCAGGTCCACAATAGCAGAGGAATCCATACAGATAAAGGCCCTGCTCAGGTTGCATGTGCACTTAGTCCAGATCTCTTCAGATTTGCAAAGGAACTTTATTAGTTTTATTAATTTTTTTTCCTTAAATAATCAAGAGATTCAAGTGTATCCACATTACACGGTAAAGAAGATTAAGCTTTTTTTTTTTTTTTCCTTTAATCAAAACATCCATATGTATGTGCTGCATCTCAGAAGCTTTGGGTGGAAGGATTCCCAGTGCTCCGGGTGCATTCTGCTCCAGCAGCTCATGCACGAAGCACTCCTGATACATCCAGGGTGTGAGTGTTCCACCAGACACAGGCCAGAAGACCCCCCCCACATCAGGAAAAAGCCCTTCTCTTTTTTTTTTCGGAGGGGGAAGGGGGGGGTCTGGAGAAGAGGAGCCATTGGGAAGCTGCTCCAGCCCTGAGCTTTGCAGCAGAGGCAGAGCACAGGTCCCACCCCACAGGCATCATCCCCACGGACACAGCTCCCCGGACAGGAAAGTGCTCATGGCACACCAAGACATCCCCAACACCCCCCCAGATGCCCCGGGGGGACAAGCCATGCTCTGGGGGCACTGGGACCTCCTGAGAGGGGACATCAGCAGCCACAACAGGAACTGGCAGCACCACTGATGTCAGAGGCCACTGTCACCAGTGAGATGGAACCTGGAACCACCACTGATGGGACCACCACCCCCTGGCCTCAAGGAGAGGGCAGCAGAGAACAGAGATCTGCCAGCAGACACATGCTGCCAGGCACTGCACACTGACAAGGAAAAAAACGGTGCTTTTTTGGGTGTTTCTTTTTTTTTTTTCTTTTTTTTTTACACTGCAATTTGTACACAGGTCGACCTTGCACGTGCCATTAGGTATTAATAATATTGTAATTACTGAACTGATTTTCACCAAGAAAACTTTTTACTCCTGAAAGCAACTTTTACTGAGATTTAATCCAGGAGTTGCACAGCCTAGGCATCCAAAAAGCACAGAGTAGTGTGCCTCTTTAAATGTTTCTCCTGTAGCCTATAATACTGAAAAATTTATTGTAGTTTCTACAGAAAAAAGTTAGTTGGTGCTGTAAGTATATGGAACAAAACCATACTGCATCTTGAAAAGGCTGTGTTTAAAACTAGGTAACAGGGAAAAGGAAATTAAAGAATAAACGAACAATTTACTGTTTACTTTTTGGTCATTTTAGAAATAAGTTTACACCTTATTACTGGTTAAAAGTACCCTGAGGGATTTGAATAACAGCCCAGCAAGAAAAAAGAAATACAGATGCGGTCAGATTTTTGAACAGTTTCTGTAGTAACATACAGAGTTCAAAGAAAATTATGACATACCTTTAGAAGAAGCCATTTAAAACAGTGATGGTTAAAAAGCATATTTCCTTTCTAAGCATGGCTGACAGAGATAAAAGAATAAGCTAAATTTACCAGACACTGCTATGTCTACTTTGATTCCAGAAGCTGCAGCTACTGCTGCCGAACAGAAAACTCCTTCCTGTAGTATTTTTTAGGGAAGAGGCAGAAATAAAATGCTCTCACATTACCTTTTATCATTTTAGGCATACATTTTTTCTTGGTTTCATTCAATAAGTATTCATATCGTTAATTTTTTTAAAAATTGGTTTTACAGATATATTTTTATTATGCTTTCTTTGATTAAATGAGAGTTGATTACTACGGATAAAAATCTGTGTGTAGCAAGAGTGCTAGAAAAGGAAAATGAGCTGGAAGTGGATGACAGAGCAGAAAGCTGTAAAAACTGCTTTGGAAATGTTAGCTTGCAATTCATTTTACTTTCACAGTTTCTTTTTGTACAGGGCAGTTGCACGGGACAGTAAGGAGCAAAAGTGAACAGAAACCACCATGCCTCAAGTGAAATTATTTGTCACTTGGATGCTGGCTTCCTTTCATAACTACTTTCAATATAGAAGATTAAAAATGCTGGTGTTATAAAAATTCCAGAAGTCAATCTGTTTGGAAACACAAAAATTACTTTTTGCCTTCAGACAGCTGGGAGGTCATGAGATCAACAGACTGATACCACCCCAGCAGCCCCTGCCCTGCCCTTGTCTGACAAAGCTCTGTGCTCAGACAGCAGCCCGGGGCTGTCCTTGGTGCCACTGTCCCCAGGGCTGGTGCCACCTCCAGGCACTGCACACCCTGGGAGCTGCATCACTGCTGCCACTGAATCACAGCTTCCACCCTGATGATCCTCAGAGCTCACCCCCTCCAATCCCCCTGCCATGCCCAGGGACACCTCTCATCCAGCCCAGGTTGCTCCAAGCCCCATCCAACCTGGCCTTGAACACCTCCAGGGAGGGGGCAGCCACAGCTTCTCTGGGCAATCTGTTCCAGAGTCTCAGCACCCTCCTGATGAAGAACTTCTTCCTCAGATCCAGCCTGAACCTCTTCTCCTGCCCTTTCCATCCATTTCCCCTTCTCCTCTGCTTGGACACTCTGATGCAAAGTCCCTCTCCATCCTTCCTGGAGGTTCCCTTCAGGGATTGGGGGGCAGCTCTAAGCTCCCCCTGGAGTCTCCTCTTCTCCAGGCTGAACAATCCCAGCTCCTCAGCCTCTCCTGGGAGCAGAGCTGCTCCATCCAGCCCCTGGATCACCTTTGTGGCCTCCTCTGGGCTCATTCCAGCAGATCTGTGTCCTTCTGATGGAGAGGACACCAGCACTGGATGCAGGATTTGAGGTGGGGTCTCACAAGAGCAGAGCATAGGGGGAAAATCCCCTCTCTTGATCTGCTGGCCCTGCTCCTCTGGATGCATCTCAGGATGCTCTTCTGAGCTGCATGAGAGCACTGCTGGCTCTTGTTGGGATTCTGGTCAATCACCACCCCTAAGTCCTTCTCTTAGGGCTCCTCTCAACCCACTCTGTACACAGTTTGTAACTGTGCCTGGGACTGCTCTGAGCCAGACACAGGACCTTGCACTTGGACTTGTTGAACCTCATGCACTGTCCCATTTCTCAAGCCTGTCAAAGTCCTTCTGAATGGCATCCTCTCCCTCAAGTGAATCCACCACACAAACTTACTGATGGGGAAACAGGAACAGGCAGCAGAGCTGCTTGGGAGAAAGGATTCTGTGGAGAAGGACCATGACAACACCCTCTCCCTTGGACAGAGCAGTGACCAGCACCTGTGTGACTTTCCAGAGCCACTTCTCATGCCAGCAGTGGCACCTCTAGCCATGCTCTTGTAAAAGTCTCACTACTGTGTCAGTAAGAAAGAAAGAGCAGAGAAGAAAGCAACCGTGCCCTGCCTGGGAACCCAGCAGAGCTTGTTGGTGATGGTTTATAAAAACTTGGGGTTGAAAACCAGCCCTATGCACTGCACTCCACAGCCCAGCTGAGCCCACATCAGCCTGTGGTCTCCAAGGAAGGTTCTGGGTGGGCAGGGGATGAAGCAGGGGGAACATAAACTCTGTTTGTACCCCTGACTGGACAGACATCAGCACTGCAGGTCTGAAAGCTGTCCTTCCAAAAGCCACGAGGAACAAAAGAATGCAGAGACTATGACTGCAGCTCTACATGGGAGAGGAAGTATGTGAAAAGTAAGCTTTTAATGAAGGGATGGATGAAAGACTTCCAGCTACAGGAGATTAATGTTCCTATCATGTACACTCTGAATGCAAAGTGGAGGAGAGGGGTGGGAGGGGCAGACTCTCCTCCAGAGACTGGAAACTCCACACTGAATTCACTGCATCTAGCAGATTTTGTAATAATGCTCTTTGCACACTTTCTTCAGGATTCAAACATTTATAAAATCAGGTAAATGACAGCAGAGACCCAGACTGGCTGAGTTACTCATCTTTTAACTGCCACGTGAAGCAGGTAGGGCCCTTTTTGCAAAGCAGCAAGCAGCACGTGTGCTTCCCAGTGCCAGGCACGGAATCCCAGAGGTGACCAGGTGGGGACAAGTGACACACACGGGTCCGTGGGCACTGTCCTTCAGCCTGCCCAGCCACCTGCAGCTCCAGACACTGTGCTGCTCCTGCCCTGTGCACCATCTCACCACAGAAACACAATCCCCAGCAGGGAGGCACAGAGCCACTGAGCTGCAGAAAGCACAAATTCACTTGGAGAGTGGGCAGAAAGATGGGAAAAGCCTTCAGGTGAGCACTGGGCAAGTGTCTGTGGCCCAGCTGTGACTTCTGAGATGTCAACAGAGAACAGAAGGGTAGAGGTGAACCTTAATTCATCATATCCCAAGGGTAAATGACAGGATGGTGGCAGCTGAGGCTGGAACGCTGTGTGGGGAGAAGACTGCAATGGAGACATCGGAGAAAGCATTTTTGTTTGTTTGTTTATAGAGAATATTAGAAAAAATACAGATGTGAAACAAGAGCTGGGAGGACAAGTAAGATGTAGAGAAGTTACAGAATAATGATATAAGCCTGATTCCTTTCCCAGAGGAGTTATTTCTTCTGACTCCAAGGGAACCTCAGCATCTCTGTTTCTGGGGCTTAACATGAAAAGAGACCCATCAAATGGCAGACACAACCACTGCTCTGGTAGTCAGAGAACTGCTCACCTTTCAGTTCCCTTTTTAATGTGAAAACAATTGGACACACTACAATACTGTCCTGGGACCACTGTCACAGCCACAGGCAGTTTTGGGGGAGAAGAGAGAAGAAAAGGCTTTACCAGTCACCTCACTACATGTCCATCCTCACTGTCTTTGCAAGCCCTTAAATAGTAATTTACATACTGTGTAGTCACCTAAATACTTGATCTCATTCTTTAGAAACCCTGAAAACAGAACTGAGCATGTCTCAAGACAATTTAAAGTACTTAGCAGAGAATATGTTTGAAACTAACCTGCCAACACACATTTTTAAAAATGCATTTCTTCCTTCAGATTTAAAATGTTAACATTTATGTTCCAGTACAGGAGTCCTTTACAACCTGTAGAACTGCAAATGTAGTGCTGTGTAAGCTCCATGAACAAATTATGGTTACTTCACATTAGGAAGATCTATGGGTTTTGTTCCCTAAGACTATTTTGATGCTGTTTTGGCTTTTCATTACACCCCCCACCACCACCTGCTTATTTTAAGCCTGTGCCTTTGCATCTCCATCACCACACGTGTCAGAAGCAGAGCAGCTGAGCCAAGCTGCATCTCACCAGAGCTGCCCCTGTGTACACCCTGCAGATCTCTGGGCAGGAGGAGACACCAGGAGGGCAACAGGAGGGGCTTGGGGAAGGTTCTGATGCAGCTTTCAGAACCAAGATCACAGCAGGAGAAGAAGAGATGTATTTACAAGCCCCTTGTATGAATGGCTTCCCATTCCAGCATCTCAAAAAATGTTACATTTACTACATTTAATGAAACTAATTTAGTTCTGAACAGTCTGAAAAGTTTATCCTGCACAGGAAAATTCCACTCCCCTCAGCTGCTTTATTGTGGCTTCTTTATTGTCAACATCTCCAAGTGTATATAAGAATAAGACATATTGCTACATTTGCTACAAAAACATATGTTAAGGTATCAAAATTGTCTCCTGATATTAACCTCCCATGCTGATTTTTGAAAGCCTCCCTCGGTCAGCAGTGGCACAGAGTGAAGACATGAATTTCATTTGCTTTTTATACCCAGGAACCATAACCACCCTGGTAAATTAATTACAGAATGTTCCCCAAATTGTGTGTATCTGATTTTGAAACATGCTTACAGCCTCGAGCACTGCTTTAACTTTTTTCTGTCTTTTTTTCTGGGTAATCTTGAATGCTACCACCAGCAATTTATATTTGTAAATCTTGGAGAGATCCAAGAGTAAACTGAACAAAACAAACCTAACTCCAGGTCATCTGCCTGCCCAGCAGTTATGAGGAAAACAGACACTACCCAGAAAATGTATTACCTGCTCTGTGCACAAACTGCATTGCTGCTACAGCAGCCACCACTCCTTGCTTCCCAGCAGGAAGAGGAATTTAAGAAAAAGACAAACTAATTAGCTCTGGTTTCAAAGAAAGAGACAGGGTATGAAAATACAAAAAGAAAGGTATTAATTAAATTTAGCAACTTCAGGCTATGGGAACTGCATTTTTAAATACTGGCAGGGAGAAAATACTATATAAATTCCAAATACAATGTAGGTGTCTGGGATGTCAGCTGAATGCCCTGGCAGCAGGAGAAGCAGCTTACATCCCTGAGGCTTGGGCAAGCACACTGGCCTCTAGCTTGAGATGGAGTGCACAGCATGGTCTGCCCAGCCATGGACTATGGACAGACACTTGGGAACATACACAGGAACAGCTCTACACAAAAAGTCATTGAACATTCATGGACAAGAAAAGAAAGCAGAGAGTTTCTCAGCTTTCCCCTCTCTGACAGCCAGGCAGCAGCAGGTGAGAGCAGCACTGCTTGCACAGCCTTTAGACACCTGCAGACATTAATAAGCTCTCCCCTCAGACCTCCCCTCTCCAGGCTAAAGAGCCCCAGCTCTCTCAGCCTTTCCTCATCAGACAGATGCTCCAGTCCCAAGCCATGTCTGCTGCCCTGCTCTGGACTCTCTCCAGTAGCTCCTTGTCTCTGGTGAGCTGTGGAGCACAGAACTGGGTGCAGTGTTCCAGCCATGGCCTCAGAGGGGGGTTCAGGTCCCCTGCAGAGATGTCCCCTGCTGCAGCAGACCTGCACATCCCCCCACCCAACAGCCTCTCCTTGGGAACTGCATTCTCTGGATCATCCAGGAGAGTTCCCAGCTGCTGGTGGCAGGGCTTAGGGTATTAGGGAGTGTGGTGATCACAGACACAGCTGAGATCAGTCACACTGACCATCACACTGACCTTCTGCACCAGCAGGTGGAGGAGTATTGTGCAGAACCCCAAAATGGCAGATGTTAATCTCAGTGGTGGGGAATCACTCTGGTTTGTTCAGTGCAGAATCTATACAACAACTGACAACAAACTTCAGACCATCAGCCCAAACTGCCAGACCCCTGAAGGGGTGGTGACAGCACCTGCCTTGGGAAGGGGAAGGGGAAGGCTCAGGTCTCTGCAGTCCATCCCTTTCCACAGCTGTGCCTCCTCCAGCCTGGCACACACCAAAGCCTTGGGAGCACCCAGGCCAGGCAGGGGGTGGGAATTTCATCAGAGGAACAGAGGAGTGACATTGCCCCTGGGGCTATGGACACCACTCACCTTCCTACCTGCAGCACTTCACAGCAAACTTTATTGCAATGCAGCTCCTAATTTTGTCTTTAGTCCTCTTTTTTTCTTTTTTTCCCCTGCCTACTTTGTATGCAGCAAGAAAACCTCATGGTCATTCTTTATTTCACCCGTCCTCCTGCCCAGCAACTTCTAATATGCCTTTATGACTACAAAACACCCAGGGAAGAGGGAAAGTTCACAACATGTATCACTCTGATACTCCAAACTCCTATCAGCAATGCTAGGTTTCCACATAAGATACAACTGGAATGCTGGGAGTGGCATGGCACAAATAAATGGCTCTTTCCTTCATCATGGTTTGGCACCCATCCTTACACACTCCAGTGTGCTCCCTGCTCATCTCTCTTTGCAAACACTGACATCAATATCACTGCAGAGGAATCCTCCCACATACAGAAGAGTAAATGAGTGATTAAAGACAGCACTAACCTTCAGTGGCAGGAGTTGCACAGCCTTCCAGGTTCAACATTATATCTTCATCTCTGTCATCCACACCAGCACCCAGCAGCATCCAGCTCTCGATGTGATCACCTTCAGACATCAAGCTCTCCTCCTCTGAGCTGTCATCAATCACCAGCACATCCTGGATGCTGAGACCTCTGGCAGAATGAACTGGGTGAAGCTTCCCCCCAGGACTTTTCCTTGGTCTGGATCCATCAGGATCCAGGGTAGTGCCCCCCTCAGCTGCAGCATGGTTTGGTGTGGAGGACCCTGGAGTGGCACCTATGACACACTGACCTGAAGAGCTGCTTGGCTTCTTTGCTTTGCTTTTGTACACACTGTCTTCATCAGGGCTGTCAGACAAAACAATAACCTCAGGGTCATCTGAAAGCTGAGCCCTGGATCCAGAGGTCTCCTTGTCTCTGAACTGCTGCTCAGCTGGAGCTGAGCTGTGACATGTGGCTCCTGCAGCATCAGCTTCTTCATCCACTTCCAGGGTGCTGGTTTCCCCCAGATTTTGGGAATAGTGGACCTGGCTGTAGAGATGGAATTCCACCTCACTGTCAACACTCTGCTCGCTGGATGACTCCTCATGATAAAGTTCATCCTCATAGGCTTCTATATCCTCCTTGTCCTCATCTCCAACAAACATCCTGGGAGGTGCAACAGCTTGTACCTACAGGAAAACAGAGGCTGCATCAGCATGGCCATGGGGGCATGCCACAGCCACCCTGGAGGTGACACCTCTGGTCTTTCTGGAATTGCTAGGGTTACTCCTAGAGCTCTGAGTACAGAGGACAAAACAGACTTAACAGCTACAACAACCAGTGCTCATATCCACAACACCAACAGCAGCTGAGAGGTGCATCTGCTGTCATCTGGACTGCTGAACCCCAACTGCTTTGGCTGCTGAAACCTGAACTTAATGTGGCCTCAGCTGCCACAGCTCCTCTCCCCCTTGGGTTCAAAACCAGGGCACCTGCATGGATCAGGAGACAAAGCAGTGCCTGAACCTGAGTGCTGATGGTTCTGGTGCCTGGCAGTGATTCTGGGTACTCTGCAGCTTGTTTCACAAAGGAGCACCTTACACACACCCCTGAGAGAGCAGGGGAGGAACATCTGACTGAAGGAACTTGGAGCCTATCAACACCTGGGCTGCAGAACCACCTGAAATGGCACATCAGAACTCAACCCCATGAGGAGGAGTGCTGTGACACAGCAGCACCCAGACACACTGCTCAGGTCTGAAGGCAGTGTTAAAAAAAAAAATAACCCAAAGGGAGACAGTGGACAAATCTGCAGCCTTTGCACAAACCTTTGTACAAAACTGTCCTGTCTGGACTCAGAAACTGAGCTGCAGTGCCATGAAAATGCAACTACAATGCTCTGACACCTGAAGAAGGGTTGGGCAGTGTCTGCCCAGCACAACCTTTGCTGTGAGATCTTCATGCTGGCTCCAGCTCAGCAGTTGTTCTCTACAACCCTTAATCACCTTTCTGGTGGATCTGAAGACCCATTTCCCTCCTCGTGTGCTCAGCAACACTGCTTCTCAGACAAACAGGCAGCAAGAGCTGGCTGATGGGACACTGCAGGGCTGGGAGGAGTGGCTGGCATGGCAGAGGAACCCTGCTGCCACTCAGGGGAACCTGAGTGGGCTGGAGAGGTGGGCAGAGAGGATTCCCATGGCAGTCTCCAAGGGTAAATGTCAAATCCTGAGGTGGCACAAGGTGGGGGACCACAGCTGGACAGTGGGTTTGCAGGAAGGGACCTGGGGTGGGAGAAATTCACCATGACCCAACACACTTTTGGGAAAAAAAGCATTCTGAGCTCCTGAAGAACACAGCCAGCAGGGTGAGGCAGGGTACCCTTCTGCTCAAGCCAGCACTTACAAGAGGTTCAGGTTAGATATTGGGAAAAACTGCTGCACTGAAAGAGTGGTGAAGCACTGGAACAGGTTGCCCAGGGAGGAGGTGGAGTCACCAGCTCTGGGGGTGTTAAAAAAATGGGTAAATGTGGTGCTTCAGGAGCTGGTTTAGATCTAAGGTGGTGTAGGACTGATGGCTGGACTTGGTGATCTTGAAGGTTCTTCCCAACAATGATGGTTCTGTGATTCTAAGACCACACCTGGAGTGCTGTGAGCAGCCTGGGAGCCTTCCCCAGTGCCATCCCCAGAAAGGATGTACAGGCTGGAATGGTGCAGCAAAGGGCCACAACATGATGAAGGGAGCCCAGTGGGGACTGTTCAGCCTGGAGGAGGCTGAGGGGATCTTACCAAGGAACACAATTACCTGAGGGGGGAAGGAAATAAGGCAGAGCTCTTAGGAATGTTTCTAGGAACATGACAAGATGCAGCAGACAAAAGAATAAAAAAAAACCACCTTTTTTTACTCTATTGCCCAGAAATACTGTGGAAGCTCTTCCATCCAGCTTTCAAACCCCAGAGGGACATGGCCCTGAGCAAAGTGCTCCAGGTCACCCTGCCTGGGGTCATGGGTTGGACAAGGCAAGTGCCAGAGGCTCCTTCCCACCTCAGCTGGCCCTTGATCCCAACACAGCAGTGAATCTCCAGAGCTCCCTGCCCCCTCCCAAACACATCCTGAGGTTCCTCTGGGTAACTCAGGGGATGTATGATTTCATTTGTGGGGGAGGAGGAGGAGAAGGGAATACTTCCTCTGAGAAGTCCACCTCTGTTTCTGCATTACAGGCACTCCTGGGGAAGCCAACAAACTTTTTCAGACCTGTACACCCCCAGGTGGAATTTGTGTTACAGCTGTGGAATGGGAGGCCTGGTCCTGGTGTTGTTTAAGTTCAGATGCTGACACACAGGTACAAACATCTAGATTCTGGAGCTTTGAACATGAGCAATTTGTGCAACACTGGCACTTCAAGGCACAGTGCCTGCCCTTCCCTGAGCATGAGGGATCTGACCTCACTTGATTCCTCTTGCACCAGAAGTCAAACACCTTTCCCACAGAAAGAAACAAGGCAAAGCCACACAAAACATGGGAGCACAGGCAGGACAATATAATGCTTATTGACAACCCAAATTGTCTGGATCTGATAGATTCTGCCTCTCTCCTCTGGGTTTTGGGTAAAGATAATACACATCATGCCAAATAAAATATGAAAGAGTAAGCTCAGAACGTGGTGCTAACAGACACAAAGACCTCCTTTATACCAGTATTGAGGTTTGGATGCCACAGGAGGAAAAAGGAAAAGGCTGCTCACAGGAGTGGTGGTTGACAGTGAAGAACTAAAACAGAAAAGCACCTGACAGACCCAGGGAAGCACCAAAACTTCAACATTCCTCTCAGCTTTAGGTGGTGTCACCCTTCAGACAGCTCTGAGCCTGCAGCACTGCACTGCACTCACCTCCAGATGTCCTGCACAGCTCAGGTCAGGCAGCAGCTCCTCCTCCTCCTCCTCTTCCTCCTCCTCTGGGGTTCAGGCAGGGCTGGAACGTGGAAGAGCCCCTCCTCTCCCTCAGTGTGTGCCAGGCCACTGGAAACAGGAGACATCCCACATCAGCACCTCTGCTCAGCACCCAGGGGCTCAGCCAGCACCTCTGCCCACCTCCTCAGCAGGGTGAGGGGCAAACCAGACACAAGCCCTGCAGCCCAGAAGGGGAAGAGGAGCCTGGCAGAGTTTTGTTGTTCCCCAGTGTCCCCAGGTCTGACACCCAGAGCTGGGTCTGATGCTGGCCTCCAGCACTTCAGGGTTCCTCTCTCCATGGGCCACCTCCTGCTTGCTGCCCTGTGACTGTGACAGTGACACCCCCAGCTCTGAGTCTGAAAGCCACTTCAGAAAGAGCACTCAGCCCAGCCCATCAGGTTGGACAGGTAGCACGGGCTGCAGGGAGCACAGCACACTGACACCCCACACCTGGAGCTGCCTGCCCTACCCCTAGAAACCCCAAACCACACCCTGCACCCCCTCAGCAGGAGGAATCCCACCCCCACCTGACCCCAGAGCATGGGGACAGCCTCTGCTGGGCACCACCTGAGAGCAGCCCAGGGAAAGGGTGGAAACACAGAGTTAACAAGAACCACAGCTACCTGAGTTTCCTTCCACCACTGCCCAGAAGTGGCACGAGGTGATCTCCAGACCACTCACAGGGACTGCTTGACACAGCACTACAAAGCCCAGCACCCCCAGTGAGGGCAGTGACCCCACAGCTCTGTGCACCCCAGGCCCCTTTCCTCCCTCTTCTGCTCAGTCACACTGGGACACAAACTGGCACAAACTGGCACGTGCTGCACAGCTACAAACAACATGAAACTCAATAAAAAAACTCGAGTGCTCCAGGGCAAGCAACTGACATCTTTGGTTTCTGCTGCTGAAGCTGCTCTTGCACCCACCACACACCTCTTGTGGGTGAGAAAAGTCATCAGAATTATTAATTATTATGAAGCAGAGCAACAAAATGCAAATCACAGCTCTGCTGTCCTGGCTACACTATGAAGGTGTCAAATCTGGTTATTTAAGAACAACACAAAACCCAGCAACACCTGGTTATTGTTGGAGTTCAATGTCAGGAGACAGTTGTTCTCCTTCCCCTCCCCTCACTCCTGCTCCAAAGGTGCCACAGATGCTACCTGGGCACACGGGCACCCCCAGCTGCACTCCCAGCACCCGAGGAAGAAACTTTCGCTGCGGGTGCCCCTCCCCCAGCAGAACAGCTTCACGGGGACACATTTTAACTCGCCATGAGGCGACCTGCAGGGCAGCCACACCCCTGTCTGGCACAGAGCAGCCCCTGCACCCACCCCCTGCTCCCAGCTCCGGGCAGAAAGCCCCCCCCGAGCTGCCCCGGTGGGACCTCTGCGCTTGGATGCTTCTGGATAAAACTCTGCCACTCGTTTGTTACAAAGATAACAACCCTGTCGCTCAGCAAACTCCTGGTGACTTGTGGGGTGTTTAAGAAAATGTCTCCTCCCTGCGCTTCCCTTAAACGTGGTGCGAGTGTAAAGGAGAGAGGAAAAGATTTGGAGAAGAGGTTAAATAAGTGTTTTACTAGTGACAAGCTATACCTGCAGCAGATGACAGGAATCTATCTTCCACACCCAAACCCTGGAAAATAACAAAACAATTCAAAGTTTACTTCAAACCTTTTGTGAGATTTTTTTTTTTTTTTTTTTCCCCCTTGAAGCCGTTTTTAAGTGCAGCTCCTCAGATTACCGGGCCGGCTTTCCCCTAGACCGGGCTGACTCGGGCCCGGTTCCTGCACACGGCGGTGCCGGCCCGAGGGGAGCAGAGCGCCGGAGTGCCCGGGGTAGGGAAGGGAAGGGGCGCGGCGGGCTCTACGGGAGCCCCTAAAGGCACCGACCCCTCCCCAGCTCCATCCCGCCCCCCGGGGCCCCTCACAGCAGCGCTCCGGGCCGGGGCTGCGCTGGTTCCGGGCCGGGCTGCGGCGAAGACAAACACGGACAACTGCCCAGAGGCTCGCACGTCTCTTTAATGGCACGGAGGCTCCAGAGGGCAGACAGCCAGCGGAGCCCCTCGAGGGAGCGGGTTCGGGGGCCGGTCCGGAGCAGCGGTGCTGGGCCGGGGGTGCGGGCCGGGCTGGCGGGGCAGGCCGCAGGGGGGGCAGAGCGGGGTGCGGGCGGGCAGAGCGGCCCCCGGGGCGGGTCGGGGGGTGCCGGGCGGCGGGGGGCCAGGGAGGGTCCCTCCGGGGGTGGTGCCGGGGCTGGGGGGTGCTCGGGTGCCGGTACCCCCGGTACCCCCGGTACTCACTGCCCGAACTCACTGCCGGCCGCGCCGCCACACGACGAGCCGGAAGTGCTGCTGCGCGTGCTTCCGGAACCGCCCCTGATGACGTCACCGCCCTGTCTGGCGCCTCGCCACGCCCATGAGAGAGGTGGGCGGGGCGATGGGCGGGGCGAGGAGCCCTGAGGGCGAGAGGGGGCGTGGCCTAAAGGAGGCGTGGTCCAAAGGGGGCGGGGCTTGAGGGGACGCGCAGCTCGGTCCCCCCCAGCCTTCCCCCAGGACCCCGTTACCCCCCCAGGACTCCCCAAGACCTCCCTAGGACCCCCCCCAAGACCACCCGTGCCCCTCCCAGGACCCCCCAGGACCTCCAGACCCCCCTGGGCTGCAGGCGCGGGTTCGGCCCTGAGGCAGGAGAGGGGTGGTGGGGGGGTCACTGAGGAGACACCGGCATGGGTGGGGTGTGAGACCCCCGGGTGCTCTGAGGGGTCCCCCCGGGTCAGCCCCTGGGGCTGGGGGGGCTCCTCAGGGCCGGGCTGCGGGAGACGATTGTGTAATAATTTTCTTTGCACACTTTCTTCTGGACTCTGAACATTTATGTGATATTTACTTTAACACACACCTTATTATATATTACAATGTATATTTAATTTTTATTTCCACAACATTAGATAAATTAAATATTAATGACAGTTTCTTAACAAATATTAATATTTATATTGTATTTATTTTAACAGAACATGGCAGAGGAGTGCCCTGGATAGGACTGACTCTGGGAACAGACAAGATGTGGAGTTCAGATGGATGCCCTGGAAAATCTGAGCCACTTGTCTTGAACTAATTGCCACATTTTAAAAAAAATAACCAGGTTTTTCCATCTCAATCAGTGGCTGCATTGGAGAAGGCAGGAGGTTGGACACGTCACATTTCAGGCAGTTTGGACCCCAAATTATCTGTGCTGTCCTCTCTTTATGGCATCACCTCTGGACTTCATGGAGTCTCAGCGCCTTCCTCACCTCCTGGTGCTTCTTCCCTGACTTGCTGGGAGAGGCGTTTTTATCATTAGTCTCACCTGCCAAGGATACAAAGTGGTTTTAGATATCCTAGTTTCATAAAAATAAATGCTCTGCAAGGTGACTTTCTGTGTCTTCTGCTCTGGTGATAGGGGTTGAAAGATACACCTCTGCAGTTAACTGAAAATGGGTAAAAAAAAGGGTGAATAAGAGCTTTTAAGAGACATGCAGTCAACATCTGAGGCAAAAGTTCCCTCTGTGTAAAAGTGTGTTTCAGAAACAAAATGCAAATGGCTGATAGAAAATCCCAGGGACATCCCAGAGCCTGTCTGGAGCACACCGGGAAGTGAATCCTGTTTTATTTTTATTGTTTTGACTTCTTGTTCACACACCCAAAAGGACAGGAAGAGCAGGCAGTGTGCACTGAAACAGCAGCAAATTCTTTAGCACACCACGGGCTTCCAAGCATCAATCTTTTTAATCCTCTTCCTTTTCCCCTTGAAAGCAAACCTCAGCGGGAAAGTGGAAAATTTAGTTTGCAGGTAACTCTGTCACAGTGATGAGCACTTCCCAGCTCCCGGCTGGATTATTCCCAGGGAAATCTCTGTGGTGTGGGCAAGCGCTGCTCCGAGCAGACACAGGGCTGCGGACAAAGGGGTGATAATGAGTGTGTGCTGCTAATGAACCTCTGGAGCCTGACTGATGGCATCTGGAGGGGCTGCAGGAAAGATGGGGGGGGGCTTAGGACACGGGGGTAGGGAGAGGACACGGGAAATGGGTTAAAACTTGAAAAGCGCAGATTTAGGTTCAGCCTGGAGAAGAGGAGGCTCCCAGGGGAGCTCAGAGCAACCTTCCAATATCTGAAGGGGCTCCAAGAAAGCTGGGGGAGGGCTTTGGACACGGGGGGGTAGGGAGAGGACAAGGGGAAAGGGGTTAAAACTTGGAGAGGGGAGATTGGGGTTGGACATGGGGAAGAAATCCTTTGGGGTGAGGGTGCTGAGCCCCTGAGTGCCCCCAGAAGCTGCCCTGTCTGTAGTCCAGGTTTCACGGTGCTCGGAGCAGCCGGGGCTGGTGGGAGGTGTCCCTGTCCATGCAGGGAGTCGGAACCAGAACCAGAACCGTTCTGTGCTGCCTCTCCAGGTGCTGCACCAACACACACGGCGCCTCCGACCCGGGGTCCTGCTCGCTTGGCCAGCCCCAAAACCTCTCCAGAAAGCGGTGCAGGCACCACAGCGAGCCCCTCGCCTGGGAAATGGGCTGCATGTCCCGTGTAATGTTGCCAAACGATCCGGTGCCGGATCCTGCCGGGCTGTGCTGCTGCTCCGGTGAGCGGAACGGGGCTGATGAGATACAGCAGGCAGCAGCGGGGGGTCGGGAAGGGCATCCAGGCGGGCAGGGGGGCTGCAGGGGGGCTTCAAGCAGGCTGTGCCTCTGCAGGAACCTCTGTCCGTCTGTCTGTCCATCCACCCTGCCGCCGGACCAGCCCCTGCCCCGTCACCCCGCAGCTCCTCCCGCACCGCTCAGAGCCCCGCCTGCAGCTGCCGGAGCCGGGACCTTCCCGTTGTCAGCTCATTTCTGCCTTTTGTTTTTTTTAATTTTTTTTCATAGGCGTCTCAGGCTTCGGGGCTTTCCTTAACGCATTTGTTAGTACTCTAATTTCAACATTTCTGGAATTAATTACCGCCCGCCTTTCGCCTCCGGGAGCCTTGGTGCCCGCGTCTGCCTGCTGCCTGCAGGAGTGCCTCTCGCAGGGCCAAAGGCTCTGTCTGATTCTCTGACCTGCTGGGCTTCGGGTCAAGAAAGATGTGAGCAAAATAGGTCCCACAAGGATGAAGGATTTGCCCTCTAGCAGAGAGCAGGTAGACCCTGGCAAGGGTCAGAGGCTCAGCTGTGAGAGATGTAACAGGTACTTTTCTCTGTTCTAGTCAGGATGCCTTCTAAAAAAAAAAAAAAAAAGTTTTTACTGCCCGCCTGTGGATATTATGAACCCTTCTCAAATGCATAACATAATTAATTGGTGTAAAACAGATGCTTTTGGTTGAAAGGTGATCTGGAGTTGCAAAATGTGACACAACTGCAGGTGCTGAGGACACTGGTGTGGGGCTGTGTCTGACCCCAGTGCCCCCTCCAGGCCTGATCCTCACCCTCTCTGCAGGCTGGCACCACAACCTCAGCACGGCCTGGCCCCATGGAGGTGCCCAGTGCCCCCAGCTGCCCTGCTCCTGGGTGGGCTGGGGGTGGGCCCTGCCCTGCAAGGCCCTGCTGGGGCAGTGGTGTAAAACACATGTTTGGAGAAAGACCTCAGGTACCTTTCCTCAGAGCAATGTAAGGAAAGGAAATTTCATTATTTGTAGAAGTAGAAAGATCAGAGGATTTGTGTTAAGAATTGACTATGGGCAGGTTTCACACTTGCAAGAAGCCATTCTTGCCAAATTTGACCCTGAAAGAAAGTTTCTTTTTTGGTGGTGTCACTGTGGGAAGTCAGCAACGGCCTCTGGTGCAGCCCATGCGTGGTGTCCTGTCCCCAGGGACCTGCACCCCGGGGCCACCCCTGCTCTGGGGACACGGTGGGAACTGCCAGCAGCTGCCAGCTGCCTGGGACCCCAACTCCCCCAGGCAGTGCACGAGCCCCTCCGGGGGCTGCTGTGGGATGGAGACCTGGAGGTTGGTCTGCAGGTGGTTTGGGTTGGCACATTCGGTGTGGGTGGGTACAGACAAACCAGCACAGACTTTTCCCAGACAATTCTCTGTGCAGATGAGGTCATCAGGAGTCAGGATGACTTTAAATGAGTCTGATGTGAAAGCAGTCACAGCTTTAGGAGAGCACCAGAGCACTGTGGCTGAGGTGAGACACTGCATTTCTGAACATCACACACAGTGTAAGGAAACCAAGGCACCATCATTGCCTTCATCTTATTTGTCTTTCCTTGAACAAACAGTCCTCATGACAGCTTTTCCATTGCATTGTCCATGTGCATCCATCCTGGGTGGGGAAATGACACAGCTGGGTTTTGGAGTGCCATGGGTTTGCTGCTGCAGAGGAGCAGGGAGCACCCAGTGCACAGGGAGCCAGGACTGATCCTGGGGTGCTCCCACCTTCCCCCTCCAGGGAAATGGAGCCCTGCTGCTGCCCATGCCTCTGAGCAGAGGAATGATCAACTCCACCTGCCAGGCACCTCAACCCAGTCCAAACTGCCCCTCTCCTGCCCTGAGCAGCATTCATTCCCCTCTCTTTGCTCTGCTGAGACTCACATGAGAGGAGGGAGCCTCAGCACATGGATTTCACGTTCTGATCCTCACCCCTGGCCAGGAGAAGATTCCCACCCTGTTGCTCGTGCAACACATCAGTGGCTGTGTTCTGCTCAGCTTGCACTCCCTCCCTGGGGAAAGTCCCTTCTTCCTTCATGGCTCACAGCTTTCCAAGTTGTCCAGAGGGAAACCTGGCATCTTCCTGCAGCCCAGAACGGGGCTGCAGAGCTGTAGGGAGTGCTGGGACCAAAGACAAGCTTGTCTGCTTCCCAGCTGCTGGAGGTGTCCTTTGTGCCCCCAGTGCCCCCATCCAGGCTGTGCAGGGTGTGGGCAGGATGCGTCCATCCCTGCCCGGGGTGCTGCCTGCACCCTCACCTGCACAGCCAGAGCACAAGTGGCTGCACAGAGGACAGGCAGGGGGCTGCCTGGGGACACTCCAGGTCCCCTTGAGTCTTCCAGACTGCAGGACTTCAGTGGAGAACACTGCTCTCCCTCCACAACCCTTGTGTGCTTTAAAAAAAAAAAAGGAAAGGGAATAAAGAAGGAGATTTTCCATACAGGTAGATGGGCAGTTTACAGTCCCAGTGCCAGTAGGTGTCACCCAAGAATGTGCAGCTTTGTTCCTGCATTTGGTGCAAGCCTGGGCTCACCAGAGACATCTTCAGCCTACAGGATCAGGCAGGCCTGGAGGGCTCTGCTGCTGGGGTGGATGGACATCAGAAAGGACCCTGGGCAAGAGGAATGCTGGCTTTCCTTTTCCTATTTCCAAAGTGTGCTTCTGAGTGCTGTAGGAAACACTGTGCTGGGATCCAGAACCAGCCACAGCAGTGTTACTCACCAAGAAGGTGTCCGTGTCAGGATGAGTTTTCTGTTGCTTCAGACTTTGCTAGATGTCCACCCTATGAGGGGAAGTGTCCTCCAGGAGCTACTGCCTCACCTGGGCTTCCTTTGGGAATTTACAGCTGGGAGGAGCTGCCCTCCCCCAGGACAGGACAGGAGAAATTCACAGGAGTCTTGGGCATGTTGAAAACTTTGGTGTTTCCTCCAGCCTGAAGCAATGTGAGAATGTCAGTGAGGAGTGCAAGTGTGCAAGGAGGTCAATCAAATGTGCACAGGAAACCACCTCCTCTTTTCCAATAGCTTAATTTTGCAGTCGTGTTGAGCACTATTTGTACCTGGACTGGTTGGATGAGGCTGGTTGTCCTTTCTGCTGCTCTTCTGTGTTAAGGGAAGTTGTCTGTGCCCCTGTATGGGATGCTTACTGAAACTCACCCTGTTCTCACCTCACACCTGCAGCTGACAGTATTTTTGGTGTGTGGGCCTGTGAATGCCATTTTTGTCTGTCTTGATGCAGTAAAATTATAACCTTTGAGGTGATGAACCACTGCTCCTCCATGCAGTCCAGAGGTGGATGTGCCACAGGTCTGCAGTGTCCCCACACAGGGAAAGCTGGGCTGGGAGCAGGGAGAGCCAGGGGAGAGGAGGGAGAAGAACACAAAGCCAGGACAGAGAAGAGATGTCAGACACCTGCCACTGCAGCTACCATTTAGCCATAGAGTCACAGAATGATTTGGGCTGGAAGGGACCTCTCAGGGTCATCCAGCCCAATCCTCTGCAGTATCAGGGACACCCTCATTAGATCAGGGTGCTCAGAGCATCCTAAAGCCTCACCTTGAACATCTCCAGGGATGAGGCTTCAACCCCTTCCCTGGGCACCCTGTGCCAGCGTCTCACCACTTTCATGCTGAAGAACTTTTTCCTAATATGTGGTCTACATTTACTCCAATTTAAATCCATTGCCACCCATTCCAGCACCACAAACCTGCATTGCCCAGGACACAGGAATGGTGCTTTTGGAAGACTTTTGGAAGACTTTGTGCATTGAAATGTCATGAAAGTTGTAGGTTCTGAGCCCCAGTGAGCTTCCAAGCACTTGGTGTCCTGCCCCATGAGAAACCCTTCAGAACTTGTGGCCCCTGGTGCTGCTGGACCTGGGCATGGATCACATCAGGGAGCTGTGTCCCCATGTGGGCTGGGACCTGCACAGCCTCTGGAGCTGCAGGGCCAGCACCATCCTCAGCTGAGAGCAGCAGGGACGGGAACACTTCAGAAGTTAATTAAATTCCCAACCCCCCTGCCCAACCTGCTCCTCCTCTCCCCAACGCTCCAGTTTGCTGCTGCTGCAAGCCGAGCAGTGGGGCTGGGGAGGCAGTGTAATTATTGAGCTCCTCAGAGCTCTCTCCGCAGTGCTTCCCAGCTCGTTAATTACAGTTTCATCAGTGCCAGGGCCAGCAGCACGCTGAGATGGGCACGGGCAGGACCTGCAGAAGGAGGCAGCAAGAAGCCACAAAGGGACACGAGAGGGGACAACCTGAGGTGAAACGGGATGGAGGAGCATGGGGGGGGTCAGCCAGGAACCTGGGCAAGGGGAGCAGGGAGTGGGACACAGCTGGGAAAGAGAGGAATGTCAGAGCTGTGTGGGGACAGCAGCACGGGCTGAGTGTGGAGGGTGAGGGGGACGTGGCTGGACAGAACCCCAGAACCCCAGAATCCCAGAATAGTCACGGTTGGAAAGGGCCTCTGAGATCACCGAGTTCAGCCACACACACACTGAAACCAGAACCACCAAAACCAAACCCTGAACAAACACAAACACTGCACACACTCCACCAAATAACACCCACCAAAAAATATCACCTACAGTCTGGGCCACTGGAGCATGTGCTGAAGTGCCACATCTACACGTTTCTGCAATACCTCCAGAGATGGTGACTCCACCACCTGCCTGGAGAGGCTGTTCCAGAGCCTGACCACTCCTTCAGTAAAGAAATCCCTCCTGATATCTGATCAAAGCCTGCTCTGACACCAAGGGACACTGGTGCTGGCATCACTGAGGCCTGTCCTTCCTGCCCACCTGCCTTCTCCTGCACAGCCAGCAGGACATGCTTGAGTGGGTGGTATAGATATTGATACAGATATTTTGTTTGGGATATTTTATTGGGGGATGCTGGGGAAGGGATGTTGGCTGTTGGAGTTTGTGATCTTAGTGGTCTTTTCCAACTGTGACAATTTGGTAACTCTGTGATGTCCTGGCTGTGGTCCAGCATCTGTCCCACCGTGCTGCTGCTGGGTAGAGGGGCTTCCGCAGCTTCTGACCCTTGTCAGAGGAAATTATTCCTTTCCTCAGTCAGCCCAGTTTTCTCACTAAGGGAGCAAAACATTTGTAACAATTTTCTGCCTTCCTCCAAATTCCAGACAGTATGAATCCTTACCCCTTTAGGGCAAAAGAACCCCAGCCCTCAGCATCCTTCCTCTAATGAAGATCTGAAGCCTTCTGAGGGACACACAGGACCCCCATCTGCTCAGTATCTGCAGCACAGAGGAGCCCCTGGCAGGGCCAGGGACCAGAGGTGGGACAGGAACAGCAAATAATCCAGGCTGATGTCTGCAGGGTGAGTCAGGCTGGCGGCCATCCTGGTGGCCCTGCAGCAGGCAGGGCAAGTGGTTGCCCATGGCAGCTCCATGCTGTGTGCCAAGGTCTGTGCTTCAGGTCCTGCTCCTTCACCAGGTCTCCACTTTCTCTGGAATCTGGGTGGGTGAGATGGGGACCAAGCAAGGGAGAAGACGGCTGTCTGTGTGTTCTCATCTCTGGGCACCCCCCCATTAGAAAATTGTATTTCTTCTGCTGTTCTGTGCTCCGAGGGTCCTGGGCTTAAGGGAGGAGGTTGCTCTTCTGGACATCCACAGGTTCCAAAAGTAGGTTATTTAAAAGGATGTGTTGGAGGTCAGGATGTGCATGTCCTCCATGGAAAACCATTTGGGGCTTATGGGCAGCTCCTGAAATGCACACATGCAAATTTCCTCTTTTGACAAAAGGGAAAGGACAATTCAGAGCCAGAAAAGACTCCTTGCTCAAAGACCTGATATTGCACCATGAGTAGTTTTAAACTCTGACTTCATGGTTTCCATTTTCTTTTGGCAGCTTCTGGTCTTCTCTGCTTCTCTCTCTCGCGGTTTTGGTTTTGGTTTCCTTTTTCTTTTTCTTTTTCTTTTTCTTTTTCTTTTTCTTTTTCTTTTTCTTTTTCTTTTTCTTTTTCTTTTTCTTTTCCTTTTTTTTTTTTTTTTTTTTTTTTTTTTTTTTTTTTTTTTTTTTTTTCTTTTCTGGAAAACTTCCCATAAGGAACCACCAGTGACAGCCCAGGAGACAGTGTGTGAATGCTCTGCATTATGTAATGCTTTGACATTTGGCATTCCCATGGCATTATCCCCATTATCCCCCATCAATGCAGAATAAGTTGTCAGAGCATGAAATTGGTATTTTTACATATTCTTAATGTACAGATGTCACTCTGAAAGCCATGCACAGGCACTGCGATTAAACTCTGTTTCATTCCCTGCCTTGCATGGATCTGTTTGGAAGATTTCTTTCCTTTTTTGGAGGGGGCTTACAGGGAAAGGACAAAACCTTAATACGTAATAATTCCACCTAGTGTCACTATCAAAAGGTGGAAGCTAAGTTTAAGGCATGGTGCACTGAATTCAATACAGATTCATAAATTCAGAGCAATAGTGTTCAATTTTTAGCACCTGTGTTCCTGGCATGGTAGCAGGAAGCAAACAACAAGGACCAGATGCATAGATGGAATGTAATCAGTGACCCAGTTTCTGGTGCCAAATGCATCAACATGTTCCAAATCAGATCTGCTCAGAGTTTACAGGTTTGTTATTCTACAGTAATTAGCATGTAAGAATGGCAGACCCTATGGGAGGAGTGTTACACCTAAACATAATGTACATAGAGGAAGAAGAGGAAAGGCAGGGGCAGGGCTACGAGTCCCTTGCTTGTGTTGGTTTGGTCACAAACACACGAAGGAGAGGCTCTGGACAGTCACCTGTTGGAGGCAAATCAGCTGCTACCACCCTGGCAGCTGGACCCTGCCTGTCCCAGGAGCCCACCCTGCTGCAAAGTCACCCAGGAGGCTGCACAGAGACCCAGGATGGGGGCCCAGAGCACCCTGCACTCATCTCTTGGAGCTCCCAAGGTCTCTTCCAAGCCTGCATTATCCTCTGGCCCTGTTTTCTGGCAGGCAGAAGGTCAGAGCAAGAGGAGGTTTGGCTCCTGACCTTCCTGCAGGAGTTCTCCTCAGTGTTTGCCCAAAGGGGTTTTACAGCTTTGCAGAGCTGCTGCTCACTCTGCTTGGGTGTGTGTCAGGAGCCCATGAGCAGCAGTACAGGAGAGCCCCTCTTCAGCCAGAATCCCAGTTCAGTGACACCAGGAGAGAGGACAAAGCCTGCTCCACATCTGCCAGAAAGCAGCCCATGGATTATTTTTACATGGATTTCCCTAAAAAACGAGGTATGCAACAGTGTCATCAGTTGTTGTTTGCTCTGCACCCCCCAGAAGCTTGGCTGTTCAGCTCCTGTCAAAAACCCCAGAGTGGTGAGGAACTCAAGAAGGATTCAACTGACAGAGATTTAACGAAAAAGGAAAAATGGGCAGGCTCATGTCCTCACTGGTCACAGAGCTCCAGAGTGGCCCCAGCCCAGCAGGGCTCTGTGTGGCCTCTTGGCTTGGACATGGTCCAGGACCTGGCAGACAACTGAGCCTCTTGGCTCAGAGGATGAGGATGGGTTGGGAGTGCTGTCTGAGGGTGCTGAGGAAACAGGAGCTGTGAGATGGTAAATGCTTGGGACATGGAAGTGGAGGGGAAGAGGGGGTGGTGAAAAAAAAAACCAACAGAGATGTTATGAAGGAAACTGAGTTTACTGGGGTGAACCAGGCAGAGAGGGATATGAGAAAAAAAACTTCTAGACTTCTTTAGTTCCATTGCTTATTAGAGAAATTACTAACAGATAACATTTTTACTGAAAATTCACTAGCATGAATAAATACGATGGGATTTGGGCTTGGTGTTCATCACCCAAGGTACTCCTGGAGCAGTCCAGGAACAAATTTGGAAAGAGAGATTCAAGACACAGACCTCAGCACAATGCTAGAGGAGTTTCAAAGTGGGTCTATCAAGTGCTCATTTATTTTGCTCTTACATTCCCTCCCTGGCAAGCAAATCAGAGAATCATAAAATCCAAAGGCACAGGGTGTGCAGCTGCTTGTTCGTGGGCCCTGAGGCTGCCTGCAGCCCCAACCCAAAATCAGCCACAGACAGCAGAAAATCTGCTGCTGTCTTCTCTGGACAAGAACTTTTAGCCCAAGACCTTCACCTCTCACAGGTGTATACTGCCTGCTGCAGCTCAGCTGTTTATTTTGAAGGTAATGGACCAGCCTCCTCTTTCTGTCAGACATTCTGAATTTATGGGTTGAGCAGGGACTGCCAAGGAGCTATTCATGAAGAGGAGTTGACACTTTTTCCCCCCAAAGTGAATGTGTTTCCCACTCCCTCTGCTCAGCTCCTCACCTGGACATCAATCATCCTGACTGGGGACTGCAGCTCCCAGGAATGCAGCCAGGTGACCTATGGGGATGTCCATGGGGACACCAGAATGCACTGATGGGAGCAGATGCCATGGCTCTGTGGTACCTGGGGACAGGGAAGGGTCTGTGGGCAGTGCCTCTGCTCTGCTGCTGGAGCCACTCCAACACAAAACACCTGAATGAGCCTCTTTTGGGAAATGAACCAAAGCCAAGTAGTTTTGGTGGTGCTTAAGCCACACTCTGAGGCTGAGGCATGAGCTCTGCCCTGGAAGCCAGGGGAAGGCAGCCTCTCACTCCACATGAGGTAGGGTCAGCTGCTGTATAACCACAGGTTCCCCTCCACTGCACTCCATGGTGCTGCACATCTCCTTCACCAGGTCCAGAAAAAAAGGCATAAAAGTGAGCACAAGTTGTTCTGCCTGAGAAAGGAAAACCTGCTGGACCTCCTGCATGAGGTGGGGTACCCCTGCAAGGACCTCAGGGCCTTGTTCCCCACGAACTGGACCTTCAGATATGAATATGTGTTTTATCACAAGGGGCAGGCCAACAGGGGAGAAGGTGCATTCATGCAGGGCATCCATGCAGGGACTGTAAAAGGCAGTCCTGAGCTAGTGAGCAACTTCCATTTACTGGAGAAAATGTTTGTTTTCCCAAACAGGGGTATGGACTTAATCCTCATAAGGAGTCTAAGTCCCATGCTACTCTCTGCAGGATTTCTCCTACTTCATTAAACTCTGACATCTCAGAGGGCAAATCCGCATTGTCACATGTCACTTCTGCTAGAAAAAAGTGTGTGTATCAATGCTTAATGCTAGCTTATTTTTCCTTCTTGTTTTGCAAGTGTAATTGCATAGTAAATCGGACTGTGGGCTTTTATTTACTTGTTAGCAGCAAGTTTGTGTCAGGCTGCATGTTTAAAGAAGGGTATTAGCAGAGGCTGGGGCCAGAGTCAGCTGAAGAAGAGGTCCCTGTCTCTCCCTTTACCAGGAGGGGTTGATGGAAAGGTGATGAGAAGCAGCAGTGGCTTCAGTCTGGGTTGATAGCCTGGTAAATACCCTCATTTGCAAAGACACAGCATAATCTTCCTGGCTGGTTATTGTACCACTGAGGTTTTGGTCTCATCTAACATCACTTTTCCCACGAGTCTTTCTGTCTAGGCTGATGAAATTTTTAATGTTTGTGGGGACAAAATGTCCTGGAGGTCTCTGGAGCTGCTGTGAGGTGTGGGGAGATGAGCTCAGGAAAGCTGGGACTTGGTGTTGACCTGAAGTGCCTTCTCCTGTTTCTGGGGGGGTCATTATAGACATTTTGGTACTGCAAAATGTGGGAAATATCCTCATGGGCAGGAGGTGTGGCCCAGACAGCATAGAGCCCCTCAATTATTTCCTGATAGCTCTGGTAGCAGTTAGAAAAAGATGATGAATTTTGGGGAAAATGTGACACAGAATCAGTTTTCCTGTAAAGTTTTCCAGCATGTCTCAATAAATCACCCCAGTCCCTGCCTGGGCTGAGCAGGAAGGGGCAGGATGGGACCCATCAAGGCAGCAGCACATGGACAGCTCAGCACCCCCAGGGCTGCTGGGCATCCCGTGCTGCCCCCCCATGATGGGACATGACATCACTGTGACATCATCATGGGAGACCCCCCCTTCCCCACTGCAGGGTGCTCCATAACACCCAGACCCCATCAGGCAGCACCTGGGGAGGGAAACACCAACACACACCCCACTGCATCCCACTCCATGCCCCCAGAACCATCTGCACTTTTGGGGGCCTCTGTGGAGCTCATGCATGGGAAGAAGATCCCCCCAGAGAACAGCATCTGAGGATGTGCAGCCAGGAGAGGGGATGTTTGGGAACCTGGGTCCCAGGTTCCCTGCAGTCCTGAGACCACTGCTGCAGATGCTCAGCATTCAGACCCCCCAGGGTGCTCTGTCTGAGGCTGCAGACCCACCAGGGCCGACCCCCTTCATCCCATGCACTGCTGCAGCCTGGGCTGTCCCTGATGGGCTGGGCTGGTCTCAGAGCTGCAGAGCAGGGGTTCTGCTGGGTCCAGGTGTCCAGGTTCTGTTTCTGCAGGTCTGTGGGCAGGAGGGCAGCCCCCACCACAGCTCTCAGCCTCTGGGGCATCTGCAGAGCAGCCTGGGGTGTGAGTGGTGCCCAGAGCAGCTGCTGACAGGTCCTGGTGTCCTGCAGAGGGGTGACAGCAAAGAGGGGCAGTGGGGACAGCCCAGGGTGGGTGGGCAGAGCCACAGATAGCAGGGGCAGCAACCCCCGTGGGGGAGCCTCCTCACAGCCTGCTGCATCCTCTTCTGTTTTCCATCCTAGGAAGACAAAGGGAGCAGGAACTGTGCCACCAGCATGTCCAGACAGCCTTATCCCTGCTCCATTCCTCCTGCCCAGGGCACGGGGGCTACTGTTGGACACTGTGTGGCTGCCAGGGGACACAGGGACATCAGCGAGTGGCAGGCCCAGGCTCCAGCACCTGGACATAGCCCTTGGCCCTCCTGGCCACAGAGCTCTGGGCTCCCAGTGCCTGTAACACGTAAAGCTGGTGTCCAGGTGTGCTTGCTGGGTGTGCAGGAGCTGTCTGTACGGGAGCTGTGTCCCCAGGTGCCTGCCCTGGGGTGTCTGCTCCCTGCAGCGGGGTCCCCACGGGCACCCTGGGCAGAGCACCATGTCTCCTGTGGTGGCAGATGGGACACACTGGGCCCGGGCAGAGCAGGCAGCTGCTCAGGGCTGTGTGTGGCTGGGGAGGCAAAACTCTGCTCTTGTCCAGGGCAGTGGGGATCCAGCACACCCTGGGCAGGAGGTGTCAGCTACAGCCACCCTGTGACAGCTGATAAACACATCGTGGTCATGATGATGATGGAGGTAGAACCATTTTAAACATTGCAATCTTAGCTAATTCTGCTGAATTATGTTCAGCTAATTAGCTGAATAAACAAACAGTAATTCTACTGAAATAAAATTACTGAAACAAACAGCAGCAACCTAACTTAATGTCCTGCTGAGATGCTCCTTATGGTTCTCCAGGAGATGATTTAGTAGCTATGGTGGGGTAGGACTGATGGTTTGACATGATGATCTTGAAGGTCCTTTCCACCCATGATGATTCTATGTCAGCACTGTCAGGCACAGGGTGTGATTCTTGGGGTGCCCTACACAGGGACAGGAACTGGACTTGATGATCCTGATGTGTCCCTTCCAACTCGACAGATTCTATGATTGTATGATTGTATGATTGTATAACTGCATGATTGACTCTATGTCAGCAATATAATTACCTAAAATCTCAGGGCAGCCAAGCCTATCCAGGTACTGCAAGTCAAGAAGAGGAAGCTGGTCCATAACAGTACAAGGGGAAAGGTTTCATGTGGCTATGCTGGAGCAAGGGATGGAGAGGAGGGGTCTGTACTGGATGATCTTAAAGGTCTTTTCCACCCTAAATGATTCCACACTTCTAGGAGCAGCTGGAGGAAGCAAACAGAGGGTCTGTTTAGTTGAATCCCCTGCTTTGGGTGGACAAGAAGCACCTCTGGAAAGGCTCCAGGAATGTCTGCCCTGTGCTGGGAGTGAGTGGGCAGGCAGCCTGCACGGTGTGTGCAGGACACAGCAGTGCTGGTGCCGATGCTCAGGAATAAACCCAGGTCTTGGTGATGTGTTGAACCTCCTGTTCCCTGGGAGGCCAAAGCTGAGGAGGAAAGGGCTTTCCCAGGACACCCTGACCAGACCAGGAGGCTCCCACTGACTGTGTGAAACCAACACATGGCTGGGAAGAAGGAAGAGGAAGGACTCAGAGATGCTGCTGAGTATTGGTGGAAATGTGGGTGTCTGAGCAGCCTGGTGCCTGAGCTCTGCTGACCATGTACTAACCAGCAGCCCAGTGTCCTCAAACACACCTGGGTTTCCATGGGGAAAAACAAGTGTGTAACCCTGGGGAGTCCCTTGCTGCAAACATGTGATGTTGTCATGGTAAAAACCAGTCAAAGAAGTGCCCTGAAGCAAAATAATTGTGGGAAAAAAAAGTGTTGTGATAGGAATACAGCAATGATTGTTACACAGATTCCCCCACTCTGGAGAGTTTTAAATCTCAGCACTCCAGGGTGTTGAGACATCTCATGTAAACTGTGGTACTGCCTAGAAGGGTTGGGCCTGGAGGGTCTCTCCCAACCTGACACTCTGTGATACTGCAGTCCTTGAGACAACATTAATTTTATCCAAGCTTTTTCAGGAAACACACACACACACACAAATCCTCACAACCAAACAACAACAACCAAACAAACACGTAAACCAGCCAGTCCAAACCCAAAACAGCCCAAGTCATAGACCTGGTGTGGAAAATTTCAGCCCAAGCTCTTCAAGAGGTGGTGGAGGTGTGAGCCACTGCAGCCTGAGTGGAAGTGAGGGCTGCACGTGGTGGGGCTCCAGGTGCCTATAATTAGTCAGGGAAATGTGTCTGCATACCAGAAATGATGCACACAACCTATTAATAGCTGCTTCATTTTCAGCATCCTCCGGGCAGCAGTTAGGGCCAGGTGGTTCCTGGTGATGCTCAGGATGGCCCCCTCAGACCCTGCCCTGCTTCAGCTTTGCTGTGGCTGCTGTGAAATGAATCTCAGCACAGCCAAAGGGCAGGGGCACCCCAGAGGTGTCAGGAAGAAGCAGGTATGGACTCAGAGCTCTGCTTTCTGAAGGGGACACACAGCCTGTAACCCTCTGTGTTCCCTGGGAGCTGTGTCCTGCCCCTCACCCAGCAGCCCATGGCCAAGGTGTGCTGCAGAGGGCTTGCTCTGGAAATGTGACCCAGATGTTCACACCTCCTTGTCCTGTAAGGCCAGGAGACATTTCTGTGGTCTGCTTTGGGATGGATGTTGGTCCTTGCAGGTCTCACATGGATCTTGGCATTCAGGAGAGCTGAGTGGCAGCAGTTCCTGAGCAGTGGGAGGTGGGACAGGGATCTCCCTCCTCTGCCTCCCACCTTCTGGACATCGGGTGGGCAGAGACCTCCCTGGGCCTGGGGTCACTCCCTGGACCACCCCCCTGGACAGACCTGGTCCACAGAGATGGAGGCTGTGGGGTCCTGCTGCTCCCTCAGCATCACAGTCCCTGCTGGTGGGCAGGCAGGGGGGGCCCCGGGAGCCAGCACAGAAATGCTCACAGAACCACAGACATGATGCTCACGGAATGCTGGCAGCAAATCGCTCCTTCCTGCAGAAACATCTGGGTCACCTCCTGGCTGCACCCCCAGAGAGGCATCTGTGGAGCCCTGGAAAAAAGGACTGCTGGGGTAAATCCTGCAGGTTTGGGCTCGGGCAGTGGCTGCTGTTTATTTTAGCACTGGCTCTTCTGTGAATATCGATTTCCAGAAAGGACCAGAAATCTCTCCAATCTTTGTCATGCTTAGTTGGAATTCATTGATTTCTGCGAGCGTTTCAATATTTTACTTTTAGAAAGCAGATTTTCCAGCCCTTGTGACGAAAAGAAGCTTCTGTGACACACGCATGTGATACAGGTGGCTCTTTTGTAATAAAACATGTTAGAATTGGTTTGAAATCAAGCTGTGCCTGATGCCAGCTTTCTCTGCCCCATGAGCTCATGCCTCACATGCAGTATATTGCATCTGTTGAAGCATCCTATAGCTTCCAGGGTGTTTTCTGAGGTGTTTAGATTTATTTCAATGTTTGCAATGTATTTGTTGTTCATTAAACATATTTACTCAGGCTAACCCAACATGAAAGAAATTATCTTGTTTACAGTGGAATCTTGACAAAAATACATGCAGGAAAGATAGACAAACACACATAAACCTGGATTGCTGAGTGGAACATTGATTTGCTGCCACTTACAATTTTTCTCATTAGAACTTATTTTATTTGAACATAACTCAGTACCCCGTGTAAATGTGAAGTTGTTAATCTTATTACTATACAGAAAACAAATTAATTATTATGCATGGTATTGGAAATGGGTTGTTAGGTTGGCATTGGGAAGATTAGAAAAATACACTCATTACTTCAAATGATATCTGATATACATGTACAACTCTGTTTTTAAAATCATTTGCAATATTCAGATAGCAAACACAGCGAATGGAAAAGCACTTCTTCATTTGTGGTTTTAAAACTTCAGGCCTGTGCCCCGAAGGTTGGATTAAAGACTCCAGTTTGCAGTCAGAGTTTTATGTTTTAAAACTCCAGTATTTGACCAGAGAAAATGGAGTGGTTGAGGCTGAATTTTACCCAGGTGTGGGACGGGATCCCCTGTGCTGTGTAATTAACCCCTGCCAGATCCCTGTGTCTCACCTGGACAGGACAAGGGTCAGCATTCCAGCTCTGCCATCTCACCACGGCTGTTTCCTGAAAACACTTGGATATAGATGGAGGAGGCCCACTAGTGGCATTCTTGGTTTAAAAGAAATAATAATACTAACACTAGGAGTAGGAAAAGAAGTGTGTGAAACTGCCACTCCTGTGGATGGGGTGGTGCAGACACCAGCAGTGAGAACTGCCACCAGCCACACCACTGCAACACAATTAGCAAGATGGAAAGGTATTTTATTTTTAACACTGAGCCTATTTATCTGCAGTTAGCTTCACAAGCTCAGGAGCTTCCTCTTGCAGCTTCTCCTCTGCAGCCTTGCAGATGCTAAAGATGTTGCTTTTTTTTCCTGAGGAGGAAAAAAGCCTGAGGAGCTGTCAGCTCCTGGAGCAGTGAGGAAATTCCCCTGAAGAGTGTTTTGTTCCACTTTAGTGACAGCAGCTCCCAGGCTGGTCCCTGCAGCATCACCCCCTGGGTGGGCAGGAGGGTCACCTGGACCACCCTGTGCCATCCCCACAGCTCCCCCCAAACATCTCCTGGGACCACAGCCTGGGGCAGGAGGGGGCTGAGGCTGGAGGGGAAACCCAGCTTCTCCTCCCCGTGCCAGGGGACGTGACGTGGCAGTCCCCAGGGAGACACCAGATGGGCCCTGCACTGGCCCAGGGGGTTCCTCCCCGACTCACACCAAGGCTGCCCTGGCTCCAAAGCCTTTTGCAGGGTGATTTTTGCCACTGGGATGTCAGGGGAGCTCTGCCTGGCAGCTGTGGGCACCTGAGCCCTGTCCCTGGGTGCTGCATCCCATGTTTCTGCTCCCATGCATTGCCTCACCTTGTGCTTAACTCAAATACTGTCTTTTAAAAAAAGCAAGGAAATCCTTCAGTTTTCCTTCCTGCAGAACACAGCACAAGGCAAATGGTTTTTCATGGTGGTTATAGCTATATATTGAGCAAACAGGGTAAGTGTTATCAAGCCACTCTTTTTTCATTTTCTTCTTATTGATTTCAAAATTTACCTAAAAAAAAAAAAGGTTTCAATTACAAGACAACCTTTTTATATTTCACACTTACTAATTTTCATACAGCTGTATAATTGGAGGTAAGCAGTATCTGCAGTTAATGAAATAGATTTCTGTATTGTTCTTAAAGTCTCCAGTTAACTACAATTCTCTGTGTGACAATGAAGAGCAGAGCCCTTTGTCATCTGCTCCAAACACAGCCCGGCAGAATTAGAGACAATGCAAATGAAGAAAAAAAAAATTGCACCAAAAATACCTAAGGAGAGGTTAAAAAAAAACAAAAAACCAAACAAAGACAAACAAACAACCACACCAAAATAAACCAACAACCCCGTGTGGTAATTCTTCTCACAGGAGCACAGGGACTGGGAACATCCCTGAACTGTCCCTGCAGGGTGAAGTGGCTCCCACCCTGCTCAGAGCATCCTCTGCTCATGCAGCTCAGGACCCGCAGCCAGAGGCAGCTTCTGCCTCTTGGAGAATTTGTTTAAAGGTCTGAAAGGTCTCTCCTGGGGAGAGAAATGGCTTTGTCTCAGTTGATGCCAGTGTGTAAGTTGCTGTGAGGCTAAGAGCTCACAGGGTGCAGGTGAGAGAAGTGCAGCAGGAGGGGAGAAGATGACTGAAATGAAAAGGCAAGAAGCAATCCCAACCTTTTTAGGTAAAATAAATTAATAAATTATAAAGTATTGATAGCAAACATGGTGGAACTCTCCTTTTCTTTTTTGTTTTTGGTGGCTTTCTTGGTTTTTTTGCTGTTTTTGTTTTTTTGTTTGCTTTCGTTTGTTTTTTTATTATTAGTTTGTTTTGTTTATTTGTTTGTTCCGTTTATTTGTTTGTTTTTCTTGCTGTGTGATGGACCTTTCTCCCAGCCTGCTGTTATCTGGAGCAGAACCATGCTGTGCAGCACTGAGCAGAACAGCAGTGGGGCTGCCTGGATAGGGCAGGGGACCCCTGGGAAAGGGGGTAGCTGGTCCCTGAGCACCCCGGGGGGAGGCACAAAGACTGAAATGGTCCTTGGGAAACTGTGCTGAGCAGAGAGTGGTGACAGTGACAGTGTCAGCCCAGGGCTGAGCAGCTGGGTGCTGGCTGGGGGTGCAGGATCAGGGTGCAGTTGTGTCGGGGGGTTCCACTGCCAAGGCACGGGTGGTGCCTGTGCCCCAGAGACCATTCCAGCTGGATCCTGGGAGGATGTGGTGGTGGAATCAGCCAGCAGCAATTCATGGGAAAAGTCAGCAGAGCTAGGAAGAGATGTAAATTACATTTTGAGTGTTGCTGGCCTGGCTGATGCCATTTGTTCCTCCTTGGATCTGGAGCCACCCGGGCTGCAGGGGCTGTGAGAAAATCCTCAGGCTGTCCCTGGAGCCCCTCTGCGACAGCACGGACAGAGCAGGGATGCTCTGCATGGGAAAGCAGCTCTGTGAGGGCACAGGTAGTTTGTCTGCTGACTGCTCAGCTCCCCAGCAGCAGGCACAGGGCAAAGGAGAGTCAGGCAGAGGACTGCCAGAACTGACTGGCTGCAGCTGCACCTCGACCCACGATCTGCACCCTGTGACAGGCAGATCTGCTGCCAGTAAACTCTTTGCCATGTGGGGACCCCGGGAAAAGGGCTGGGGGGCACACAGGGGAACAGGTTAAAAGGGAAAACAATGAGGCAGCTTCAGCCTCTCCTGTCAGCACAGCATCTGCCTGCCCATAGTGATGGGGGAACACCCGAGCTGCTCCTGGTGCTGCTCTGCAGAGAGGGAAATCTGGCAAATCGGGCTGGGCAAGCCCTTTGCTTGCCCCAGGTCCTGGCTGCAGCAGCCCAGAAGTCCAGCAGCCCAAGGCTTGCTGCCCAGAACCTCCTGAGCCCATGTGTCCAGCCAGGATGTCACCCAGGCCCACCATGGATGAACAAATGTCCTGGTTTGTAACGCCTGCTCTGGGGCTGCAAATTGTGCAAACGTTTTCATTTGTGTCAGTGCATCACCCCTCTGAATGTCTGCTGTGGATGTACAGGCACAAAGGCTCCCGTGATTAGCAGGGTGAAAAATTAAAATGCTCCTGCATGTGGTATTATCATTCCTAAAACTGTTCCTAAGGCTTCCTCTGCAAGGCATTGAGAAAGAGTGGTTAAACCAACAGCCTACATGCTATGATTTATCTAACACATATTCTAGGGAAAACTGGAAATCTCCTAGGCTAGTTGTAAGCAAAAAATATTAAGATAAACAAAATCCTTTGGTAGCTGGAATTTACAATGGCATCTATTAATGCACATGACACCAAGAGATGTTATTTTCTTAATAATCAACCAGTTAGGCAAGGAGGAGCAGGAGAATATTGTACTGCATTCCTCCAGGTACTAAACATCTGATCTACTGAGGTTCAGAACTGTGCTGGATGCTGAATGCTGCCCAGTTCCTGCTCTCGGCCATTTATTTGGTTAGAGTTAATTATCTGTTTGGAGGCTGTGACCCACCACCCTTTTTTCTTCCAACAATAGGGGAGGATAGGGTTATTAACATGAAACCTAATCTAGGAAAAATCACAGTTAATACCCTGGGTATGTCTCCTTTTGAGCCTTGAGAAATCCTTAGGTTTCTTACCCTCCTGTCTTCTGCTTGCATTTTCTGGACACTTCGATGTCTAGCAGAGAGCTCATTTAATCAACTGTATTTTCCTTTTTGCTGGCAATTGTTGGAAGCGGACTATTCAGTGATTTACCTTCCTATCTTCCCATCTACCTCTTCTCCCAGCAATTCTCAAAGCAAAGGAATCAATTTGACCCTTTTCACCATTTTAATAGCAACAAACACAAAAGTTACAGCACGGGGTGAACTTGGGCTGAAATTTTCATTCCTAGCTTTCTCGTGGAGAGGCTGGGGAGCAAGCATTGTGCCACCGACTCCATCGTTTTCTGGCTGCTGCTCCCATAAAGAAATTCTCATTCCTCTCTCTTCTTCTCTGCAGCATAGCTGAAAACAGGCCCCTCTTTCCAATATCCACGGGAAGATGCATCCAGAGGGAAGGAACCAGGGCTGGTAACGGAGCAGGCTGGACCCAAAGCAAAGCAGGTCCTGATGCAGCTTCTCCACCCACCGCACCCAGCAGCCAGGTACAACCAGGTCACATCTGCTCTGACCAGTGCCCAGGGGCAAAGCCCAAGGTGCCTGAGGAGTGGACTTTGAGGTTGCTTTTTTCAGGAGGCCCCTGACCTACAGCTGCAAAAGATGTGACTCCCTCTCTGTGGGTCTGACCTCCACAGCAGCCTCACCCCACCCTGCAGCTGCACCCCAAAGGAGAGCTGTGCCTCCCAGGGTCCCGGTGGGCTGGAGGACAGCAGCTCCACCATGCCAGGGCAGCCAGGACACAGAGGGGTTTCCGACAGAGCTCTCAGGCAGAGGTAGAAGCCAGCATCTGGCATGGCTCGGCCTCTTCCTTCGGCTCCTGTCTCGTTTGCAGCTGTGCATGTAAGCGTGTCCCCGGGCAGAAAGTTCTGCAAAGTTGACTCTTAAAAATGTGTCTTTTTAGCTATCAACATAACCGCACTGGAGATCAGTGAAAGTGAGTGAGACAGGGGACTGGAGAGCCCTCACAGTGGCCTCCAGCCCTTCCACACCAGCCTGAGACAGCAGGTTGAGGCCCTCCATTGCCCTGACAAACGAGGCTGCTCTGCTGGGGACAAAAATGGACCTCTCCAGATGCAAACCCTGGTCACTGTGAGGCTGGGAAATGGAGAAAAAAAATGTCCATGAGGGACAGAAAGCAGTAGGGAGAAGCAGGACAGCAAAGCTCTGGGTGACTCATTCAGAACACCATTCCGTGCTGCTCTCTCTGCTGAAAACACCCACCAGGACCCCTATGCCCAGTGCAGCCAGCAGCCTGTCTGAGACAGCAGCGAGTGGTGGGGGAGAGCAAGAATAATAATGCATTTTGACTGAAAAAGAGAAGTCTCTCCCCGTTTCCTGCCCTCCTCTCGTGCTTTCAAAAATAAACCCTCTGGTTTTGTCAGCTCGGCTCTGCCCCTGACCATGGAGCACTGGCGAGACCTTCGATGTCTCTCCCCGTGCATCTCCACTTCCAGCTCAGCATCTACCAGGTCAGCAGAGACCCTCTCCTGCGTGGACCTCCCCAGGAACGCCGCGGCTGCTGCCTCTTCTCCACGCTCTCCTCTTTCCAGCCGCATTTCCGGATGGCTTCCCACGGGCTGCTGGATGAAGATCGCTGAGGATATTGCACGACGCTTCCCAGGACTTTGTCAACTGCGCGGGACTGCCCACCTCACTCACACCTTTTAAATTACTTCAGGGTAATTAGCAGCCCATCTCTGAGTTCGGTTTTTATCTCTGGGAGCACACTTGGGCCATGACCACCACGAGATCTCCCGTATTTTGAATTTAAAATGACAGACGTCAGAGGAAAAAGACACTGTGGTGCCACGGAGAAGTGGCAGCTACTTCTCAAACAGTAAAAAAAACCCCCACACACACACCGCTAATCCTGCCTAGATGGAGCAGCAGATCACCCTGTGCAACAGCATTCTCCTCCTTCCACACTCGCCAGCAGCGTGCTTTACAGAAATGCGAGAAAACACAAATAATTTCAAAGGCGGTCGGGGACTCTGGGTGCTCTGTGCAACCCTTTGCCCCTCCATTTCCCCCAAAATCCCGATCACCCCCTCCTGGGGAGAAGCAGGCTGCCTAAGGACCGAGCAGGCTGGTACCTGGTGGTGCAGACCCTTGTCTCTGGGGGTTCCGGGTGTTTTGCTGGGGGTCCCTCCCGCCGAGCCTGGCGCAGCGCCGGAGTTTGCGGAGCGTGTGTGAGCCCGGCGGGCTGGGTCCGGCCTCCCACCTCCCAGCGTTACGCATCAGAAATAAAGGGACAAAGGTTGGGCTGGCTGTGTGTGACCCCCTCTGCGCTTGGGAGAGGGGGCCGGCAACAACTCTCCTTGGGAAACTCAGAACCAACAACAAAAAAAACAAACGGGTTTTTGCCGCGCCAGAGTTTCACCTCTTCAGCGCTTTTTCAGCTGCCTCTTGTTGCCTGCAGAAACCGCAGCCCCGCTCCGGAACATGGTCCAGGCCCTGAGAGATGGGGGACCACAGAGCGGCTGCTGTGTGGCCTTGGGGTGGCTCTTGGGGGGACGCAGCCAGACTGGGATCTCATGCCCGGGCTCCTGGGAGAGCGGGAGGCGTTTTCCAGGGAGCGGGCGGGGGGGTCCTCTGTGGGTGCCCCCAGCCCTGCTGGCACCGGGAGCCTTGTCCCTGTGGGGGGACAGTGTGGGCTTGTCCAGGGCTGCCGTGGGAACACCCGGCCTCACCTCACACCCTGCAGCAGGGGGTCCGGGTGGGCTGGGGACTCCCCTCAAGAGCGGTTTGCCATCCTGGGGAGCACAGCCCCACTGTGCTGGAGCCCCCCTGTTCGCCGGGGGGCTCTGGGCGGGGTGGTGGTAGTGCAGGTTTCACCTTTAGCCGTGCACCCCGGAGCCCCCCCGGTGGGCAGTGAGGGGCGCACAGATGCGCCCGAGGGGACCCTCCAGTGTCCCGGCATTAGGTTACGAGTCTGGAGATGGGGGAGTTTCTGGGGCTGGGGTCTGGATCTGGACCTGTGAGAGGGGGTCCTGGCATCGACGAGCGGGTCCGGAGGGCCGGGAGGGTCTCGGCGGCAGGGCTGCTGGTGGGGTCAGATCCCCGACCCCCAGATGCAGCTGCAGCCCTCGAGGGTGTTGCTGGGGCAGCGTCGGGCGGGCGGGGATCTCCGCTGTCCGGGCGGGAGGGAGGCAGAAGCTCCGCGGCCTGTTTTTTATTACAATAAAGTGTTTTTTCGTTCATTTCCCTGAGGTGGGAGGAACACTGCCGGGCTCCCTGCCGCTGCTGGGGTCGGGGCCGGGAGAGGCGATGGGAGCATCTGGAGGGATGGGAGGTCGGCTCTGGTGGATTATTTGGGGTACCCCCCGCCCCTTTTCTCCCCATTCCCCGGGCAGGGCCATGCTGGAGCGGGTCGGCTGGCATTTCGGGGGGAGTCCGGGTGAAAGCGGGCTCCGGCTGCCGGCTATTTTTGTGTAAGCAAATGAGAGAGAAGAAGAAACGTTGGTGAAAAGGGAAGCAAAAGGGCGAGAGAGGCAGGGGGCGGCCGCCCTCCCCCCAGCGGTCCCCGGGGAACGGAGCCCGGGGCGTCCCGCGTGGGGTCCTGGGGTGCGAAAGTGTCCGCAAAGGAGGGTCGAGGGAGAAAAAATTGGGGGGAAAAAGGGAGAAAAGGGAGAAAGAGTCGCCTCCATGTCAGCTACCGGTGGCGAGGCCGGGGGTCCAGGGGCAGCGCGGGAAGGGCGGTCAGGGCAAGACCTCTGCCCGGTTTCGATTACAGGGGAGACGCCCCGGGGCTGATTGTTGTTGTTTTAGTGGTTTTTTCTCCATTTGTGAAGAAGGGTTATTTTGGCTCTTATTGGTTATTTTAATTTATTTTTTACTATTATTTTTTTTCCCCGTGTCGCCTTTGCTGAGAAACAAAAAAATCTTGGATCGATGGAGGCCTCGTGAGCTCGCCCCCTCCCCTCTGGCCGTCCTCATCCCTACGCCGAGGCCTGCAGGGCGAGGCCGGGGGTCTGCAGCCGGGGGTCGGTACGGGGGGGAGGCCGTCGTGACACCGGGAGGTGCGGGGGGAGACCGAGAGGAACCCCCCCGAGCCCGCAACGACCAGCCCAGCCCCCAGCCCTCCTCCGGGCCGCTCGCCCCTGCACCCTGGGCCCCGAATCCAGAAGACGGGTGAAGGGTTGAGCCGGGGGGTGTGTGTGTGAGGTTCGGGGGTCTCTCTGCCGCCCCCCAACAGGCAGGCGGGCAGGGCCCCGTCCCGGCGGTGAAAGCGTCCCTGGGGCTGCAGCCTCACCCCCTGGGCCGGGGAGGGGAAGGAAGGGGAAGTCGGTTCTGCTGAAAAGAAGTTGTTGAGGGGCTGGGGCTGCGGGAGGCGGAGCGGGCGGTGCCGGTGCCGGTGCTGCCGCCGGTGCTGCCGGTGCCGCCGCGGAGCGCTCGGGGGGCGGCTGGTTGCGAGCAAAACTTTGATTCCTTCTACAACAGATGTCAGAGTTTTCTTGGGTTTTGGCTGCGTCTGGGGACATCTTGTGATGTTTTAGAGAACAGGACATGATCTCACATGGCGAGGAGCTCTTTAGTTTCTTAATCATTTCACGGTTCCTTCAGAGGCTTTTTTTCCACCTAAAACGTTTAGTTTCAGCTCAGTGATCAGCTGCAAAAGCTCGGCGGGGAGCGGAAGAGTTGAATTATTCCAACCTGAGAGAGCCCCTCAAAAAAAAAAAGGAAAAAAAAAAAGGAAGAAAATAAAAGACAGGAAAAAAAAGAGAAAATAAAACGAAAACAAGAAAAAGAATAAAATAAAAGGAAAAATAAAAATAAAAAAAAAGGTAGGAGTGGAAAGAAAAAAGAAGAAAAATAGAAGAGAGAAAAAAGAAGAAAAAAAAGGAGAGAGAAGAAAAGATACTACGAGACTACGAGAGACGAGAAGGAAAAAAAACAAGAAAAGAAGAAAAAAGGGCGAAAAGGAAGGAGATAACAAACCGCCGTGGAAACTTTCCTCTCTGTCCGTTCCCCGAGTTCTGAACAGCCGGATGGAGTTGGAGAAAACCTACGCGACCCCCCGGGCCGGCCGCACAGGTGGGACTTGGGGCTGGGGTTCGCCGAGACCTCCCGCTGCGGTCGGTCATGCGTGGACCGGGCCGGTTCGGGTTGTGATGCCGGCTCCCGAGGGGCCTACGGTGGCCGTGAGACCCCCGTGTCCCACCGAGTCGTCCCGCCCGACTTGTCTCTCGGCGCAGAGGCTCGGGCTCGGTTCGACGGGTGGGCTGGGGGGTCTAGGCAGCCCCCTCGGGGACCGTGTCCGTGGGGCCGGTGTCGGTCGCGGTGGCGGGCAAGGTGTCGGAATGCAATTCCGAAGCGATCGATGGGACCTTTTATTAGTTAAATCGCCTGAATAATCGTTTAATCGATAAAAGCATTTTTATGGCTGGCAGTGGGGGCGGAGGGGCCGGGGGCGGCGGGAGGGCAGGACGGGCAGCGGAGGCTCCCGCATCCCTGCGGGGTGTCGGGCCGGGGGGCTTCACCGTCTGGGTTAGTGGGGGGGTGAAGGCAAGGAAGACTGCCGACCCTCTCCACGGCACCGGGCACCTCTCCCGTATTCCTTTCCCCCATGAGGTCTCCCTCATGCCCGACGACCCCTGGTTCCGAAACGATGCAGGGAACACCCCGCACTGCCCATGCCCCGGCATGGCGGGAGCCCCCCCACCGTTCCTGTCCCCGTCGCCCCTAATCCCGACCCCTCGTTTTGGGAGAGTTTCGCCTTCAACGAAAACTCGTCCCGCGCTCACCCGACCCCCACCGGCGTCCAGAGGGGGTCTCAGCCCAGCACTGCCGCCCCCCAGGCCCCACAAAGGCATAGCGGGGCGGGGGGCTCACACCCGGGGGCGGTGGGCCCGCATTACGGAGCCGGGTGCCGTCGGGGGGGCCTAATGGCACCAGGACGGGTCCAACGACCTCGGGGGGCTCCGGGGGGCGCTGCTGGGTAGCCCACTGGTCACCCGGCAACCCCCCCCCCCGGATCCCTCCAGGGTCCGTCCCCGCCCCGTCGGACCCCCCCAACCCGGGGTGAGTCCCCTTGTCCCCGCCCCTTCCCCCTGATTGGCCCTCCGCTGTCCAATTGGCATCGTCGCCACCCGTCGAGTTAACTTTTGCGATTGGTCGAAGGTCTTTGAGTGACAGGCGCAATCCCCGCCCCCTTTCCCCGCCGCTGTCCAGCCGCGCGGTGCTGAAGCTCCGCCCCCCCCGAGGCAGTGAGTGGGGAGGGGGCGGCTTTAGGGAGGGGAGAGGAAGGGAGGGGAGGGGAGGGGAGGGGAGGTGAGGGGGGGTTCTGTCCGGGGGTCCCGGGGGCGTCCACTGCTCTCGGGACCCCGCCCCGTCCCGCCCCCGCCGCCCGCCACAACCCCCCGCCGCCCGCCGCGGGGCCGGCAGCGAGCCGGGCTCACCGCCCGAGCCAGGCGGGTGGGGAGGGGGCTGCGGCGGCCCCAGCCCCTCGGCCCGGCTTAGGGGGGCGATGGGCGAACGGCGACCCGGATCGGACGGCGAACGCTGACGGGGCGACCCGTGGCGAGGCGAGGATAACCCATCCCCCCCCCCCAAGCCCCCCTTCTTTTTGCCAACCCCCCCCCCCCCCTCCCCGCTTCCCCGCCCTTCCGCACACCTTCCCCCGCCGCTCCCCTCTCCCACCGCCGCCCCGCCCGGCTGCCGCGGCTGGGGGGCGGCACGGGCGGAGCCCACCGCCGCCCCGGGACCGAGCCCCGCGGACGGGGCGCCCGCCCCCCGCCCCGGCCGCCGCTGCCGCCGCGCAGCCGCCGGCAGCACAAAGAGCCGTCGGGCGGGGAGCGCCGGGGCCGACGGACCGAAACCCCCGCCCAGCGCCGACGACGAGGCCCGGGGAGCGAGTGCCGCCGACCGGGGAGCGGCCGGGGGTGGAGGCGCAGCGCGGGGCGGCCGCTCCGAGACCCCCCGACGGAACCACCGGAGGCTGCGAGCGGCGCGGGGAGCCGCGCTCGGCAGGCGCTGTCGGATACCGACACCCCGCTCGCCTCGGGACTTTTCGCGGTTTGGTGGTGGTTTTTTTGTGTTTTTTTGGTGGGGTTTTTTTGGTGGGGTTTTTTTGGATTTTTTTCCCCCTTTTTTTCCTTTTTTTGCTTTTTAATTTTTAAAAAATTATTATTTTTTATTTTGTTTTGGGCTTTTTTTTTTTTTTTTTTTTTTTTTTTTGGTCGGTGTCCGGCTGTTTCCTTGGCCCCCGTTTCTCCCCCGCCCCCCAACCCCGGCGGCGAATCGAGAAGGTGCTCGGCGAGGCCGCCGCGGCCCGGACCGCTCCGATGGAAATACACTGTAAGCACGACCCGTTTGCAGCAATGCATAGTAAGTAGGCTGCCAGTTCAACTTCTCTGACACGGTGCGATCGCGGACGGGGCTCCCCCACCTTCCCGCCGGCCCCCGGGACTCCGGGGGACTCCGGACAGATTGCCCGGGACCCTCGGGAAGGGGGGTGGCACCGCGGGGACGGTTTTGCCGGCTAACGGACGGGGATGCTGCGGGGCTGATCTTCCCGTGGAGTAAAAGGCGATGTAGTCCTGTGTTTAAATGTACACATCGATATCTACACACGCCGAACTCCGTGTGTGTAAATATCTGCGTATATGCATGCGTGATTATGGATAGGTATCTGGATTTTTTTTGTTTGTTTGTTCGTGTTTTTCCTTAATTCAATTCTTTAGAAAAACATCCGCCCGGTATTTCCGACGAACTGAAAAGTTTGCTTTGATACATTTTCACTCTATTTCAAGATTTTGATACTCGTTAAACAAAATCAACAAAAACCTCAAACAAACAGACAAAAAAAAGAAAAAAAAAATTAAAATTGGAAAGGCACGGAGCGCGGCTGGAATATTTTTTTTTTTTCTTGTGGGGGCTTGTTTTTCTTTTTTCAACCATCCGAAGAAAAGCGTAACGATTGCTCGGGCAGCTCCGCGGCGGGCAGCAAGAACTGGTTAACAGGTCGTGCGCGATGGGCTTGCCTGGGATTTGTTGTGCTTGAGAGGTCGGGGAAGACTTATCCATTAGCACAGTGTTATGTGAAATGACATCTTCTCTCACGGTGAGTTAAACGCTGCATTACTGCGAGAGATTTGCGAGGAAATTTAAGGTAGAACTAATCTCATTTCCTGGTCCACCCGCAACCCTTTTTAAAGCTAAAAAAGAAATTTGTTTGCAGAATAACCCGTCCGGCGCTGGGGCTGCGTGCCCAGCTCTGCCCAATCCCCACCCCTCTCCCTCTGCCCCTTCGTCTCTCGTTCTTTATGCCAGGGGTGTCCGGGGCGGGGGCAGCAGTCGGGGGCAGAGCTTCTGCCGCCCCCCTGAAAGCGGAACACCCCCACCGCCCCTTATGCACACACAGACCCCGCGACAACGCCGCGTTTTCAACCCGCGTTAATTTCTCTCTCGGCATTGACCCAAAACGCCGGGTTTTTTCGAAGGAAAACTTCCCGGTGGAGGTGTGTGGGGCAGCCGACCCCCGCCGCTCCCAAAGTCCCTTCCCCTGCCCCGGGCCCACGGGGATGGAACCCCCGCGGGGGGCTGCGCGCCCCGGGCGGGAGCAGCAGAGGTGGGTTTCAGCGGCTCCTCGTCCTACGAAACCCAGACCTGCCGCAGGAATTTAGAGTAAAACAGAAGGAAAAAAACCCCACAAAACCAAGCCAAAGCAAACAAACAAACAAACAAACCAACACAAAACACCAAACAAAACAAAATCAAAACAAAGACAAAAAAACCTCACAACCCCAAAACAGAAAACCAAAACGCTGGTCACTTCGCTCTGGCGCTGGCCGCGGCGGGGGAGCCCCCGGCGTTATTCGCCACCGAACGACCCCCGGACCCGCTGTTCGCCCCGGGGGTTGGGACGAGGACACGGACACGCGGTCCTCCTTGTCAGGCGGGGGACGGAGAGCCGGGGGCGCGGGGGCGCGGGGCCGAGGGCTCAGCCGGGAAGCGGAGGCCAGGGAGGTCCCGAACCGAGGCTCAGCCCTTTCTGGCACGGGCACGGGCTCTGTCGGGTCCCTGACCCGCCGGGACAAAGCGGTCCCCGGCCCCGGGGGGCAGCGAGGCGGGCAGGGGGTGGATCGGACCCCCGCGGAAGGCTCGTCTTCTGCTGGCCCGGCCTCCCTGCAGCCGACCTCTCCGAGCCTTCCTCCACCCGCAGGTGCCCCCGATCCTCGCCTCGTCCCCACTCCCTGTGAGGGTCTCCGAGCTGTCGAGGGGGTAGCGGAGCAGCAGCCGGCCCGTTTTAGTCAGCTCCGCAGCGGGAACAGAGCCCGGTGTCCCCTCGCAGTCCCCCGGCCCGACGGGGCGCCCGCAGCCGTCCCGGGAGCGGCAGACCACGGAGAAGAGCCCGGGGTGGGCAGGGCGGTGGCGGGTTTGGGGATGGGTTCCCGGAGCGGCGGGAGGGACGGTGGCGGCCCCGGCCTTTGTTCCCCCGGCGGGGTCGGTGCGCTCGGCCTGGGCAGGCCCCGGACCCGGGCAGCATCGGCCTGAGGAAACGCGAGTCTCAATGTTTCTTTCTGTCTTTTCTTTTCTATTTTCTTTCCTTTTTCCTTTTCCTTTTCCTTTTCCTTTTCCTTTTCCTTTTCCTTTTCCTTTTCCTTTTCCTTTTCCTTTCCCTTTCCCTTTCCCTTTCCCTTTCTCTTTCTTTTCCTTTTTCCTCTCCTCTCCTCTCCTCTCCTCTCTTCTCCTCTCCTCTCCTTTCCTCTCTTCCCTGTTCCTTTTCCCTTTCCCTTTCTCCTGTCCTTTCCCCTTTCCTTTCCTTTTCCCTTTCCCCTTCCCTCTTCCCTCTCACCACACTCTTTCCCCCTCACCTTACACTCCCGTCTCATTTTTTTGCCATCGTTGCTGCTGACAGCCGTCACCCCGCGCTTTCCTTGCACGCAGCCTCCCATCTTTCATCCCTCTCGTGTCCCCACGGTGGCTGCGGGTCCCCCCTCTGGCCTGGCACTTCTGAGAGTGTCTGGAGGACCCCTCAGGCCGGGGTCTGTTAGGGGTGGCCCCGCTCTGCTCCTCGGGCCGTGCTGCCGACATGGGGATGCTGGCACGGGCTGCAGCAGCCACGTATTTCATCTGGATTCATTATCTGCCCTGACAGTTTTAGAAGGTGTTTTCAAAGTTTGACAGCAGTTTACCAATGGTGAAATGACCAGATTTAAATAGAAATGGTTCTATTAGTTCTATATAATTATTTTTTTTTTAAAACCTTTAATACTGAGGCATTGCGCTTGCCAGTTCGTTTGGTACTGTTCAAGCCCCGTGCAAATAGGGAGATTTTTTTTGTATCATTTTCCTTCCAGAACTGACATTCGTACTGCCCCTATTGCATGTTTTTTAGCGTCTGCACTGCTCTGTAGTTTGGGTGATTAACAACACGAGGTTGCATTTAATTTCATCACTTGGCGTTATTACATGTTCATGTTCTTCAGAGTTTCGCTGCTAATGTGGGTCCCGTTTCCCACCAGACACATGATTCACCTTGCTAAAGGTGAACAGTGCAAAGCGGCTAGAAAATGGATAATACTGGGCTTGTCTGAGTGTTCATGTTTCATTTGTGGGACCATAATCTGTGCCAAGGCTGCTGGAAATTATAAAAGCACAAATATTTCTCTCTGCTGTTTTTTGTTGCTCTTCATTAAGGCATTTGGAAAATAAAACCGCGTGTTTCACGCTGGGGCACCCCGCTCTGTGCTTGGGCATCACCCAGCCTTGTTTTCGGGGGGCACGGGGGGAGGGTGGGTTCCCGGGCAGAGCCTCTTCTCCACGGCTCAGCTCCAGGGGGCTTGCAGTCGGGAGGCTGTGGCCACCGTCCTGGGGAGGAGAGTGGCCCACGTCCGGCAGCTGGGTACTGCTGCCTGTTTTCCCCTGCCCGTTTCCCAGGCACGGGGGCTGGATCTGCCTCCCTGCAGGAGGGTCTTTTCCCCCGGCGAGAAGCATCGCGCCAGCGGGGCTGCACCCGCCTCCCTGCTGCGGGGAAAAGCATCCGGAGGCTGGGGCGGTGCTGGGCAGGGGATGCCCCGCACCAAGGAGCGCTGGGCTGGGCTGGGCTGGGGGGATTCTGCCCAGTGGAAATGTCCAAAACTCTCACACTGCTGTTCTTCTCCTGCCTTTCTGCCCCTCCCCTGTGTGTTTCAGGACATGGAGGCGTGAATCAGCTGGGGGGTGTTTTTGTGAACGGCCGCCCCCTCCCCGATGTTGTTCGCCAAAGGATCGTGGAGCTCGCCCACCAAGGGGTCCGGCCCTGTGACATCTCCCGGCAGCTCCGCGTCAGCCACGGCTGCGTCAGCAAAATACTTGGCAGGTAAAGGGAGGGGACACACACACACAGACACGCGCGACAGTGAAACCTTCTGTGTCCGTCGAGAGAAAATTGTCAGTGCCGGTCCCTTCATTGAAAACTGGGAACAAATTGAGAGTAGAGGAAGCCTCAGAGAATCAGTGAGGAACGGGGCTTCCCGATCACTCGTGGTTTCATCTGCCTGATGCAGGGAAAAAAAAAAAAAAAAGTGCCACTATTTGTGGGTCTGGTTTGCCTCTTTTACAGTTTTCCATGGGTGATTCTAACACCAAATCCCACGTGGGGTGTGTTTGTTGCGTATAATGTGCCTTTCTGTCCTGGAACAGTCGAAAAATCTGGGGGTCAGCTTCAGGGAAATGGGGAAAAAAAATAGAAGTTGTGGAAGTTACTCTTTTGGTTTCTTAGAAGACTGCCTTTTAACATCAACATCACTGCATGTTGTGTCAGCGTTGCTGTGCGTTCAGTCGCTCAGGCTGCTCTGCAGTCTTTTTTCTACTCCTGTGCTGGAATACATTCTTAGTGAGAGTACAGAATACCGGAGGTAACTATTAAACCATCCTAATTTTGGCTGTTTTGGGAGCAGCTCTCTGTTCAGGCTGCAGCTGCTCAAACCTCTGTGGCAACAGGAAAATAAAGTCTAAACTCGTGTAATTTCCTGATTTCATTTTAAAATTTGAAGTAGGTTCACATATACCGTCCTTCCTCCTTTGCCTCTTCTGACCAAACTGAACCAAATTTGTGCAGATTATGTTATTCAAATGGTTTTGGACTTCAAGTAGTCTGAGGTACTTGGGCAGCTTATATTAGAAAAAACTTTTTTTTTTTTTTTTTTTTTTTTGTAAGAATACGTTTTCCGTTGTAACCTGGAAAGTTAATTCTTCAGCTATTTGTTAAACTTCGGCAGTTAACTTAATTGTTAATTTTTTCTTTTTTTTTTTTTTTTTTTTTTTTTTTTCTTCTTTTTTTCTTCTCTTTTCAATTCTTATTTGTTATTTTATTTTTATAATATTATTTCTTTTTAACCAATTTGCTTTCGTGGCGGCAGCATAGCCGCGCAGGCTGTCAGGGCAATTCCTTTTGTAGTGCCGGGCGGGGGATCTGCTTGGATTAGCAGCAATCGCGATCTCTCAATGGCCATTTAAGGGCTGCGAGTTAGAGCTCTGACTCGGCAGGGTGAAATGCTGCTGGCCCTGCAGCTCCTGGCTCCCGTTTCCCGACGCCCCCTCCTCAGCAGCCCCCTCCCCAGCTGACCCCCACCCCGCCCAGCTCCTGCTCAGCCTCCCGGATTTGTCTCCCCGTGCCCTGGTTGCAGGGGGAGTTGTTTCCCCCGTGCCAGCCGCTCTCTTTCTTTCTCCGTGGGTTTGAGGATTCTGATGGTTTTACTCTTTGGGAGTGGGAAACTTCCCGTGGGTTTTTCCCCATCCCGGCGGGGTCTGTGGGACTGGGGTTGGCGTGGTGGGGCTTGTGGTGGCTCTGGCTGCAGGAGCCTTGGCACCAGTTCCCACCAGGACCAACCTTCAGTTAGGGACGGGGCAGTTTGTTTACCAGCCAGGCAGGTGCCCGGTGGCTTGTACTTCGGATAGCTGGAGTAGATTTTGCTGTTAGACACGTTTGCTGTAGGGCAGAGCTAAGGAGGGAGGCTCCAGAGCTTTGCCATTAAAGTTGTCAACAATAAATTGGAATTTCATAGCTCGTTATTTTCATAACTAATAATTACAGTGGGTAAAATGTCACTGTAATTGCAGCTCTGCATGTGTCTGTCTGTGTTTTCATGTGTGTGAAAAACGTGAATCCTGATGATTAACCCTTACATTTGGAATTTTATGGTCAGAATTTTCCAGCCCTCCATACAGCCTTAAAAACCACGCTGGGGCAGGGCAGCAGCAGTTGCTGGGTGAAGGGAAGCTGCTGGCCCTCAGAGGAGGCTACTGCAGGGGTGCCCACTCCCCACCTGCACTGGCACCTTGCTGGGAGGGGGAGGCCTGGACCTGATGTGCATGAAATGAAGCCGACTGCAGACATCCTTGCCTTTAAAATGGAGCCTGGAGCAGGGATGCCCATGCTCTGCATCCCCTGAGCTGCCACTGGGTCCACCAGAGAAGGGAGGTGGTAGTGGAGACATCCCCTGCCACTGCCCACAGGGGGGGTCTGGGCCCAATCCTGCCCCCCCCGTGCCAGGACAGCCCTTTCCATGCCTTGGCAGGGCTGGGGGTGGTGGGGTGGGAGTGTGGGTCCTGCTGCCTGGAGGGTCTGGGGGTTTGTCCCCCATGTGGTGCCTTTGCCATCACAGCTCTGCCAAGGGTGGGGAAACACCTCCTGGCTTGCATGGCCCTGACTTCCTCGGCTGCTGGGCGCTGCTGGAGAGAAATGCTCAGGAATGTTTGTTGAGATGTGTGATTTTGACTGGAGTGAAGGGAACTGTGGGTTTGTTTCAGGTGGCATTAATGGCATTGCATTGCTTCCTCTGCACCCCCTGTGCAGGGGAGGTACCAGCAGCCTCTCTTGGGCTTGGGGACAGGGGTGCAAGGGCTTGGGACTTTTTTGGTCTGAGTTTTCCATAATTTTGTCATGTCCTCGGGGAGCACGGGAGGACTTGACGCTTGCTGCCAGGGACACCAGGAGGGTGAGTCCATCCCTGGTACTTGGCTCTCCCCGTTACGGGCATCGCCGGAGCGGCTCCTGGCGGCAGGAGATCTGGGTCCACGTCTGAACCCAGAATATCTGAAAAGCTGCACAGGCAGCACGGTGTCAGAAGGGAATTTCAGCCCCTGCATGCAGAGCTCTCCCAGAAAGAGGGAAAACTGGTAGCCTGGCAGGAATTTGATGGAGGTCATTGCATGCTGTAGAGAGACAGGCTTTGGCTGAGCAGCTTGTGCTCTGCTCACCATAGAAAGAATGGGGAATAATTAAAAAAAAAAAAATTTTTTTTTTCTTTTTTTTCATATAATGGGTATGTCAAGTAGCTGCAGAGAAAATATATTAATAAGTGGTCTTCTTGCTTTGGGAGTCTTTTCTGAGCTTCTTGCTAGAAAACAGGCACAGGGCAGTGAGTGGACACGTCTGAGTGTGCAGCTGTGTGGGCATCTGGTTGAAAGGCTCTGTTTTGTGGGAAGGGATGTGCCAGGCCAGATTTTTCACCTGTTCATCAGAAAATTCTCAAGACAGAAAGAAGTGCATGGCCAGGAGAGGGTCTGCGAACTGCGCTCCCTGACAGAGGAGCGTGGGCTCATTCTGGGTCTCTGGGTGTTCTGTTTCACCAAACAGAAGACAGGACGTGTGCTCTTAGTGGAGTGTTCAAGGCTTTGTTTATTGATAAGGAGAGACTTGTGGGGCTCAGGGTGTCAGCTGGGATGTGTTATCCCAACACTGCAAACGGCAGTGGCTCTGGTGTGATTTACACGTGAAGAAACACGGGGGGTGTCTGTGGGTTTGGGACCCACCCTTCCACCTCTCCCAGCCTGGCACCAGCAGAGCTGCTGGTGTGGGTCACGGTGCTGTCCCCACGCAGGGGACATGGGACCAAGCACAGAAATCACCCCCCACCTCGGTTGGACCCCTCCACAGCATGGGCAGCTCCCTTTTCCTTGAAATTCCTGATTGAAACTGCTAAAAACATGATGCTGAAATAAATCATTATGAAAGATACTATTGAAGACATCATATACATCTCAGATCTGTGACATGGAAAAAAGGATATGCCAGCATATTTACACCAGAGATGCAAATAAAATACAATCCCTGGCCTTCATTACCCTGTGAAACCATAACAGGCCGTAGATATTAATGACAGAGAATTTCTGTGGAAACAGTAATTTACTACAAAAGAGGCCACTGCAAAAAGTGGTCTTTGCTGTGATTTGTTTCTATTATTGCCGGTGCCACTGATTAATAACATGCATTTTCAGTTAATTTTGGATTTCGGCTTGCCCTTTAATCTTGCATTGTTTCTTTTGTCTTGCTGTAACAGAAAAAATATACATCGTATCCCAAGGCCCAGTTCCAATTACTATAAGTTAATCTGTTAGGTGATAAAGCACTACAAGGGCAGAAAATGTGTATGTGAAGTGAAGATGTATCTCAGGATTTCGCTGGGGTTTGGCTACCTGGGAACGGTGTTCTCTGTAGAGCTGCGGGCGCCTTCTCTGCCTCGGCACGATAAACTGAGCTTTTGTTTTTTTGGGTGTTGTTGCCCCAGGTATTATGAAACCGGGAGCATCAAGCCTGGAGTGATCGGAGGATCCAAACCAAAGGTTGCCACGCCCAAAGTCGTGGAGAAAATCGCCGAGTACAAGCGCCAAAACCCCACCATGTTTGCCTGGGAGATCAGGGACCGGCTCCTGGCCGAGCGCGTCTGTGACAACGACACGGTGCCCAGCGTCAGCTCCATCAACAGGTACGGCCCCGGGGGGATGCTGCTCCCAACAAGGGGGCTGGGGGCTCCTTCTCAGCGGGACCTGGGTGCTGGCAGAGGTCCCTGTGGTTCCACGATGAGTTCGGGGCTGGGCACATCCTTGTCTCACAGAGGACGGACATTTCCAAGGAGCGGGCAGGTTCTGCTGCTGCCGTTGCTTCTTTTCCTCCTTCCCCCAACCCCTGGGTCACAGTCCTTGCTGGTCATGGTCCCAGTGAGGACTCAGTTCTGCCTGCGTGGGTCATGCTGCCCCATGGCACAGACAGGTGAGTGGGGGGTGCCTGGAGAAGGAGGGGGCCCAAAGCACTTGTGTCCCGATGCCCCCTCAGTTGTCCTGAAGGCGACCCAGCACCACGCTGGATGCTGAACCCCTCCAGGGGAATTCTGTCAGTAGCTTCCCAGTGCTTTGGCTGTCTCGTGGTTGGATGGATGCACTTAGGTGGCCTTGAATTGCTTGTCTTAAAATACAGCAGGACCTCAGCCCCACATCTGGGGGTTTTGCTCTCACCTTCTCAAACCATTTCAGTTGCACAGTCTCTGCTTGCTCACTTCCCTCACTCGAAGGACTTGTAGAGCTGGTGTTGAACCACAGTGAAACACTCTGTTATGTCTCCATCCCTCCACATGCATAATAAAGGATTAATACTTGGAAGGGAGAGCACTTGGGCAGCCTCACACACACCCGTGCTCCTGGCAAGCACATTCCTTCCATTTTTCCTCTGGAGGAAGCTCCAGGCTGGGCTTCGACCTCACCACGCTGGTGAGATGATTTTCACTTGTGCGACTCATGCAAATTCTTTGAATGCATCTACCCATAAAGTTCCATCTGTGTCCCTGGACATGAAATATATCAATGCAATGTTCTGTTATTGACTATCCCAGCCTGATTTGCATTCATGGAGCTGCTCCTTAGAGGAGCCAGAGTGGGTTCCCAGTTCCCAGTGTCTGCAGAGCTCTGTTGGTGTCTGCCCCAGTTCTGAGTCCAACCTTCCTGTGTTTTTAAGAGCAAGAGCAGGTCAGGAAGCTGCCTGGGACCTCCTGTCTCATGGAGGCTCCAGAAACCCTGTGGACACGGTGCTTTTAGTTTCCAGAAGGTTTTAAAAAAAAAATAAAATGTGGACACCAGGAAAACAGAAAGAAAACGCTGCTCCTGCTGACCTTGGGTGGCCAAGGGGCAACTCTGCTCCTGCATCAGTCTGCTGGAGACCTCCCTGTGAGGGCAGTGCTGTGTGTGGATAGTAGGGCTCCAAGTGTTTTCCAGAAACTTGGCAAAAAGACAGTCAGAGATCTAGAAAAAAAAAAGCAGCTAAGTATGGTGCAGTTGTGTGCTGAGCCAGTTTCCATATTCTGCCTCTCCGTGTGTTTCCACATGGGTGATGCCCACACGCCCACGGCCACTGCATCAGAAACCCATTTACTGATCCACTACCACGTTCCCTGGCTGGAAATCTCACTCTTTCTCGCCTGCCTGTGACCGTGGCAAAGATCTTTTCCTTTTCTTCAAGGTGTGAAATCTCTTTTAACAGGAGAGCCCATCGAGGGGTTTTTTTTTTTGCCATCCTAGGAGCACAACCTGAAGATCCAGACCAAACCACGTCGGGCTTTGAGGCTAAACCCTTGTAGCTCCAGGTGTCAGCCTGTGTATTTTTATCCTCATATTAAAAATTAAGTGTACATTGCAGGCTGTGCTGGTGGGGATGTTGCCCACCAGCAGTGCAGACCCCAGCTCAGGATGTCCTTGCTCGTGGGTGAGGTGCTGCCTGCAGACTCAAACCCACCTGAGATGTCTCAGCATGGTCCTGTCCTGCTGTGGGGCAGAAGGGGGATCCCGGGGGGCCCAGCCTGTCCCCTGGGGGGGCTGTGGCTGCCTGGGCCCCTGGGATGCTGGGGTCCCTGGCATGGATGGTGCTTGGCACACACCCGTGACCAAGGGGGCTTCCTCGAGATGAATTTGAGCTGCTGCCCCTGTGTATGAGTGAATAGTAACTATTATTATTAATTAATAAGATTAATTAATATTAATAATAGGCCACTCTTGCGCAGCAGGAGCAACTCTGTGTGATTAAGGCTTAATTAATCATTGTGGTTGGTTTTGCTCAAATAAGCCAAGAGCTGCCCAGCTGCTTCCAAGTGCTCCATCCTTCCATCCCTCTAGAGATGAAGACATTTGTGTGTCAGGAGGGTCTGGACACCCTCTGCCAGGGCAGTCCACCTGCACCAGAGGTGTCTGACACCCGGCAGCTTAGAAGGGTGAAATAACAGAGCCAGCCCCCACTGCCTGTCCCCATGTCCCATTTGAGGTGGTTCCTGGGGTGACTTTGAAGCCAGTGTCCCATGGGACATCCCCGTGGCAGCCCCAGCTCAGGCTCCTCTCTCCCAAAATCAGAAACAGGAGAAGGTTTGTTAGGTGAGGAGAGGAGAGGGGCTTGGGACAAGCAAGCCTCCTTCCAGCAGGACTCTGTACCCCCAAAAGGTGTTTCAGATGCCTTCTTTCTTTCCTCTTTTCCTTTTCTTTCCCTTTTCTCATGGTGCATCAGTGGGTGAGCACTTGGCAGAGCATCTCCCCAAGCCCCCTGCCTGCTCTCCTGCAGGACACAGCGTGCCTCCTAGGTGTCTGCAGCTTCAGAATTTCCCTGATTGCCTTCATTATGAATCAGAGCAGAAGCTGTCCCAGCGGCAGCCATGCAGTTACTCAGCTTTTAAGAGCAGCATTTAATCTGACACGGTTTTATTTTAATAGTTATTTGGCCAAGGGGTTTCTTTTTTTCAGAGGTGTCGAAGCCCTTCAGCCGAGTGCTGTCTGGGGTGAGGGTAAAAGCTCCCACCTTTCAGTGGGTGACTGCACAGAAAGGTGATGGAGGCCTTGATGTAGGTGTCCTGAAATGAAAAATAAAAATAGAAATAGTGTCTGAACCCCCCCTGTGACTGTGTGCTTGCTGCTAAGCTGGTGTTTCTTTTCAGGATCATAAGGACCAAGGTGCAGCAGCCACCCAATCAGCAGGTCCCAGCCTCCAGTCACAGCATAGGTAAGGAAAACTTTTTTTTTTTTTTAAATATTAAATAAAAAAAAAGCATAATAGGTTACAAATATTCTAAAGAACTTTTAATCATTCTTATGGACAGATAATTCTGCATAAAACACTTCAGCACACGTGCTAATGCGCCTTCTTTGTCATTCTCCAAGGGCTGAACATAGTAAATGAATTTTATAAATACTGCTAAAAGGTTTTGAATTTTACTGATTATTATGATAAATAGCTTTCACCATGAGACAGAAAATTGAAATCTAAACCAAAAAACCCCCACTAATGGGGGTCTATAGAATGTCAGATAATTAAAGTAATAAATCAAGAAAGGGGTACTTATTCATAACATTTTCTGCATCATTAGTCAGTAAGTAGTTTTGAATGTGGTTTTTTTTCATCTATCAACCATCCCTTCCATAATTCTTTGTGCACTTGCAGTCTTGAGTGAAGAGGTAGCAAAACTTTTCCCCAAACTTTAATGCAGCTGCAGCCCAGCAGTGCTGCTCCTGAGGCAGGTGGTGCTGGAGGAGGGGTCCAGGGAAGGGTCTCTGGAGGGGTCCACTGAGGGGTCCCTGGAAGGGGGTCCATGGAGGGTCCTTGGATCATCCCCGGGAGGGTGACTGGAGTGTCCCTGGAAGGGTCTGTGTTAGGGTCCCTGTGTTATGTCTTTAGAAGTCTCTGGAGGGTCCCTGTAGGGGTCCTCGGAGGGTCTCTGGTGGGTCCCTGGGGGTGTTCTTGTCCCTCCCAGGGGCTGTTTGTGTCTCAGCTCCCCCCCTGTGCTGTCCCTCCATGACCAGAACAAGCAGAGGAGACAGGTCTTGTTCCTCCTGTGGGACACATCAGGGATGTGTCAGCACGGACGTGGCTGGTGGGTGATAGAGGTGATGGTGGCCCTGGACCCTGCAGTGTCACCCTGGTGTCCCCTGCCCTGGTGGCATCTCCAGGCTCCTCTTAGCTGGGATCAGTGACCCCTGGACACAGCCACCACCCTTTCCCCAGGGCTCTGCCAAAACCAAGGGGATTTAATTCATACACAGCCCCGTGTTGTCCCTGGGCACCCCCATCTCTCTGGGGGTCTTCCCTGTCTGGAGGCAGCAGCTCCCCAAGCCCAAACCCCTTGTGCTGGGTGGTCCTGCGTGTGGGAGGGGATCTGTCCCCAGCCCTGGGGAGGGTAGCGGTGGCTTTCGGGTGGGTGTTGTCCTGCTGCTGACCCCCTGGCATTGTCTTGCAGCCTCCACGGGGTCTGTGACCCAGGTGTCCTCTGTCAGCACCGACTCAGCTGGGTCATCCTACTCCATCAGTGGGATCCTGGGCATCGCCTCCCCCGGCACCGACAGCAACAAGCGCAAGCGGGACGAAGGTACTGGGAGAGGGTTTGGGGCTCTTCTGGGGCTGGGAGGCATCTGGGGGGGGTGAATTCTGGATTGTTGGATTTTCTGGTGGGACAAATGTGTGTGTGTGGGGTGGTGGAACTGCCAACATCACCCATCACCATCTGCTGCTATGGGGTTTGGTCTGGTTTTGGTGGTCACAGCCCAGCTGGGGACCTTTGGTGTGACCTGGTGTCCAGAGCCAGGACCTCTTTGAGTCTGGAGGTCCCTAGAGGCTGTAGGAATGTTTGCAAGGGCCTGCAGTGACAGGATGAGGGGCAATGGCTTCAAATTAGAGAAGAGTAGGTTTAGACTGGATGTTAGGAAAAAGTTCTTCTCCCATGAGGGTGGTGGAACACTGGCACAGGGTGCCCAGGGAGGTGGTTGAGGCCTCATCCCTGGAGATGTTCAAGGTGAGGGTTGAGGAGGCTCTGAGCACCCTGATCTAATGAGGGTGTCCCTGACACTGCAGGGGTTGGGATGGGGTGACCCTGAGAGGTCCCTTCCTGCACATATTATTCTTCCAACTCTGATATCCTGAGGAGCAGAGGCTGGTCTGGGGGTTTCAGAAAGCACTGGAGCTGTGTTGCAGTGTGTAACCCTGCTCCCCACGGGGGGACATTTCCCTCCCACCAGTGAAAAGGGAAGGAGAGATCCTCATGTTGTCTCTGCAACCCCCAGAGAGTGGTCCCCATCCACAGGGAGTCAGGAGAGAGCAGCAGAGCTTCTGCAGTGCTGAGCCTCAGGAGGTGCCCCCAGCACCAGGAGGTATTTTGGTGGTCAGGGGGTGTCACTGGGCACACTGGGGATGGGGTCAGGGGGTGCTTGTGCTCCTTGGATCTGCTGCAGGGTTTATACTCCTGGGTGTTTTGGTCCTGTTTTTAGGCTGGACTGGATGATCTCAGAGGTCCTTTCCAGCCTCAGGGATAATTCTCTGATTCTGTTTCATTCTGCACCCTGGGCACTTTCCCAGTGAGAACACATCAGTGTTGGGGGACAATTTCAGGGGTCCTTGGGAGGGTCAGTGGGGACTGCAGAGTACAGCTCCTTGTCTTCAGGTCCCAGCTGAATGTCCTGGTGTTGGTTAACTCTGCCATTGTACACCTGATTTTTTTTTTTCTTTACCAAGTGCAGACCACCCATGGCAGAGATAAATAAATGCACTCAAGCAGGTAGAATAGAAATCCTGCACTTTATCAGCCACGCTGGGGAGAGAGGCCCTCTGTGCTGAAGGTCTGCCCTGTCCTGGTTCTGGGGTTCCAGTGATTATGGATGGCTCTGATTTAATTGCAGGGAGAAGAATTAAATGTTTTCCTTGGGAAGATCAGATGCCAGAGCTGAGGAATGCTCCAGCTTTTTTTTTGCCAGCTCACATTTAGAGGAGAGGCATGTGGCTTCTAAAACAAGCCCCATCCTTTGGGGCAGGATGAGTCATGAATTCTGAGCTGGCAGAGCTGGAGAGTAGTGCTGTCCTCAGCAGAGTGTTCTGACTGATTTTGTTACAGGCTCAGGGCTGCAGATTTTGGGAGGCACAGGGAGATAATTCCCCATCTTGTTCTGCCGGGGGGGATCCATTGCTCCATCCTGATTGTCACGGGGGGAGTGACAGGGGGAGGTGACCACGGGTGGTGTGTGCTGGGCTGGGGGGTGGAGGAGAGCAGCACATGTCATCCAGGCACGTCCTGTATCATGATGGAGATGCACAAGGGGGCAGAGTTAACTTTGCCATCTCTTGATTCAGAGAGATGGAGACAGCTGCCCTCAGCCCCTGGCCTCCTGTCCTTTGCCATGTCACCATCCCCTGGTGGCTGCTGTCCCTCCATCCCTGCAGCTGCAGCCTCTGCAGTGCCCACCCAGGGGTCCCGGGGACCCTCGGGGGGGACTCTCCCGTCTGGCTCCCAGATGCATCCAGCACTCCCTGTCATTCTTTACCTGGTTTTCTTCTCCTCACTCTTGACATTTTTTTTTTTAAGCAGATGTCACCTCACCAGTCTTTAACCCAGTGGGGAGCTTGCTGGCTAGGAACAGAGGCAAACCAAACCAGGCAGTCTTTGTTGGTTTATATAACTGAAGGTGTCATTTTTATTTTTTTTTTCTCCCTGTTGTAACATGGACTCGGAGCAGATGTGCCTTGGTGGGGGATCGGTTGCTTCACTGGTGGTTAAAGGATGTGCAAACAGAGACTGACATGAGAAGCTGTTCTGGATGGGGGCAGGGATGCAGAAAGCTCCAGGCAGCTTGTGGGTCACCCTGTCTGTAGAACATCTCCCCCCAGCCCTGCAGGCACCTCTGGCAGGTCTGGGATCTGGTACCTTCTTATGATCCGGTCCTGGCTCTGGTGTTGGGTGAGGAGAAGCTGAGCAGGAGCCATCAAACCCCCCCTGTCCTGTGCTGCATCCCCAGAGTGATCCCAGCAGGGCCAGGGAGGGGATTGTCCCCTCTGCTCTGGGGAGACCCCCCTTGGGTAAAGCTGTGTCCAGCTCTGGGGTCCCCAGCAGCAGAAGGACACGGAGCTGCTGGAGCCAGTGCAGAGGAGGCCCTGGAGCTGCTGGGAGGGCTGGAGCAGCTCTGCTCTGGAGCCAGGCTGAGAGAGTTGGGGGTGTTGAGGCTGGAGAAGAGAAGGATCCCATGGGGAGACCTTAGAGCACCTTCCAGTGCCTGAAGGGGCTCCAGGAAAGCTGGGGAGGGACTTGGGACAAGGGCCTGGAGGGATGGGAGCCTCCGAGGGGGAAGGGTTTGGAGCTGGGAGAGGGGAGATGGAGAGGAGAAATCCTTTGGGGTGAGGGTGCTGAGCCCCTGGGTGCCCCCAGAAGCTGTGGCTGCCCCATCCCTGGCAGTGTTGAAGGTTGGATGGGGCTTGGAGCACCCTGGTCTAGGACTTGATGGTCTTAAAGGTCTTTTCAACTAAAACAATTCTGTGATTCTGAACACTGCACATTGTGCTGGGGAACTGGATGAGCCCTGAGCAGGTCAGGGTGCAGGATGTGAGACTCTGCTGCCCGCCCTCCCCTCCTGCCCAGATGTAAATACTGCACCCAGCAGCTGCATCTCACATCCACAGTCTCCTCATCTGGGGAACTGAAACCAGCACAGCAGGAGACCCTCACTCCAAGGGGGGCTTCGTTTCCATTCTTACCAACCAAAACCTGCACTGCTGCCAGAATCTGGTGTGCTGGGAAGTGCCCATCCCTTGTCTCCCCAGCTGAACAGATCCTGGAGATCTTGAGGTCTTTGGAAAATGCATTGCCTTTAAGCACAGTTTTGGTCTGTTTCAAGACATTTGGGTCCCAGTTCTGTCCAGGAGGGTAAACTTGTGAGAGGGCCAGGGATGCAGGGTGCTGTCCAAAAAAACCCCATCTGATCTTTTAATGCTGAGTACCAGAACCACAGCTGGTACCAGTTCCACAGAGTGGGGTCAGGTGTGAGGTCTGCAGCTCTGTCCTCATCCGAGCTCTGACTGTGGCCTCTGATATATTCATGTAGCAGAAGAATCATCTCCAAGGGCATCCTGCTGCTCTGTCTCCTCATGGAAACAAACATCTTCCCTTTCTGGTCCCACTGTCCTGACCATGCCCCACCATCCAGCAGAGAACTCCCACTTCATCACTGGGATGGGGGATGGCTTGAGGGGTGGGAGCTGCTGCACCAGCCTCGAGGGCTCTGCAGCCATGCCATGGGGCTAGTGGTGGCCATGTGAGTCCCCCTGGTCAGTCATGGCTTCCCAAGGCTCCTTAAACACAAAGTACATCCTATTGTAGCTCCCCTGGCCATGCAGGATTTTTGTTCTCCCATTTTTGAGGGCTGGAACTTGGGTCTCTGATGGCCATCCATGGTCTCCACTCCTCATAGCCAGGGCTGGGCAGGACCAGGGGTCTGGCTTTGAGAGTATTGCCTGGGTACCACCAGTCCAGGACATCTCTGGTGGGACACTGCTCCATCATGAAAGCCCTTTCCCCAACTCCTAGTAGGGGTTGGAGTCTCTTCCCACTCCAGACTGAACCCCTTGTTATCTTAAAGTTAAGTGGCTTTAACCACTTCTTTTCACTGTAGGTTTGGTTATCCCAGTTGGGGAGGACCCACTGGGTAAGGGAAGGTGTCAGTGTGGCATGGATGTGAAGGATCCCACAGATGTGTGTCACTGCCTGTCCATGCTCCAGGACATCAGCAGGAGGAATGTTTGCCTTGCAGGCAGGGGGTGGTGGAGGTCTGTAGAGAAATCATCCACCATCAGGGTCCCCGTAGCTCCTCTCTGCCCAGGGGAGCCTGGCAGGACCTGGTGGGTGTCCATAGCATCCTCTCCAGCCCTGCTTTGGGGCCTTCTGCACTGTGCAAGTGATGTGTGGGGGAATGAAACCTTTGGGGATTTGACCCACAAGGGAAACATTCAAAACAAAAAAGACTGTGAGGGGAAAAAGGCCAGGAGTTTACAGGGAGGAAAAAAAAATCAGCTGACAACAGGAACTTGAACTTGTGATGCTGAACTCTAAGTCTGGGCAGCGAGGAGAGGGGAGGGGGTGTGTGGTGGGACCACCAAGCCTGTGGGTAAGGGTCTGTCTGTACCCCCAGGCTGTGGGACAGTGCCCAGACTGAGCATGGGGGGATGTGGCCACCCACCCATTGCCAAGGGAAAGTGAGATGGAAAACACTGAAAACATCAGGAGGCAATCTCTCTGTGGTACAGGTGGTCAAGTGGAACAGGCAGAGCCTTCCAAGCCCATGAGGAGGTTGAGGAGAAGGAAACCCCCTCCAGAGTCCCAGGGAAGTGCTGGGGTTTAATAATTTCTAGGCTCACTTCAGGAGTGCTTACTCACTGGAGTTGCCTTTCCTCCTGGGGATAACCCAGGGACTGTAATGAGGGGAGAAGGTTTTGCAGGGTCAGCACATCCTGATTTGAATTTCTCCTGCCAATGCAGATTGTCCTTTGCCTTCAGGGATCCCTTCCCAGCCCTGCAGAACAGGGTGAGCTGCTTGTCCCCTCCGTTAGCTCCTCCTTACCACACAGATGCTGGAATCCTTCTTTTAGAGTCTGATCTGGACTTTGCTAATTACCCCACGGTGATGGCTTTGTCTGCACTTTATACTCTGCACTCTTTGTCTTGGTAGAGGTTTAAATTTGTTTTTATTCCACTGAAAACTTTCCTCCCCTGAGTCCTTGAATGTGATTTCCCACAGCACTGGGACTCTTCTTCCCTTTCACTCTTTACCTTTGCCTTTTGTGTACCCAGGGCATTCTGACTGTGCTGAAGTGGCAGCAGCCCCAACCATGTTGACAGTACTGGTGTCACCCATGGACACCCATGGGTGCTGCTGGTTGGACAGGAGCAGTGATGGTGTCATGCACTGGTGGTGGTGGTGTCACCCATGGATGGTGGTGGTTTGACATAAATAGTGACAGTGTCACCCATGGGTGGTGGTGGTTTGACATAAATAGTGACAGTGTCACCCATGGGTGGTGGTGGTTGGGCATAAATAGTGACAGTGTCACCCATGGGTGGTGGTGGTTTGTCACCAGCAGTGATGTGGTACCTGTGGATGGGGGTGAGCTGTGGTTCCCAGACCCAGCTCCATCCATGGGGCTCTTGGTACTGAGACAATCATCAAGACATTGGCACGTGGAGCTCAGCAGGCACAGGACTTCTCTTTGAGAGAGGAAAAAAAAGGAAAAAAGAGTATTTTGACATGAAGTTCTGGAGTAAAAAAGAGCAAACGTGGCTGAGCTCAGCTCTCAGGTACGACAGCATTGAGATGGTGCAGGAGTGCTCTGGGCTTCTGTACATTAAAATGAGTGAAAATGAAACAAAAAAATAATGAAATGAAACAAACTATGGTGTTCTGATGTTAGAGATCAATACATTCCCAGGAGACAGGGTGGTAATTCTGGGAGGGGAAGGACCAACCTCAGCCCAGCCAGGGTCTGGAGGCCACTGGTGATGTTCTGCTGGCCCAGGGGTGTTTTTTAGGTGCCCAGAGGTGGGTGCAGGGAAACCCCCAGCACATCTGCCCCTTCCCAGCTGTCTGCTGCACATGTCAAATGTCTTTGTCACTTTTCTCCTAATGCTGCTCCTGGGACCTCTGTTTTCAGATCTCTCCTCCAGCTCTGGGGTGAAGTTCTGCCACCTTCCACCAGCTTGGGCAGAGCAGGGGTTTTCCTGGAGCTATGATAATGAAAATCCCAGGGTTCCCACTCTCCTTACAGCCCTGCTGTAGCTCCAGCTGTTCCCATCAGGAGCTGTCGAGAGCTGGATGCTTCTCAGTGAATAACCTCTTCATATAGGTTTATCTGAAACCCATTCCAGGGCTAGGATGTCTTGTCAGATCATCCTGAGGGTGCTGGAACTGGGGCTGGGCAGCGTTCTGCTGTGGGAAAGCATTTTCCAAAGGAAAGGGAATTTTATGGAAAAGCAGGGTGTGGAAGTTAATGATGGGCACTTGCTGCAAACACTAATGTAAAATAAAAGAGAAAAGTCATGAGCAAGATGAATAATTCTGATTTTAAGGAGGAATTGTTAGCATCCAGAGGAGAGGAAGCTCTGAGGAGTGTCAGGTATTTCTGTGCTGGGCTTGGGGATGGTGTCAGCCTTCCCATCACCTCGTACCATGGGCACTTCATGGGATGGGGTCTGTGTCCCACCCCCCAGTCTGCTCCTCATCCCAGGGCAAGAGTGACCCAGGCTCTGCTGTGGGTACCAGTGGCTCATCTGCCTGGTGGCACAAAATCCAGATCTGGTGCTGGAACTGAAATCTGTGGTGGGTGCTGTTGGTGCAAGATCTGATTCCAGCCTGGCTGGGATTGTAAAGTCAGAGTTATTTTTCTGGATGGAATGACAAGTTGCTGAAATCCTGAGTGATGCTGGGAAATTACTTTTTCTGCCGAAGCTTTGGGAGGAGCTGGAGTTACAGCTCTTATTGCTGTTGTTGCCAGTCAGCAAGTTCCTGGGAAGCAGCTGTTGCAAAATCAAACGGAGTGCCCTGGATGATGTTGTCTCCCTTTCAGTTTCTGTCTGTTATGACCCTTCTCTCTTGTCTTTGCACTGAGGATTATTCACTGCTAGAGGTGGCTGCACAGTAGCGACCAAATCCTGCAATCCCTATCCCTGGAAGTGTTCCTTTTTTTGCGGACTTTTGCAGCTGGAACAAGAAGAGCTAAGCTGGGGAAATCAAGAGATGTGGTGTCCCTGCCTGCCTGACAGATGAAGTGTTCCACTGGTGCTTTGTTGGACTGCCACATGAAGATGATTTTCAGCTCCTGTTCAGCCAGGCTCCTTTTGTGCCTGTACCTCTGGGCAGCTGCCCCAGGAGCTCTGAGGTTTGTCTCTGCCACAACTGCTCTGCTGTCACGACAGAGGTGATCCCAGCACCCTTGCTGATAGCCCTGGAGCAACTGTGCCAAAGCTGTTCCTCAGAGGCAGCTTCAGAGCCATGGACTTTGCTCTCTCTCTCCTCTTCATAACCCCCAGCTCTGGAGGGCAGCCTGTACCTGGAGGTGCCTGCAGGACCCTGTCCTTGCTCTCTGTGTGTCCTCACTTTTGGGGCAGTCACCACCCATTCCCAAGACTGCAGGGTTGATGGGAAGAGCAGTCGAAGTGCCTGGACTTCCAAGAGCAGCCCAGCATCTTTTCTCTGGCTGATGCCTGGAGAAATCTTGAGTGTGGCTTTTTCCTGTTTTATCTCCTCTGAGAGTCTGTTGAGAGGTGTTTGTAGTTAAAGGGTACTTATGGTAATGGCCTCAAGGTTATTGCTCTAGCAGGAGGATGATTTTCCTTCACTGCTGCAGTTCCACCTTACAGGTGGATGTTGGACATGAAGGATCTGGAGCTGAGCTGCCTCCCTGGGCCCCACACAGGAGGGAATTCCAGGTAAAATCTCCTGTCAACCAGGCACTGATCTGACTTCTTTGCAGAATGGCAAAAGAGATGTCTGCAGTGGAGGTCAGGGTATTGGAAATCTGTCAGGGACTTAACACTGGCAAAACACGACAGCTTTCTGACCACATGGACACTTCATCTTCATAAAACTGCATCCCTGGAGTGCTGGGTGTGAAGCAGTGAAACGTCTGCTGCTGCCTGCATGGCTTTGGTCACAGGCTGGGTGAGAATCTGTGGCTGCTGCTTCTTCAGGAACTTCTGCTGTCCTCTCACTGTGGTCTCCAACATCTTACAAAGAAGCAAAGAGCTGGAGGAAAGGTGTCCTTTTAGGGCTGAACTCCAGGGATGCTGGACAGCAGAGCAGGCTGAGTAGGGATTCTGCTCCTGTGGGGATGGAGATGTCACTGTGGGAAGGGTGTTCTTCCAGGTACTCTACACAGGTCACCTCAACTTCCAGAGAAAAAAGTGAGGAAATCTGGAAAGCAAACTTGCAGTGAGGAGGCATCTGGGAGAACAGCTTTGGTTGAGTGGTGGATTTCTTGCATGGCAGAGCTTAGCTTTGGAGGTGGTGGCAGTAACTGGTCAGACACTGGGTTCTGCCTGATGGAGCTGGTGTGAGCAGGTTTGATGTTTGGGGTACATCTCCTGGCACAGCCCCACAGGAGAAGTTGTGAGGCACGTGGTGCACTGGTGTGCACACTGAAGGTGGCTGAAGCCTTTCAGGTGAAGGCACCAGAGCATCTTGTATTGAGCAAGCATGCTTCAGCCCTCCCCTCTAACTGAGCAATTGCTGCTGGACTTTGCCGTCCAGGTATTCCTTCTGGTTTGCCTCTCCTTGGGATAAAAATTTCCTGTAGATGTCTGTGCGTGTCAGGTCTCTGTGTCTGTCATCAGGAGCAGTTGTGGCAGGGCTGGCATTCCTTTCAGCTTTTGGATTTTGAGCTGGAGGCTTTTAAAAGCTGAGATTCTCCCAGCATGTTGCTCACTTCCCTGTGGTCTGATGTGAGGCTCAGGACACGTCCCTGTGACCAGGCAGCTGCTGCAGCATCCCCTGTGCTACCTGCAGTGATGCTGTGGGTCTGGAGGAGCCTCGCAGACTGGGGTGGGCTTGTTCCTGCTCCCTCAGCAAGGGGAAGCCCCCAGACCATCCATCCATCCATCCATCCATCCATCCATCCATCCATCCATCCATCCACCCACCCACCCACCCACCCAGCTCACAGCAGTTCTTGTGCAGTGGCTGGAGATGGCTTTGCAGCCCTGCCCTGCCAGCGGGGCTCCCCTGCACTCCTTCCCCTCCTCCCACAGCCCATTTTACACCTGAGTGGGTTGTTTTTGGTGGTACAGTTCCTACCTGTCCCAGGTGGGACGTTTCTGCCTCGTGTTACAGCTCACATAGCCAGGTGGGGCTGCTGGTTTCATGCTGCGCAGCGCATGATGCCCATGTAAACATTGCTGTCAGCAGTGGCAATTCCATCTCTATTGTCCCAACAAGATTTCATGCTTGACAGTGCCTGACTTTTTTTTTCTTCTTCTTTTTTTTTTTTTTTTTTCTTTTCTTTTTTTTTTTCCCCTTGTAAGTCGACTAATAGGAAGTAGTCCTGTGGTGGGTTTTTCTTTCTCTGCATCCTCGGGCTCCCAGTTGCTTCCTCGAGAGTTCTCTGCCTGTTCTCACCCAGGTTTGCCCCCATGGTGGAGAATGGCTGGAAGAGTGAGGTTTGGTGGCACAGCAGAGCCTGTCTGCTCCTGCCTAGCCCTGGTCAGAGGGATGAAGAATGGTCCCCATCCATCATGGCCATGGCTGGGTGGCTAAGGCCTGGCGTGGGTGGCCTGGGATGGGATTCCTTGAATCCAAGGAATTTTTTTTTTGTAACTGTCTAGATGTGTAGCTTTGGGTTTTCAATTTGAAACCCACTCCTGCTCCCATGTGCTGCTTCTTTCAGAGCTGTTTCATGCCTGGTGGTTTGACCACCACAGCACCTTGGTGGGTCAATTTGCTTTGAAGAGGGAGGTCTGAGTCTGGGGATGCTGAGAAATCTGTCCGTGGTTCCCCAGGAAGTTAGTGTCTGGTGTGTGAAACCAGACTAAACCTCTGGGACCTCTTGGCCCCTCTTCTTTGGGCAGGTCATCCTTCCACAGCCTTGTCCCCCCCAGGGTGAGTTCCCAAGATACAGTCCCTCCTGGGATGCTGTGAAGGGCCCATCAAGTCAGTGTCTTGGCTTCAGTGTGTGAAACTGTGAGCTCCAGCATGGCCTCACACCACCAGCCACCTTGGGGACAAAAAACAGGCAGAAAAAATTGTCTCTGTGCTGTCCCATGGCTCTCCTTGCCTCTGGTATTTACAAAAAGATAAGAAGTAAATGGTGCTGCCTGAGTTTGGTTGCTGGTGCCTGGGCTGAGTTGGTAAGTTGGTCACATTGAACCCCTTACCACAGAATTGATTCTGGATCCTTTGCTGAGAAACCTGCCCAGTGGTGCCTCCCTGACCATCCCATTGCCTCCATCAACCTCTGGATGGGCCCATCAGAAGTCACCAGTGATGGGGTCACAGCTCTCCCCTGGAACCCTCGGAGGGTTTTGTTCTTTCATGAGCACCTTGACATAGAATCATAGAACTAGAACCACGTAATTCTCAGGGTTGGAAGGGACCTTTACCCCCCTGCCATGGGCAGGGACACCTCCCACAGATCAGGTTGCTCAGAGCCCCATCCAACCTGGCCTTAAAAACTTCCAGGGATGGATGGAGCTCCCACCACCTCCCTGGGCAACCTGTGCCAGGGTCTCACCACCCTCATGGGGAAGAACTTCTTCCTAACTTCCACTCTAAATCTCTCCTCCTCTAGTTTGAATCCATTCCCCCATGTTCTATCACTTCCTGACGTCCTAAAAAGTCCCTCCCCAGTTTTCCTGTAGCCCCCTTCAGATACTGAAGGGCCTCAGTAAGGTCTCCTCGGAGCTTTCTCCTCTCCAGACTGAATAACCCTCACTCTCTCAGTCTGTCTTCACAGGAGAGGTGCTCCAGCCCTCTTATCATCCTTGTTGGCCCTTCTCTGGACATGCTCCAGCACCTCCATGTCCTTCCTGTAACAGGGGTTCCAGAACTGGACACAGTACTGCAGGTGGGGTCTCACCAGAGCAGAGTAGAGAGGGAGAATCCCAGAATCCCAGGATGTTTAGGTTGGAAGAGACCTCCAAGCTCATCCAGTCCATCCTGTGGCCAGCCATGTCCTTAAGGACACTGAATCACTTCCCTACTGGCCCTGCTGCTGGAAGCATCTGTGTGTAGGGGCAGGTGGGTGCCTGCAGGAGCTGTGTCTGGGGATGGCTCTAGGGGTGCTCCTCAGAGCTCCTTCTCTTCCCAAAAACATGGGCCTGGGTTTTTAAGCCAGGCTTAGCTAAAGCCACACATCTTCTGCTCAAAGCCCTGCTCTGGAGGTGGCTGCCAGCACTCTGACAATCACCATAATAATGGTAATAACAACAACAACAATAATAATAATAATCATAATCACCACCATAATCATAACAACAACAGCAGATAAATAATAGCAACAGCAACAAAACTACAATTAATAAATTATTATTATTGTTATTATCAAAACCAATAAATAATCATTATTAGACAGGGTGCTGGGCCATCTTGTCTAAACCGTGCTTTTGCTGAGGAAGGCTGGACCAGGTGATCCTTGAGGTGCCTCCAGCCTGGTGTTTAATTAACAATAATTCACCTGGTGGTGAATTAACAATAATTCTTCCACTGCCCTGGCAGTGGGCTGTCCCAAAGCAAGCACCCCTGCCTTTCCCTGAGGGGCAAGAGAATTTCTGGGTGCTCAGGAGGTGATGGGTGATGAGCAGGACTTTGCATGCAGAAGATCTGTTACTGGATCCAGAGGGGAAACTGAGGCAGCAGGGGCTGGAGAGGCCTTGCTGCAGGATGCCAGCAGCCCTGGTGAGGGTGGCACCTGGTGGCACTGTCCCCCTGTCCTCGGGGGACCCCTCTGGTCCTCGGGGGTCACAGCTGGCAGGAGGGACATGGCCACTGCTTGTGGTGCAGGATGTTTTGGGGTCGTGTTTGGGGGTCTCGTTGGGATGGGAGAGTGAGAACCAAAAGGCTCCCAGGAGGTGTGTGCTGTCAGCTGCCAGAACCCAGTCATAAATGTCAGTACCAGGTATGGTGAGGTGAGGTGGCAGAGGTCCCGGGGAGCCCTGATGGAATGCTGATAGTCACTTGAAACAAATTGCCCAGAGCTGTGATACCTCAGATCCCAATAACTGAGGGCAAATGGCCTTCCAGGGGGAGATATAGATTTTCCTTTGAGATATGGAAAGGGAAATAAATTAAATTATGTTGGAACACAGGGCTCTCTCTGTCTCTCTCTCCTTAAGAAAAAGAAGGGGAGAGAAAGGAGTAAGGAAGGGAAATGGGGGGAAAGAGGCAGAAAACAAGCTTCAGCAGGCATTTGCAATTTAATTGAAGCCGATCAGTAAATTGAGGTTATAGGATAAAAACACCCCCCTTGTGGGTTGCTGTCCCCCAGGGCTGCAGGAGGGAGCACAAATAAGCTCAGTGTGACATTGGTGGGGTCTGACTGTGTCCTGAGGGTGGGCAGTGAGGGGTGGGCTGGGGATGCTGCTCCAGCCTGCAGCTGGGGGTAGAGAGAGAGAGAGACCCTCACTGATGGAGAGAGAAAAGAGAGGGACCCTCAGACCCTCCCTGATGGGGAGAGAGGGACCCTCAGACCCTCACTGATGGGGAGAGAGGGACCCTCAGACCCTCCCTGATGGGGAGAGAGGGACCCTCAGACCCTCACTGATGGGGAGAGAGGGACCCTCAGACCCTCACTGATGGATGGATTTGCCACAGGACCTCTGAGAACAAGTGAGGGTGTGTGGGGAGGTGCAGGAGGCTGGTGCTGGAGGGGACAATGCCTGGTGGTGGTGGGATGATGGCTGCTGCTCAAGGGGGGGATTGGTTCTAGAGGGGGTGGTGGCCAGCACAGTGTGGGGATGATGGGTGGCACTGGAGGAGACAGTGGTGGAACTGGGTAGCTTCACACATTACAAGTTTTATTTGTTTTATTTTCATAAAAAAAAAAAAAAAAAAAAAAAAAAAAAAAGTCGCTTTCAAAGATTTGTCCCCAGAGCAGAATGGTGCAAAACCATCATTTTCCTGAGCCTTGCCTTGTTCCATCATGCTGGCACTGCCTGGGGCTTGGGGAGGTGCTTGTGGCTCTGCAGAGCCTTGGGAAGAGCCCTTGAGGAGAAAGTGTATACCCATGGGAGGAAGGAAAATCGTGCAGTGTGCATGGTGAGCATGCTTGCTTCCTTCCCAAAGGGAATAAAGTTAAGAGGAGAGGTGGAGAAGTAAAGTCATGAAAAATTATAATGAAAATATATATAATATAAGAGATAATAATACATAATATAACATATAACATATAACATATAATGTATAACATATAATATATAATATATAATATATAATATGTAATATATAATATATAATATATAATAATATAATATATATAATGAAAAATTATAATGAACACCTCCTAGGGGTTTGCTGAACCCTTAGTGTTGGCCTTGGCAGTGCTTGGGCAATGGTTGGACTTGGGTAATATCAAAGGTCTTTTCCAACCAGAAGGATCCTGTGATTCCATGTTTCTGTATTTTATTACTTTATATTTAAACACTAAACCAATTTTGAGCTGGAAAGCTAAAATAAATCTCAATTGACAGTTTCAGCATGGGCTCCCTTGACTCATTCAGGATTTTCCCCAGTAGGGCCTTTGTGTCATGCAGTTCTTCAGAAATGATCCCTGCTGGCCAAAAAAGATTTACTTTGAATCTACCCGTGTTTGCCTCTGGAAGACAAAACCTGAAGAATTTCCCTGTTGCTGCAGATTTTATTAATTCTCAGGCCACCTTTCCTGAGCTGTAGGAAGCACTGGTTTGCCAGCAGCCGGCAAAGGGAACAGGGAGGGAACAGTCAGATCAGTCTTCAAAAATTATCTGCTCAGCTCTGTCTGTCTCCGCTTCTCATTTTATTAATTAATTTATTTATTTCTTTATTAATTTTCATTTTTCCTGGTGGGGTTGTCCCATTAGATGGGAGAGGATTTCCTAAGTGGCCTTAGGAAGTGTGGCTCAGAGGGCAGAAGTGTTGGGGAAGTTCCCAGAGTGTTTGTCTCAGGTGAAGCTGCTCTCACCCTGCTTGAGAGATGGGAGGCAGAATCCCCATGATGCAGCCCCAGAAAAGTGACCTTCCCACCCTCCCTCTGAACTGAATCAGGTTTTGAAACAACAGAAATACATGAAATAAGAAATACATGAAATACAGAAATACATGCCCCAGGATTCTCCCCTGCTTGCTTCCTAAGGGCATCCATGTGATAAGCACAGTGTCAAGGGAGTTGTTCTGTAGATTGCTGAGCTTACTGCAGGATAAATAATTAATGTTTAGATGACACTAATTAATTGCAGTAATTAGCAAAAAGATACGCTGTTTTTCCTTAAAAGTAAAATCTTGGCTGATCAATTTAGTTCCATGTCTGGTGCACTGAAGGTTTAAGGCAGAGCCATAAAACACAAACACACAGAGGAAGGTGTTGGTTTTGTTGGCTCATTGATGGCCTTTTCCATAGGGTCACAGAACACCAGACTGGAGGGACCTCAAGGATCATCTGGTCCAGGTTTCCCTGGAAAAAACACATTCTAGACAAGACAGCCCAGCACCCAGCATTTGGATCCTAAAAACACCCAGTGTTGGTGAATCCACTGCTTCCCTGGGGAGATTATTCCCAGGGCTGATGGTTCTCAGGGTGCAAAACTCTCCTCTGGTATCCAGTGGGAATCTCCCCAGGATTCACTTGTGCCCCTCACCCCTCATCTGCTCTTTGTGACCCCCTGTGAAGACGCAGTCCCCATCTTCTTTGCAGCTGCTCCACAGCTACTGGACCATGGGGAGGAGGTCTTCTCTGAGCAGTCTTTTCCCCTTCTTCTCTTTCTCTGAACAAACCAAATTCTCTCAGCCTTTCCTCATTAGGCAGGATTCTCAGACCTTTGATGATCTCCTTGGCCCTTCTCTGGATCCTCTCCAGCCTGTCCACATCTTTTTTTTAGACCCAAAACTGAACTCAGTATTCCAGGCATGGCCTGACAATTCAGTACTTCCTTTGCTCTGTTTTTCTCTTAACTTTTTTTAGTTAAATTCTAGCCATTACTGTACAAAGAGCAATCTTAAATATATTTCCTCCTTCACTGTCCTTGTCCAAGCTGTCCTGAACAGATTAAGTCCTTTCTTAAGCATTTTTGAATGCAATTGTGGATTCTTTGTGATCAGATATGGACTTATCATAGAATCATAGAATCCTAGAATCCTAGGGGTTGGAAGGGACCTGGAAAGATCATCCAGTCCAACCCCCCCTGCCAGAGCAGGGCCCCCTAGAGTACATCCCCTAGGAACGTGTCCAGGTGGGTTTTGAATGTCTCCAGTGAAGGAGACTCCACAACCCCCCTGGGCAGCCTGTTCCAGGGCTCTGTCACCCTTACAGTAAAAAAATTTTTTCTGATATTCAACTTGAACCTCCTATGCTCCAATTTACACCCATTACCCCTTGTCCTATCACTGGTCACCACTGAGAAAAGCTTATGTATTGTTTTTATTAAAAAGACACTTCTATAGATGTGGAGGCAGGGTACACATGCCAGTTTTTATGTTCTCAAATTAGACCTTTGGCTCAGAAACTTTTCATTTGGAAGTCTCTGTACTGTGAGATAAAAATCTGAATTTACAGGGTGAAAGCATTTTCCCAAAATTTAAAAACCCTTCAGGTTTGACGTACAAAACTTGCTGCTGTAGTTGATACCACAGTGTAATGCTTGACTAAGTACCAAAATATATATATAATATATATTATATATATAGTATAGTCTACATATATAATAATAATACATGTATATATATAATACAGTCTCTCTATATATAGACTATATTGTAACCACAAATCTTTATGAAATAGTCAATTAAATTTTGCTCTTTTGCTGGCTGGTGTAACTGGAATTTCAAATTGAGTGCTTGAATTACTGGAGATTTGGATGAAACAACATCATGCAGATGTGCAGGCTTGAAACCACAGTTCAGACTCTGTAAGGTCAGGCTTTATTTAATTGGTAGACAAGAAAAGCCCACAGGCATTAACAGCTTTTTGTGAGCACCAGATGAGGATGGAAGGTGTGGACTGGATGGTGCAGAGCGTTGGTGGAGGGACCTGCACCCACCACTGGCTTTCCCTCTCCCTCCTTTGCACATCAGAAATCCACAGAAACACAGGATGGTCATGGTTGGAAAAGACCTCTAAGATCACCATGTCCAACAGTCAACATTCCTCCCCATAATGAAATAAATGAGATGTATTTATCTATATCTGTACTGTGATGCCCACGAGAGTGTCCCATCCTGAAGTGTCCCATCCTCACTGGTTTTAAGGGATGGTGACCCCACCACCTCCCTGGGCAGCCCATTCCCACACCTGACCACTCTCTCAGTAAAGAAATTCTTCCTTATATCTCTTCTAAACCTCCCTGGTGCAGCTTCAGGCCATTTCCTCTGGTCCTGTCAGTGTTCACTTGAGAGAAGAGCCCAGCACCCACCTCCCTGCAGCCTTTCAGAGCTGCAGAGAGCAGTGAGGTCTCCTCTCAGCCTCCTCCTCTCCCAGGCTGGAGGTGCCCCTGGCATGTTCTGCTGCTCAAAACTTTCATAATCTCCAGGTGGTGCTTTGTGAAGTGTTTGAGCACTTAGGTGAGAGTTGAGGACTCACCTGTGCTGTTTTAAGCTTGTGTGGACAGGTGAGGTTGTGCTGACCTTGGCAAAGGCATTCCTGGTTTTTGCCACCAGATATCTGTTCCTGGGTGTGGGCAGAGCCTGGAAACCTCCCTCAGGCTCCTGCAGCTGGTGCAGGATGTGCAGTGCTCTCTGTTCCCAGTGCACAAACTTCTGAAATCTGCTCCTGCATCTCCTGGATTTCTCTCCACCGGGATAAGGATTGTCCCAAAGTTACATCGAGTGCCCACTCCTATTTGCATTGCCCTGTTGAACTTCATTTCCCTCTCCAGCCACTCTGTCTTTGCCTGGCAGATTTTCATCTCCCAGCATTTTTTCAGAGCTGTAAATCCTCTCCCAGTTGGCTGTATCCAGAGGCCAGTTTGATATTTCCAAGGATCTTCAGAGCCCAGTTTCTCATCATCAGCCCATCACCCAAGCATACCTAAAATTATGTTTTGCAAGAAAAAAAATGAAAGGATGCATGATATCATGGTTTGTAATTAGGTATAAACTATGTTGAAATAGTTTCAATGAGCTTGTAGCAGCCCTTTGGAAACACACCTTGAGCTGGGAGTACATGAAATAAAGTGCACATCTCCCTAGCTTGCTGCTGCACATGGCTTAAAAAAAAGGATAAGGAAAAAAAATCAGTTTTTCTTTAAATTGTTATGGCTTTTTGTCACAGCATCCCAGATTGGTTTGGGCTTGAAGGGACCCTAAATCTCATCAAGATCCAACACCCCCTGCCATGGTCAGGGACCCCTCCCCCAGCCCAGGGGGCTCCAAGCCCCATCCAACCTTGGGCACTGCCAGGGATGGGGCAGCCACAGCTTCTGGGGGCACCCAGGGGCTCAGCACCCTCACCCCAAAGGATTTCTCCTCTCCATCTCCCCTCTTGCAGCTCCAAACCCTTCCCCCTCGGAGGCTCCCATCCCTCCAGGCCCTTGTCCCAAGTCCCTCCCCAGCTTTCCTGGAGCCCCTTCAGGCTCCAGAGGTGCTGGGCAGTGTCTGCACAGGGACAGATATTGGACCTGACACAGAACCCAGGTTTCCCCTTCTTGTCCAAGTGTGGGGCTGGAGGTGACAGGGGCAGAGCAGAGGGCAGGGGCTTGGGGGACTTGGGCTGCTGGTGTCCTCCCACCATCCCCATGGAGAAATCAGTAAAATACCCATAAAAACAGAATGCAAAGGTGGGAGTGTTCAGCAACAACCTTCCCCCCCTTGTTTTTCTGAGCTGTAGGCAGGACAATGTGATGCTGTCAGCTGGTGTCCGTGTCTCCAGGAGGAGCAGAGCTGGCCCAAGTGTATCTAACAGGTCAAGCCTTGAAATGAAGAAGCAATAAGCCACTGAAATGGTACTATCACTGAAACATGATTGATCAATTGAATTCTATCAGAGACAGTGGGCAGTGAGATTAACTCAGGCCTGATGGGTTCAATGAGTTAAAGCATGATGTTCATTTCAGCTTCATTTCACCAGTCTTTGCTTGTGAAATTGGTCAATCAATAGAGGTTGAAGATCATATATATATATATTGGTGACCATCTTATAGGGAATATAATCTAGCGCAGTCAGCTCCTGGCTCCGGCTGCCTTCAGTGGGTAATGGAGACAGAGCAGAGACTCCATCAGTGCCATCGAAATGGCCTGATATCTTCTCCAAATGAAAAGTATTTTTGGATCTCTGATGATTTATCTTTTTTTTCCCCTGTTTCTCACTTTGATATACGGTGAAGCCCATACCCATCTTTGTGAAATATAGTGATTTCTCCTGAAAATATTTGCGCGATGATCAGCTATATATACTTCAAAATATAAAGCTTCTTTTTAGTGGCACTGTCCTTTGGAAAAAATAAATAACAGTGCTTAGAAAACTCGGATAGTGTGCATGTAAAGATCTCTCACCCTCTGTGCAGTCCCAAAAGTGGCATCTCACTGGGAAGAGCGTGAGGCTGCTGGCTGCCAAACGCACACGATCCTGAAAAGGTGCCACAAAAATTCAGTTTGTGTTTAAAACAAAGCCTTCCAAATGGCAACTGAACAAAGTCTTTATCTTCTCTGGACTAATTTACAGGCATGCTACAAGGGAACAAATCACCTTTTTGCCTCCTGGTAATATTTCATTTGCTTCATAATGTTTTAAATGTGGTGAATAACATCCTTCCTAATTAGTCTGAATTTCCCTATAAGGTGGAGTAATTAGGTATGATACCAGGTAATGAAGTTGGACAGTGCAAATTAGAGACAGAAACCATGTCCTTTATGAATATGGGCTGTTCATGGTACTATCTGTTTTCTTCCTTTATTAACCCTGTAAAGCCACATTGTTCAAAAACAAAACAAAACAAAGCAAAACAAAACAATAACTGGAAAACCTGAAGCCAAAGGATTCTCTTTTTCTGTAGCATTGCATCAGGGTGATGTGCACAGAGGTGTGCACTTCATGGAACATCCTTATCACTGATAATAGTGGGAATATTATCCCAGCTGAATTTGTGGATGGCACCAATTTCTCAGCCACCAGCACTGGGCTGAGACCCTCAAGCAGAGCTGTGCCCATTGAGACCAGGGGAGGGTCTGTCCTGTGCCGTTCACAGTCACATTTTATAACTAAATTGTGCTGTTGTCCCTGTCTGAATGAAAAAAGGTAAGGTGGAGTTGATCTTACCCTTTTTTCCTAATACTATGGCTTTTAAACATTCTCTAGTGTTTTGTGAAGATAGGGCCCAAGGTCACTTGTTCTGCTTATTTTGGCCCATTATTCTTAGAAATGTATAAGCAAAAAGCTGTTTTAAATTGAGTGAGTTTCCTGGTGAGTATTGCTCAAAATCTATTTTAGGCATACTTAGCAATTCTAGACACTGTCCTGCTGTTTCAGTAAACACGTCACAGACACATATCCAACCATGAACCTATGCTAAAAAAAAAACCAACAAAAAACCAACCAAACAAAAGTGAGATCACAATTCACAGAGATCTTTAAATTGCTCTTGCCATTTGCTTATGCACCCAGAAGATAACTTGCCCTCAGTAAGTGCAGACACAGTGTTTGTGGATGAAATCCAGACAGTTCAGGCAGTGTTTGGCAGCAAGGCCATGCATGGTGCCTCTGCTTAGAGGCAGAGCTGCTCTGTGCCTGGCTCTTCCTGGGCTGCTGTGGTGTGTGGTGCAAAATGTTAACGTGAGATGTGAGCCCACCCTGTGCTCACAAGAGAGCTCAGATTTTGGTGTGAAACCATCTCCTGGGGAAGGTGCAGGTGGAGGTGTCAGATCGGAGTCAGCAGTGATGGATCTGCCCTGCACCTGGGCACTGCCCCATGGTGAGAGCAGAGCCAGGATGTGTCCCGGTCCAAATCCCCCACATCTGAGAGGAATGACCATTTTCCTGCTCTAGGGAGGGTGTCACATCCATGCTTTCCATTGGTATTTCTGGAAAGATGCTGTTGGGCTGGGAACCAGTTGTTTTTGCAGGGTGGGTAGGTACACACGAAGTGCTGCTGTCAACAAAACATAACCCTCCTAGGTGGAGGCATTGATTATATGAAAAATGTTTTTACCACTCCCTGGAGCCTATTTACAAGCCCAAGTGTTTCAAACCTGCCAACAGTATTTTAATTATCGAAGATACTCGAGTGTACTCAAACAATGCTTAATGCTAATGGTAATTATCTCACATTTATATAATGCTAACAGCCAAATGCAGCCTGAAGACCTTCAAGAACTTTTGGGTTCATAGTGATGGAGAGTTGGGTGCAGGTGGTTCCCCTCTCCTCTCCTCTCCTCTCCTCTCCCAACAGCACTGGATGCTCTTGAATCTTTTCACTCCCTATTTTCACACCCTTCAGGCTAAAACTGCACACAGCTTTCACTTTGATGCCAAATGGTGAATAACATTAGTTTAACCTGAAATGTAAAGCCAACATTTCCATGCTCTGAAGATGGGGTCTCCCTGGCCTTTTGCTACCATGCAGCTAGCAACCAGAATTTTAATTTTATAAGCCATGGTTGACTAAACCCAGCACTAGGTCTATTAGGTATTTGATTTAGAATGGTATAACAAAACAAAACAAAACAAACAAATAAAAAAATTCCACAAAAAAAGAGACTTAAAGATACACTGTTCTCTTATTTCCCTTTTTATTTTGTTCACTGCTCAGTACACATGCTTAGATTTTCCAATCAGGGAACAGGGTCAGGGTTTTGGTTCTTTTTTTTCCTGTGTGGAATAAACATGTCCTCACACCCCACAAAAACCAACATCATATACATGATTTTGCTTTACATCACTGAACTAAAATTCAGAAGGAAGCATCCAGCATTAGCTGCTGACATCAAACAGTTTGTTACAGAGAGCAGCATGAGGAAGTATTTCTCTGTGTCAGCTGCCCTGTTTGAGATCTATCTTAGAGCCACCTGGTTTTCTGGATACACTTTTGCTTCCTGCAAAATCCATCCCTGCTGAAGGATGACCTAAAATCAGCATTCCTTTGTGAGCAGCCCTGTCTGCCTCTCTGCCTGCCACCAAAAAACCTGGAGCAGACTGAGTGACGTTACCTCTGTTGGGCAGTGAGACTGCAGCACTCAGGAAACTTCTTGTTAAGGATGCATTGGAATCGAGCTCCTCAAAAGCTCCCTTGGCAGTGAGGTTCTATTTTTAAAATGTTTCCTCCCTCTGTCTTGTGTGGTGTTGCCATCTGGAGAGGAAATCTGATATTTACTGTTGTTTTTGGAGTTCCACCTTCTCGAGTCCTGGGAATACTGCAGACCTCAGCTTTCTGTGCAGGAAAGACACATTTCTGGCACTGACAGGTGAAGGAAAAGTAGAAAACCACTGTGAATCTGCAAAGAGCAAATTGAAACAAGCCCCTGAACTGCCCATCTAGACATTTTTCAAACTTGTGGACTTCTGTTAAAAGTGTCTGCCAGAGGAAAAAGGGAGAAGAATGTGCCTTGGAGCCCAGGCTTTCCTCATACCAAAAAGCTTAAGAAACAGCAACAGAAATTGCAGTGCCAGGGGAGTGCAAGTTGCCTGTAGCATCGGGTGTTGCATTTGTCCTCCTGTGTCCTCCTGTATCCAGACCATGGGCCAGACAGGTTCTTGGGTGTCGGTGTAAAAGTGGTGGCTGTAAAGATGTCACCATTATCCTCTGTCCTGCCTGTAATTAGTGTGTGACATCACTGATGGGAAATTGTGTTGAGGGCTGGTCAATGGGAGCCTGGTCAGAGCATCTCCTGGCAGCGTGTGTCTTGCTCATAGCCTCAGAGTCCTCGTGGTGTCCTCAGGCTGGTACCCACCTCTGTTCAAGAGATAAAATGGGACTCATGCTGGTCTCATCATTGCTATGCCTACTCACTCTCTGTCTTCTTTCTTTCTTGAAAGGCATTCAGGAATCTCCAGTACCAAATGGCCATTCTCTCCCAGGCAGAGATTTTCTCCGGAAGCAGATGCGAGGAGACCTCTTCACCCAGCAGCAGCTAGAAGTCTTGGACAGAGTCTTCGAGAGGCAACATTATTCTGACATCTTCACAACCACTGAGCCCATCAAGCCAGAGCAGGTACTACCAGCAAACATTCAGTGTCTTCCAGATGTGCTTTCTGTTGGCAGAGGTCTGCTTGGTGGACATCACCAAACACTTCCCAGAGTCTCTGAGAACTCTCTCCGCTTTCCCTGGCATGGCCAGCTGAATGCATGCTAGCCTTAAAGACTGAAAAAAAAAAAAAAAAAAAAAAGAAGGAAAACACTCATTGTGTAAACATTAGGAAGTGTTTGGGTATGAAATTACACCTGTTCTGAGCCAGTTAGATCAAATGAGTCCTTAAAGGGCGTCACAGCTTCTGGTGCTTTTGTTAGATCAAGAGCAGGCTGTGCAGGTAACAAGGAGAAGACTTGCAAAATTCAGTGCCTAATTTTGGTTCATAGTTAGTGTGATTGTGCACACAAATTAGATTTTTGTGTCCAGAAATGGCTTATTAGGCATGTAATTGGCCATTTGCTGAGAGAAACACCCAATTAGTATCTGAAGCTAAATTAGTTGCACCTCCAGATTAGCAGTGTGTTTGAGAAGGACTTGGCACTAATTTTGGGGAAGTTCAATTTTGCAGGTGCAATACAGAAGAATATGCAAAAAGAAAAAAAAAATTGATGACCTGTGTGTCTGTGTTCTTCCAGAGCATCAGCCTTTAATTTTGCTGCTGAGGGGAAGGTGGAAATGCATATGCTGCTGCTGTCACATCAGGAGGGGTGTAGCTTGCTTCTTAATGATGTGTCTGACCATTAATCTTCAGTTTCTGTAATATCAGACCTGCTTTTTAGCAGGCTGGATGGACTCTCAAACTGCAGACACTGATTTCCCTTGGAGGAATCTGAGTGGAAGGCCACTGGAGGTTGTCTCCTGGTGGTATATACCATTATGTCTCTCGTTGAGAAATATGCGTTGGTATAAATATTTTGATAAATTACTTAATGCTGGAAGTCATACTCTAGACTAGAAACATTTCTTGCCTTTAAGCTCCCATCTGTGATTTGCTATTTTGTTCTTGGAGCTGTTTGTTTTTCATCAGCTTCAGCTGGTTTTGGGGTCTCCTTGGGTTGTGTTGATGGAGGAACTCTGCAGATCTGAGCTCGATCTGGAAGAAAGATGGGGCAGATGCTGAGGTCAATTTCAGGTTTTGTTTTGTCGTGTTTTGTTTATTTTTTTTTTAAACAAACCAAACCAAACCAAACCAAACCAAACCTGGTTCGGCAGAGGTGGTGTCTCTGGAAGGTGAAATGGCCTCCACGTACCACTAGATGGTGGCTGTCCCATCTGAACAGGGATGATGCTGGAGAGGACCGGCACTGCTCCAGCTCTGGCAGTGAGCCTTTCCCTCCTGGTCACTTGGAAGCGGTGTGGTGTCAGCTCTGACCCCCGGGAAAGCTTTACATGCCAAAAAAAGTCATTACAAGGAGAGCAGTGATGGAAGAGGTCCGTTTATTCTGTGTTCTGAAACCTCTGAGTCATGCAGAGCTGTGGCTCTGGGGAGACAATCCAGCAGTGAGTGAATCCTTACCAGAGGTAAATTTTACTTGTTTGGTAGGAAGATCGGGAGAATTGGATGAGGATGCTGCTGGGGTGTTATGCTGACTGTCAAACACGGATGTTCTGCTGTTGGTGGAGCAGGGATATCCCTGGGTGACCAGAATTGGCTGTCAGGGCACTCTCTGCCTGTTCTGACAAGTCAAATAGAAGCTGAGAAATGTGCTGTTATGGTGTGCAGAGGATGTTTAGCAGAACTGCTCTGCCTGGGCATTTTTACAGCTTAATTACAAGTGGAGTTCTGGTTTTGTATAGGTTGGAACTTTGCTGTTTGCTTTTGGGAGGCTGGGCCATGGCTGAATGCCCCAGAGGTGGCTCTTTGGGGTTGGGTTTGCTGCATAACTTTGCCACCACTGCATGTGGTCTGTGTGACTTGTTCTGGTGTGAGCTCAGCCCTTACCAAAGCAGTCAGGTTTTACCTCTTTGGAAGGGTCCATCAAAGCTGTCCTGATGCTTCACTGGAGAAGCTGTCTGGACCCCTTAGTAAGGCCAAGTAAGTCAGTGACAGAGAAGATACTGAGAACATGGATGAGGTGGACTGAAAAAACAGAGTTAACCCTGGAGTTAGTGGTAGTAAATCAGGACCTGCCCCTCAATCTGGCTGTCCCACTTGATGCTGAACCCAGAACTGTGTTGTAAAGGCCAAGTCAGCAGGGGATGTCTGGGAGCCTGAGCTATTTCTGTAGAGGAAAATCAGGAAAAGGTTCTCCTCCCCATAGGGATAATGTGAGGAGAAGTCTAGTAGGAGCTGCTGACCCACTGCTTATCTGTTTTATTTGGAACTTGGTCCAGTAGCAGCCAGTAGAATATCACTCATTTTTCCTGGGCTCAGAACCATGTAGATGCCCCTGGGCTGTTCACCTGCTCTGGATATTTTGCTGGAGGAATTGCTGTTCTCTGGACGAGGATGTTCCTTTTCCTCCCTCTTCTGTTGCTCTCCTCCTCCTCCTGGCTGATGCACTGGGGACGGTCCCATGGCCATGGAGAATTGTGGTCTGGGGCATGGGGCATTTGCACCCCAGAGTCCTCCTGATGTGTTCTCTGGGCATCACCTTGGCTTGCCTGGTGAGAGGTGTCCCCTGAGCAGCAGATGTGCTGATGGGCTGTGACTGCTCACCACAGCTTCGAGTCCTTCCACCCCATTTCCTTTTCTTTTCCACCTTTAATGTTTCCCTCAGTGTACAGTGGAGGCTCAGGAGTTATTTCTCACCTTAAAGCATCCTCTGAGTTTTCTCACCTCCTGTGAGCTGTGCCTTCCACAGGGAGGCCCATGGGGAGTCCTTGGGGAGGGGCTCAGGCAATGCCAAGGGAAGAGGCAACTGCTGGGCTGCAACAGAAAAATAAAATACCAGCCAGTTCCTTCTCCAGAAGCAACGCCCTTGGTGTGCATGGGCTGAGGCAGGGGTCTTGTGGTGGGTTTGTGTAACAAATGTTGTGTGGGGCAGTGCCTGGGGGGGCAGGGGGGATCCTCCTCCTGGATGTGCCCCATCCTGTGCCCAGAGCTGTGGACTCTGCAGGAGATGTGTGGGACCTGCCCATGAGCTGTGCAAATAAACAAACAAACAAAAAAAATAGGCTTTAGGGAGACCTTAGAGCACCTTCCAGGTCCTGAAGGGGCTCCAGGAAAGCTGGGGAGGGACTTGGGACAAGGGCCTGGAGGGATGGGAGCCTCCGAGGGGGAAGGGTTTGGAGCTGCAAGAGGGGAGATGGAGAGGAGAAATCCTTTGGGGTGAGGGTGCTGAGCCCCTGGGTGCCCCCAGAAGCTGTGGCTGCCCCATCCCTGGCAGTGTTGAAGGTTGGATGGGGCTTGGAGCCCCCTGGGCTGGGGGAGGGGTCCCTGACCATGGCAGGGGGGTTGGGACTGGATGAGCTTTGGGGTCCTTTCCAACCCAAACCATTCTGTGGTCTGTGACTGTAGGTTGTGGATCAGTAACCAGGGTGTGAAGGCAGAACCCCAGGAGCATGCTGGCTGACATGGCCCCTGATAGAAGCTTTCTGTAAACATGGATCCACTGATAAAATTAATTCCCTTCCTTCATCTTTATGCCCTTTTGTACTAATATTTTTTTAAACAGCCTTTGATTGTTTTGCTCATGGAAAACTGTTTTGGAGTGTTTCTGGACACAGATTGTGGTGTTTGCTCCACCACCATTGCATTGTTCTGATGGGGTTCTACCAGCCCCCCAGCTCTTGCAAACCCCACAGCTTGAACATCACTCACTCTTCAGGTCCCAGAGAAGGAAAACTATCACAGCTCTGCCTCCTGGGTGGGCAGCAGCTTCTTCTCTCCAATCCCCGTGGTGTCCGCAGGCTCCCCCTGCTCTTGGCTCTGCCCTTGGGGATGGCTGCCCATGTTCCTTGCACAGTTGGCATTCAAAATGCAAAGCTGAGGACACAAGGAGTGGCTTTTTCCTTGTCCTGAGCTGGACACCGTCCTCCCAGCCAGCCCCTGTCACAGGCAAAGTTCCACCATTCATGGTCACTGCACCCACAATCCATATTTTGTACAGAGCTGAAGCTCACACCACATCCTTGTGATGCACAGAGCTGCTGCAGAGAGCAGGGCAGTTCACAGCAGCTCTCCCATTAGAAACATCCTGCTGGAGGAGCTGGAGGAGTTGGAGGAGCTGGAGGAGCTGTCTGTATGGAGCAAACTCCTCTGCACTGCAGAGAGTCCCATGAGGGACAATGGGGACCAATCCCAGCTCCTTGGGAAGCCACCCAGGTGGCCACTTAAAACATGGATGGAGACATCCCAGAGATGGGGTCTAGATGGCCTTGAGAGGTCCCCTCCAACCCAAATTATTCTGTGAAACCTTGGGAAGCAGATGTGAGCCAGGGGCAGATGTGAGGGGTTGGTGCAGGAAATCCCCATGGGAGCAGACAGGGGCCTGGGGCTTGCAGACTGACATCCTGCTGGTGGGATTAATGCCTCTACAGGGGAAAAACCTTGGGATGAAGGATACACGGCAGGGTGGGCTCGACAGGAGAGGCAGTGCATTCATTTCCTTGGAATAAAGAGGAGAATTACCAGTGCCAGATTCCTGTCTGCAGCAGAAATGGATTCTCTTGCATTTTCAGCTTCACACATGGGTCCAATCGAATACTCATTGAAGCCAAGAGGAATATTTCTATTGACTCCAATAGACTTTAGATCAGGGCCATAATGAGGCATAACATGATGTGACCAGATTCAGCACTCTGTAGGTCACGGGCTTGGAAGGGAACTGCCTGTCACTAATAGGAGGAAATTCCCAGGCCTTGGCTGATGCTTTCCTGGTGCTTTTAGCTAGAACTGCACTGAGCATCTGTTCTTTTCCAGATAATACTGGGAATATTCTGGGCTTAGGAACCAGGTAACCAACACATGATGTGCAGGGCAGATACCTCTGGATCTGGAGATAAGCACAGGGGAGTAGGATCTGGATAAGTAGTGAACCTCAAAAGGTTACTGATAAATTGGGGATGAATTGGGAATGTTCAGTTTGGAGAAGAGGAGGCTGAGAGGAGACCTCACTGCTCTCTGCAGCTCTGAAAGGCTGCAGGGAGGTGGGTGCTGGGCTCTTCTCTCAAGTGAACACTGACAGGACCAGAGGAAATGGCCTGAAGCTGCACCAGGGAGGTTTAGAAGAGATATAAGGAAGAATTTCTTTACTGAGAGAGTGGTCAGGTGTGGGAGTGGGCTGCCCAGGGAGGTGGTGGGGTCACCATCCCTGGAGGTGTTCAAACATCCATGTAGATGAGGTACCTCAGGACATGGCCTGGGGGTGGCACAGATACTGGTACTTGTATTTTATTCAGGGGGATGTTGACAGCTGGACTTGTTGTTCTTAGAAGTCTTCTCCAACTGTGGTGATTCTGTGATTCTGTAAGATGGAAAAAGTTGGTAAAATGGCACAAATTCAAACTACAGTTGCCTACTGGGCAGAGAGTTCTGATGAAGTTCTCTCAAGAACTGACCAAGAGAGGGGCATAAATCCTCTCAAAAGTTGCCATGTTTGACTTTCATGGGGTGGGGTATTGTGGTTTGTTTTCCAGTGAGTGGAGCTGTGCTGTGTGTTGTGCCCATGGGAATGCAGCCCCTGAGCATGGAGCTGCACAGCCCCCTGGCAGTGCTGGAGTAAAGGGTCCAACTCAGAAACCTGTCAGATGAAAAAAGAAAAAATATCAGGAAAACTCAGCTAAAGGCAGAGTGTGTGACTTGTTTTTCTGTTTGTGGGAATGATAGTTTTTTTTTCCCCAAGGGGCAGCACCTTTGGGTGGACAGTGACTGCTCAGGATCTTCTTAAAATACCCTCAGGCTTGCAATGAGAAGTTCATGAGCTTGTGTCTTCCCAAAACTTCATGTTGTCTGGTAACAGTGAAAATTATGGCATCAACTCGTGGCTGTGTTTGCATGTTCAGAGCCAAATCTTTTCTTGATCTGCACCTGCAGAAGTGGTTTGAGTGTGTAAATGCAAGCTCCTGCCCATAGCTTGTCTGACACGTGGTGCAAGCAAAGGGCAAGTTAGAGAGGGAAGCAGAATAGTGACACGTGGCTCAGCACATGGGCATGGAAATGGGAAAAAAAAACCTAAAAAAAGGCAAAGGCACAGAAAAAAAAAAAAAAAAGACAAAGCCAAAGTGTAGTTTGGCATCAGTCTGTCTCCTGGACAGGCAGGGCTGGCAGCTGGATGGGCTCTTCAGCTGAAACCTCTGATCCACTCTGTGGCTTTATTGGTGGGAGGGGAAGAAAAACAGCTCTAAAATCCAGCAGAAGAGAGCACATCAGGAGAGGAAAAACCTCCCCATATTTACTCTCAGCAGACTATTAAACAACACCAGGCTATTAATTTGGCTTTTGAGTCTTCACTAAAGCCCATAAAAGCGCACAGTTGTCAAATGGAGTTCATTTTAATTTCCTTTCAATCACAGTAAATTATTCAGGTGATAAATCAGCTGGGGCAGCCTCCTGGCTGTAATAGAAACCCTAATTCCTGGCTAATTATCCAGCCCATTGCTGCCAGCAGATCAATACGGGTCGGGAATGGAAAGGGCGCGGGGTCCGGGCAGGCAGGGACAGCAGCACACGGGGGCTGCAGGGGTGACACAGCTCCTGGGGCCACATGGACACTGCTGGCCTGGGGGTCTCCTGCTCCAGGTGGCCCTCTGGCCCTTTGGTGGCCCTTGGCTGTACTGACCTGTCCTGTCCAACAGGAGACAGGAGAGTTGGTTGGGTGAGGAAGATCTGGTGAGCAGCAAGGCAGGAGGGTGGCATGGACCAGGGGAGCTCAGGGGCTGAGGGTGGGCTGTGTAGCCCCCAGAGGGGGTCTGTTTACCCAGAGTGTGATAACCCAACTGCACACAGAGCTGAGGTCCTTATTTATTCCTGGTTTGTGAAGAAAGGAGTGCTGGGTGGTAAATCCACATACTCATCCCATTCAGTGGCATCATGATCCTCCTTTTTGGGTCAGTACCTTACGCTGCCAGTCTCACTGGCTACTTGTACTCCCTGCTTCTGTTCTCCTAAATCAAAGTGCATGTTCAGTGAGGAGTGGTCTTAACTGAGGAGGGGGTGTTTCTTGAGTTGGTGGTCTCCATCTCCCACTGCCCTCTTTAGTTTCTGTTGGGTTCTGCTGGCCTCATACCCCGTGGCATGATGTTTCTTTTGTTATCTCCCATGGTTCCTCTTCAGAAGATGAATGGATGGTTGTTAAGGTGTGAGTCCTCTTAGCTCAGTTCTTGTTATTCCTGCAGCTCCTCAGGGCATTCACCAGTGTTCCCCAGCAATATTCCCTTTGTCCTCAGCTGGGTGCTGGAGCCCAGCAGGCTCTGATGGGTGGCACAGAGTCCAGCTGGAGGCCTGTGGATAGTGGTGTTCCCCAGGGTCAGTGCTGGGATGAGTCTCGTCCAAAGTCTCCATGAATTACCTGGATGAAGGGACAGTGTCCCCAGAGCAGGCTGGCTCATGACACCAAGGTGTGAGGGATCCTCCAGGGAGCTCCTGCTGCCACTCAGTGGGACCTGGAACCCCAGCAAGTCCCATGGAGAGTCCTGCATCTGGGCAGGAATAACCCAGGCACCAGGACAGGTTAGGGGATGACTTTCTGGGAAGCAGCTCTGTCTGCAGGAGGACCTGGGAGCCCTGGTGTGAGTTAAAGAAGGACAATGGCATCCTGGGGTGCCTGAAGAAGAGGGAGGTTCTGCTCCCCCTATGCTCTTCCCTGCTGAGGCCAGATCAGAATTGTGCCCAGTCTGGGGATCCCCAGCTCAAGAAGGATAAGGAGCTACTGGAAAGGATGCTGCCTGGAGCACCTCTGTGAGGACAGGCTGGGAGACCTGGGTCTGATCAGCCTCGAGAAGAAAAGACTGAGGGGGGCCTTATCAATGCTTATCAATACCTTACTGCTGGCTCTTCTCAGCCAGGCTCTTCTCAGTGGTGCCCAGTGACAGGACAAGGGGTACTGGAAAAAACTCCTTTGCTTTAAGGGTGGCAGAGTCCTGGCCCAGGCTGCCCTGGGGGGTTGCAAAATCCCCTTCCCTGGAGACATTCCAGACCCACCTGGATCCCCTGGTGTGCCACCTGCCCTGGGTGACCTTGCTGGAGCAGAGGGTTGGACTGAGCATCTCCAGAGATCCCTTCCAACCCCCCATGATGGGTGCTGAGATTCTCTGGTGCCCCAAGCACAGCACTTTGCTGCAGACCTTCAAGGTGATCCCTGAGGAGGTGCTGGGTGTGCAGTGAGGGGGTGCTGGGTGCTGGGGGGATGTGCTCCCTCCTGGTGCTGCCCATCCCCACCACCTGGTGAAGAGGCAGAGGTGGGGACAGTGTCCTGTGAGGGACTCAGAGGCTACTTGGAAGGAGAGAATCATAGAATCACAGGATGTCAGGTTGGAAGGCACCTCAGGGATCATCTGCTCCAACCCCTCTGCTATTATTGTTTATCTGAGATGTCCCAGCACCCTGCTGAGCTGAGACTTTAACACTTCCCATCCCTTCTCTGGACACTCTCCATCCCTTCAATCTCCTTCTGCTCCTGAGGGGCCCAGAACTGACCCCAGGATTCGAGGTGCAGCCTCAGCAGTGCCCAGCACAGGGGGATGATAAAGGAGAAAAGAAATGTCTCATGGTCTCTTGCTGAAAATTGACTTTTATGAGTTAGATGACCCAGATGGGATGACCAAGGTGGGATCACTCAGGTGGGGTGACCCCAGGGATGCCCCCTCTGCCTCCTCATGTCCCTACCTGAGCTTGATGCCCCTTCCTGTGGGCTCCTTCCTGCTGATCATGACCATTTTTCCTCATCCTCTGGAAGTGATGGGCAGCCCCCAGACTCAGGATTTATGCAGCAAACTTTTCCAGAATGTGGTGAGGAGCATTTCCAGTGTATGATGCTCAGGTATGGAGCCAGGCAAACCATGTGGGTTCTTGCTGTGTAAGTAAACCCACCACCTTTTTCTTGGCCTCCTGGGTACCTTGGCCAGGTTACAGTGACTCAGAACCTGCAGAAACTGATCAAAAAGTGGGTGACAGGAGGTGCTGGGCTGTGCCTGCTTCTCAGCTGCTCTTTTTCAAACCCCTCTGGAGGAGCACAGGGATGTGGGGCCTCAGGGATCTGGGAGGTTTTTGAAGGACCAGAAATGCCCTGGGGGCTGTGGCTGTGCTGGGTGCTGTGCCCTGGGTGGGTGCTGGTCCTACCTTGGGCTTTGTCTGGGGACCAGCTCTGGTGCTGGTGGTCCCTGTGTACCTGGAGGACTCTTTGTCACCTTCTGCCTTTGCCCCATCACAGAGGGGAATCACAAAACACCAAGAATCACAAGATCCAAGAGTGGTTTGGGTTGGAAGGGACCTTAAAGCTCATCCAGTCCCAACCCCCCTGCCATGGTCAGGGACCCCTCCCCCAGCCCAGGGTGCTCCAAGCCCCATCCAACCTTCAACACTGCCAGGGATGGGGCAGCCACAGCTGCTGTTGGGATTTGCTGTGCATTCCTGGGTCTCACCACCCCTTTTCTCCTCCTGGCTGCTGTCATGACCATAGGTGACAATATAAATCCTGTGTTCAGGCTTGGATGGGGGCTCCTTGGGGTCCAGAGGAAGGATGGGGAGGCAGGAATGTGGTGTGGTGGTTTCCTCCCCTGAGGTCTGGGAAGCAGAGTGTGGGGTTGGCATGGCCATGGTGGAATTCCTGATGGGTGACACCATAGGGAATGCTGTGCCCATCACCAGGCTGCATCTGGGTGCTTTACACCTGCAGTTCAGTGACAACAACAGAACATGGCCTCCAGCAGGGGCTGATCTCCTGGCAGACACCTGGCAGGTGTCTGGCACAGGGGTGGGAAATAAAAGAAATTTTTTCTCCTCCTGTTATCCAGGCAGAAGTGTCCACATTTCATTGCGATCTGGGAGCTGGCTTTGAGTATTTTTATGTCTTTCTTTTCATTCTGGGGCTTTGTGATAAATAGCAGGGTGGGTTTTTTGCTTGCTTTTTTGTTTAGAGAGTTGAACCAGGTCTATCATATCAGCAAGTTTTAAACAAAGCCCCACATCTTGGTCTTCAGTGGAGCTTTCCTTCCAAGGTTTCATGTCATGATCATAGAATCACAGAATGTCAGGTCTGAAGGGACCTCAGGGATCATCTGCTCCAACCCTTCTGATATTATTGTTTATCTGAGATGTCCCAGCACCTGTTGAACTGAGACTTAAAACTTTCCAGAGTGGGGGAATCCACCCCTTCCCCTGGGAGACCACTCCAGTGCCTGACTGTCCTCAGGGTGAACAATTTTTCTCTTGTGTCCAACGGGAATCTCCCCAGGAGCAACTTGTGCCCATTGCCCCTCATCTTGTCCGTGGGACTCCTTGGAAACAGGGGTCCATCTGCTTTGGGGTCCCCTTTAAGGACTGGAACATCAGCAGGAACTGTCCCCAGCAGGGAATGGGAGGCCTGTTGTTCCAGATGTTGGGCAGGAGCTGGTCAGGCAGTAGACTCTGCCCCAGCTGTGATTTTATGAGCCACCTGCCAGGTCTCCAGTGTTGCACCAATACCTTCTGTGTGAGTGAGATGACTTTGATTGCTCACGTAGTCTTTGTCCCTTGGAAAAACAGCAAGGGATTCATCCGTGTATTTCATTTGTGTGTGTGTGTGTGTTTAGGTAAAAAAAAATTGGTCTGGAATTGTCCTGAAAATGGTTTTCTCTGTGGGAAAAGGCAACCTTGCTTAGTGTCAGCAGTTGGCCAAGATTCTATCATAACAAAACTGACCAACCTCCTTATGTCTGCACGAGCCCTGCAAGAGAGGGAGAGGCAAACCTGTGAGCACAGACACCTGATGGTTCCTGTGCTTCATGCCTGGGCTGCTCACAGGATATTTGAGTGGAAGGGCTTGGTACCAGCCCTGGAGTGTGGAACAAGACTTCTCCCCTTAGCTCCAACTAAATCTCCAGATCCCACACCCTTAAAATACTTTGGGATTCAATTTCCACCTTCTGGTTTGGAAATGGCTCCTGTTCTGCACTCATTCCTCTGAACCTGTCCATCACTTCAGTCATCAAAAATGGGCATTCAGAGTATGTTCACTGCATGTCTGGTGCACACCTGGAGGTCTCTGTGTGCTAAACAAGGACCCAAACTCCTCATGGAGGGAATGCAGGAGGCCAGGCATGAGCTGATGTAGGAGAGGCTTTGGAGGAGCTCCTCTTGTCCCTGAGGACAGGCAGGCAGGGGGGAGGTGCCCTGAGAAGCTGTGTGGTCCCCATCCATGGTGATTTTCCATTCCCAGCTGGACAAACCATGATCTGGTCAGCACGAAGCTGGTTCTGCTCTGCAGGACCTCTGGAGGTTCCTTCCAGCCTGGATTATCCTGGGAGCCCAGTGTCCACCTGCCTGCTGCTCATTCCAGCTCTTCTGGTGAAACTTCATCAGACTTCACGTGGTTGTGATGGAAATGGGAACAGTGTGGTTGGGGTGGGAGGGGGCACCCAATTTGGGGGGTGTGCAGGGTGGGATGGGGAGCTGGCTGGGCTGGGGTGCCCAGGAGCTGGACCCACTCTCTCAGTGGAGGTGGTGGGGTTTCAGAGGAATGCCATGAGTTTGGGTGGGAGTTTGTTCTGGAAGGGGTTGGCTGAAAGCACTGCAGAGGTGGCCGTGTGGTGACACAAAGCAAGTGTGGAGATAAGCAGGAAATAAGACGGGCTGGTGCCAACATTCCTGCCTGCTCACATGGATGGTGGATGCTTAGGACATCTGGGAGTGGCAGAATTTGCTGAGAGGAAAAAGAGAAATTAAACCTGAGAGGGTAGAAATTCTCATGGAAGGAGATCAGCTGAACTTGCAGGGGGTTGGTTCCAGCCCTGCTCCCCTCACCTTGAAAATGTAATTGGGTGAGGGCAGCTGTGGAGAGGCAGGGCTCAGTCCCATCAGGATTTGGGTTGGTCAGACAAGTCAGATGTAGAGATGTACCTGGAGAGATGGAGTTCTCTGCCCAGCCACGTCTGTGCCCCGTGAGGGTTACTGAGACCTTCCTAAATAATGCATAAAAGGAAGGTAGACAGGAAGGTGTCAGCAGGTTCTGTGCCTGTGGGGTGGCTTTGGATCACTGGCAGGTGGTGAGGTTTGTGCTGTGGCAGCTCCTGTGGATGGCACTTGCATGGGTGGTTCCTGGTTGCTCTGTGGTCCTTGAGACCGTAGAGAAAAGTTAGAAAAACCACCCCAGGTACATCTCTGGCATAGGAACCATTGGCTGTGGGGTGGGATGTGGGTTCCTCTGGGTGGTGACTCCTTGCTGTGAGGGTTACCATGTTTGCAGCCCAGGATGTACCCACAAAATGATGATTATTACAACCACATGTCTGGCTGAGCCTGTCCTTCCAGCAGAGAGGGTTTTGATAGAAAATGAAGTATTTCAATGAAACCTGTCATCTTTGATGATTCTTCTGCACAGAAGGTCCCTTGCTGGAGCCTCTCACAGCAGTGAGGAGGTACAGGGTGGTGGGGATGCCATCAGCCTCATTACCTCCTACCAACACCCCATAGGTACCACCACGTGTGGGGCAGCTGCTGCTGTTCTGATCCATTCTCCACACCAGTGTGCAGACTATTTCTGACATTTCTGGGTGTTCTACCCAAAAATGAAGAGCAGGCAGAGTGGAAGGGTTGTTGAGCAGGGGTGGGGGATGCTCCCCTGCCTCCTCCCGCCCCGGGGCAGACCAGCGTCCTCCACATCCTCCTCATCCTCCTCTGCTTGGTCCTGGCTCCTCTGTCCACAAACCTGCTGCTGGGTGGGCTTGGTTGTCTGGGGGGTTCTGGTTAATTAACAAAAAAAATGGAAAAGCAGCTCAAGGTTTGCTCGTGGGACTGGGGGGTTCAGTGCCTGTTAACCCTTTCCCAGTGGGATGGTGAGGGAAGCCCCACACTGCTCCCCAGATTTTCCCCTGCCAAGGATTTCCCTTCTCACAGGGGACACCTGCAGCACAGGGAAGGGGAGGAGGGGTCTCCACACCCCTGCCTTCCACAGAGCCCCCCTGGCACAGCTCGTTTGCTCCACAAAATGCTTTGGTTGAGGAGCCCAAGCCAGGGGTTTGCCCTGTGTCAGCATGGATTGTACCCCCAGGGCTCAGTACCTGCTGCCTCCCTAACCCCACACCCCTGGGGACATGGAAGTGCTTGGAAAACCTTCTGACAACAAGGGCTGTCCTGCGTTGTTGGCTTTTCCAGAAATACACCCTAATAAATAATTTATCTTGACATATTGTGGCCTTTCTCTTTCCAGCCTTCAGTAGTAGCGAAGATGTGAAAGACAAAATCCGGCAAATTCTGTTTGTTTATTTGTGGCTTTTGGCTGTGTTTTTTTTCCTTGTTTTTGATGAAGCCAGTTCCATGCTGGGGACTCAATGGGGAACCCAGCATTGTAGGGAAAGTCACCACTCACAAAATGGAAAACAGATGGATCCTGACCCCCGTGGGGTCACCCAGCTCCAAGGGACATCAGCAGGAAAAGTGAAAACCTTTTGGAGAGCCCAGGGTCTGTGATTGTGTTCAACTTTAAAAATGTCCTGAAATTTGGGGGATTTTGAGTTGTTAAGGGCATGTTTCAGCTGGGTCTTTGGAAGATGCCACAGAACAGCAAAGCCAATAAAGAATCTTTCTGTGCTGGCTGCACCGGGAGCTGCAGCAGCACCAGGGCTGTGGCTGCTGGGGCTGTCCCACAGGATACTGGTCTGACACCAGTTTATTGTGCACAAGATGGAACAGGAGACATGAGTGTGATGAAAAGGTCCTCAGGGGTGAAATACCTTCAGAGAGGCCATCAGAAAGCCTTTTGGAAATACAAATTGGTTGTTGTTCTGTTTGGCTGAAGCCTTTTAAGGGTGAGGAGCCCATCAGCAGGACAGATTGAAAATCTGGTGATATTGATGTAAACAGAAAACTTTTCCCCATGAGGACAGTCAGGCACTGGAATGGTCTCCCAGGGGAAGTGGTGGACTCCCAGACTTAGGGAAGTTTAAAGTCTCAGCTCAACAGGGTGCTGGGACATCTCATATGAACAGTAAGATGAGAAGGGTTGGAGCAGATGATCCTCGTGGTCCCTTCCAACCTGACATCCTGTGATTCTGTGGTTCATGCACATTCCCAGTGCACCTTCCTCTTTCTGCCTTGTGTTTATCCAGAGGGAAACACCTGGCTCTGATGCTGGTTGCCTTTTTTTCCCTTCTCGCCCAGGCTTCTGTGGAAGAGGAGAGCCTCTGTGTTGGAGGATGGTCCATTTTCCATCCTCCTGTGGCTGAAGTAGTTGTGGGGTGCAGGGGAAGGTGTCCAGGTCCTGTCTGGAGGAGCAGCTGTTTTTTAGCAACATCTGGGGATGGATGGTGTGAAGTGGTCATGTGCTGGGTTTTTCTGCTTTTTCCACCAGGGTGGGGTGTGTTACTCTGAAGCCTCAGCTCCCTGGGGTGGGTGTGTGTCCATGACGTGTGGATTTTTTGTGGAGGCTTCTGCTTTCCAGGCAGTAGGGAGAGACCCTGCTGGCTTCCTCTGGGACTGGGAGGGTGAAGCTGGGTGTGAAAACATCTCCTGTGCCTGCAGGTTTCTGCATTCCTCCCACCAGACCTTCCAGGGCAGGTCCAGATTCATCTGGGCTGGGATCTGGCCAGCGTGGGAGCCCCTCACCCCCACACCACGCACCCTCCTCGGGCCTTGCTTTTATTTCATCTGCTGCCTCTGACGAAGAAATAATATGAATAATACCAACACTAACACACACACACAAACCCAGCCACCCTGGCCTGCTTTCTGCTGGGGTTTTGTTGCTCACACGGCAGGGTGAGCGTGCCTGTGCACACGGGTGTGATTTACTGGCCCGTGCAATGCCACATGTCTTTAAAATTACAGTGCCCATTTCCTGCTGAAATAATTTCTACAAAGAGAGGCTCCTATTACAGCAGGAGCAGCGTGGACGTCATGATTTATTATTATTTATGGTCCCAGGGCCTTGTTTATGCACGATGGGTTAGGTGCTCAGGATAGAAATGCCATTATGCAAATGACATTGAATGTCCTTACTGAGCCTAAATAATTTTTGTGTTGGACGATTAAACCTCATCTGTTATTGATATGGGCTGCAGTCGGGCTATTAAAGAGTCCCAACAGTACTTACTCCCAGTAATGGGAAAATTGAGAGGAAGAGGCTAAACAATTGCCTCAAGTGTGCTGTGATTGTCTGGTAGGAGTGGAACATAACGAACCCCCTGAATGGAAATCGTGTTTACTACTTAGGGATAAATAAAAAGGGAGAACAAGCAATAAATTACGCTCTGCCATGTGAATCGGCGCACCAGAGAATTTGAGTACTTTCAATTTAGTTATTTGATTTTTTTTTTCTTTTTTTATTTTTTTTCTTTTTTTCTTTTTTTTTTTTTTTTGTTTTGTTTTTTGTTTTTGGTGTAAGGGGGTGTGGGACACGGATGCTGTGAGCAGGCAGGAGGAAGGAGTCCCCGTGGCTGGGGAGAGCCGTCCGCCTTGACACAGCTGTGCGGTCACATTTTGATCAGTGTTGATAGCTTATGAATTCCAAAATTGACAAAATTTACAGAAAAATGAGGATAATCCATCTTCCTTAGCAACCTGTCAGGAGCTGGCTATACTTCATAATCTTCAATTACAGATGCTATTTTCAGACATTTACATGCAGATATTAGAGCAAAATGAAAATGAGAAACAAAAGACTGAATGGAAATCCAGCTATTTATATGTATAAAAGAAAAAAAAAACAAAACAACCAAACCAGCAGGTAAATTCCAGGCATTTAGATTGGGCTTGGGGGTCCCTTTGGAAAGCCTGAGAAGGGCTGTGTCTGCTTACGTACTGCATGGTGGAGATGTGAAACGTAGCATGTCGTTTCCTACATGCAGATAATCTGAAGATTGGGTCAAAAACAGGTCAGTTCTCCTGAAGTATGAGGGTAGCAGTGTTCATGGCAGGGTGCACCAGCTAATTCCCACTCTCTGCAGAGGAATCTCTGGGGATGTGCACAATCCTAATTGGATTTGTGCTAAAAGCGAAGCACAGCTGCTAAATTTTTTTTTTCTTTTTCCTTTTTTTTTTTTTTTTTGAGAAAAACCTACGTGTTTCGTGAGAGGCAGGTTCAGAAATAATTCTCCTTAAACTGAAGGAAAAAAACACTGAGATCAAACTTCTGAGCCCCGTGAGACAGCCAAGAGCCTGCTGCTGCCAAAAACAAAGGGAAAACGGGTTTGGCCCCAGTTGTCCATGGCAGCAGCTTTTACTCCACGCAGGTTTGGTGGGCAGCACCAGGGATGTAATGTCAATTATGGAAGAAGGGTCTGCACAGTCCACCTTTCCAGATGCTCTTCCCCCTTCAGTGTGAGGGTGTTCCAGTGGAATTTCCATCCCTGTAGAATGTGGTTCCATTCCCACAGAATCCCTGCACCCCTGGCCTTTGGGGAGCCTGGGTAAGGTAATTAGAGCTGCTTTTGGATGAGGGTCCTGGGGCTGTATCTGAACCCACAGATTCCTTCCCTTTGTTGGGGGGGGGGGGGAGGGGTCTGGCTGTGCCACTTCTCTCTTTATTTATAAAATTTAAAGCACTATGGCACAATGGCTTGGGAGATCCTCCCTGTGAGCTCCTCCTGGGTGCTGCAGTGAGCAGGGGGTTTGGTGTTGGTGAAATGGGGTTGGTGTTGGTGACACAGGTTGGTGTTGGTGACACGGGGTTGGTGTTGGTGACACAGGTTGGTGTTGGTGACACGGAGTTGGTGTTGGTGACACGGAGTTGGTGTTGGTGACACAGGGCTGTTATTGGTGACACAAGGTTGGTGTTGGTGACACAGGGTTGGTGTTGGTGACACGGGGTTGGTGTTGGTGACACAGGGTTGGTGTTGGTGAGATGGGGTTGGTGTTGGTGACACAGGTTGGTGTTGGTGAGATGGGGTTGGTGTTGGTGACACGGAGTTGGTGTTGGTGACACAGGGTTGGTGTTGGTGAGATGGGGTTGGTGTTGGTGACACGGGGTTGGTGTTGGTGACACAGGTTTGGTGTTGGTGACACGGGGTTGGTGTTGGTGACACAGGGCTGTTATTGGTGACACAAGGTTGGTGTTGGTGACACAGGGTTGGTGTTGGTGACACGGGGTTGGTGTTGGTGACACGGGGTTGGTGTTGGTGACACAGGTTGGTGTTGGTGACACAGATTGGTGTTGGTGACATGGGGACAAGCTGTGTGCCTCTCAGGGATCTGAGGATGAGGAGAAGCCAGGTTCTCTGCCAGCTCTGTTCACGGTGTCTGCTGATGGTCTGAGCACCCTCATGCTGCATCCCACCCTGTGCCACCTGCACAAGGGCACAGGAGGCTTTGTTTCCTTCGTGCTGCTCTGCAGGTGGGATTTGGGAAGCTGAGCAGATCCTTAAAAAAAACCAAACCCCACCCAGAGACCCCCTCTCTTCCCCCAGCCAGCCCCAAGGCCTGTCAGGGGGTGTCCCAGGTCCCCACAGGCTGAGCAGGATGGGGCCCAGGGGGGCACAGCAGACCCTGTCCTGCCTCTCCCTTGGGTTGGACCTTCTTGGTCTCTCCTTTTGGATATTCCTGGTTTCACGTGTCTGTGTTTTCTCTCCTCCATGCTATGGCAGTGGTGCTCCATGCTGATGAGGCAGTGCGTGGTACAACCCCAGGCAGTCATTTTTCAGGTAATTTCCAGGGTACTGAACACCCAACTCTTGCTTTTTCACCTCCCCAGCAGCAGCTCAGGCTTCCCACGGATGGATCCCAACAGACACCCCCCCCATCCCTTCCCACCAGTGGAGGGGCCACATCTGAGCCCCCAGCAGCCTGAGAGGCTCTTGGGGGGGGGGTGTCAGCAGAAGGGTCCCGATGGGGCTGTGATGTGAGGGTCTGCTCCAGGAGGGTGCTGGGGTCCCCATTGGGCTGAGGTGCTCTGACATCCAGCAGCTCAAAACTTACCAATGGAAAGGCTGAGTTTTATCAGCACTCCATTGTTAACCAACTTAAAGATTAAGAATTTATTCCAGTGGAATGTGTGACGACTGAGACAGAGACTCAGCTGCAGCTTTGAGAAGGAGAAGGTTTGCACTGACTCCTGGTGAGGGATCCTGAACCAAACCGTGTCCACAAACACAGGCAGAAATAACTTGTGCCCCATGAGCTGCAGACTCCATCTCGTGGATCAGGAGAGGGATGGATGGATGGATGGACAGGGCCATCCTGGAGCTGAAATTTCCTTGAGTGTGGAGTAAATGGTTCTGACCCGTTGGGATTCCTCAGTGGGTGATAGCTGAGACTGATGAGGATGAACCTGCCCAGGCTTTCCCTCAGAGGATCCTTGAAGGATTTTGAGCCTGAGAGGTGTCCCAGCCCAATGGAGGTGCTGGTCACAGCCTGATGCCATCCAGGAGAGGTCCAAGGATCTACCTGGGAATGGCTGCTCATAGGATCTGAGAGGACTGACAAAGGTGAAACCCAGCTCAGGTGGTGAAATATCCCACTGCTTTTCCACCCGGAACCTGCTAAATTCTGGAGTTCTGGTATCATCCCCGTGAGGGCCACCACCCAAGTACAGACACAGCAGGCTGTCAGGAGGTGATGGACCATCCCCACCTCTCCAGGAGATCGGAGAGGGAGCAGAGGATGCAAAAACTCCAGGGACTGCAATCCCTGGAGAAGAGGGGAGCAGGAGGGCTGCAGGAAGCAGCCAGTGGTAACCACAGTGAAGTTTCTGTGAAGAAACATCTTCCCTGAAAGGGTTGTCAGGGCCTGGCCCAGGCTGCCCAGGGCAGGGCTGGAGTCCCCATCATCCCTGGAGGGGTTTCAGAGAAACCCCTGGGGATGTGGGGATGAGGGACATGGGGTGGGGATGAGGGACATGGGGTGGGGATGGCTTGGGCAGTGATGGGGGAACACTTGGACTCGATGATCTTTAAAGTCTTTCCCAACCAGAAGAATTCTCTGAGAAAACACATGGGTTGAGATAAAGGTTGTTTGATACTGAAAGGGAAAGCTGTGTGTACAAGGAAGAGCAAAGCAAGGAATCCCTGCACCACTTCCCATCATCCAGGGGGTGTCTGGACAGGACAGGAGGGCTCCATCAGGGTGTCTGAGGAGGACAAACACCATCACCTGAACATTCCCCCAGCTCTGCCTCTGGGCATCTGGGGTGTCCCTTTGGTCCCTGTGGTGTCTCCTCCCAGCATCTTCACCCCCACACTAACAAAGCTTGGGAAGCCCTGAAGTCCATGATTCCATCCCAACCAGCAGAGCCAGCAGTGTTCATGTTCTGACAGCTGCTTGCTCCTGACAGGCTGGGTGGTTGGTGCTTCCAGATGGTTGTGGTGGGAAGGTGAGACCTGGTCCTGCCTCCTCCCAGCTCTGGGGATGTGTGTGCCCTTCTCCAGGCATCAGAAAGCCAAGCAAGGACGAGCTCTTCCCCTGGAGCTGGTGTCAGCCCGGGATGTCCCTGCATGGCTGCAGCTTGATGTGGTTCCTCTGGTGTCTGCCAGGTCTGGGCTTCAGGAAGGAAAAAACCCCAGTGGTGTGGTGGCACATCCAGGAACCCAGGGGAAGGAGGGACTGCAGGTGCAGGAGAAGCTGGAGTGCTGTGAAAAATGCACCTTGTTAGGGTGTGGAGTGAGGAAATGGAGCTGTGGTTGCACTTTGAGTCACAGAATCCCAGATTGGTTTGGGGCTGAAAAGGACCTTAAACCTTCCATGGTCAGGAACACTTCCCACTTGGTCAGGTTGCTCCAGGTCCCATCCAGCCTGACCTTCAACACTTGTAAAAAGGAGGAAGAAGGAAGGCTGGGTCCATGGCTGGCATCCTCTGTAGAGGAGGGATGCTCCAGGGCTGTCCTGCCTGAGGAACAGGACCTGAAGTAGAGGAGTGGCCGTGCCTGTCTTTGAGGCAGTGGTGGCAGGAGAAAGAGGCAAGGGAAACACGAGGGCATGGAGGGTGCCCTTCTGCAAGAGGGGAGGTGGAGAGGAGAAATCCTTTGGGGTGAGGGTGCTGAGCCCCTGGGTGCCCCCAGAAGCTGTGGCTGCCCCATCCCTGGCAGTGTTGAAGGTTGGATGGGGCTTGGAGCCCCCTGGGCTGGGGGAGGGGTCCCTGGATTGTCCAGGTGGGACTGGAGGAGCTTTAAGGTCCCCTCCAACCCAAACCCTTCCATGATTCCTTGCTGATTAAGTCAAGGAGTATTAATTATGGTTGCCTCATCCCTGGAAGCTTTCATGGACACCTGGGATGGGGCTTGGAGCCCCCTGGGCTGGGGGAGGGGTCCCTGACCATGGCAGGGGGGGCACTGGATGAGCTTTAAGGTTCCTTCCAACCCAAACCACTCTGTGATTCTAAGAGTCTGTGATGTTGAATGTACAGGAGGTGGGTGATGCTCAGGAGCTCCCTGATCCATGGGCTGGGTGAAGGGACAAAGTGTTCAGGTGCTGGTCACTGGCACAAAGTTTGTGCCACACTTCTCTGCACGAAGGTTGTGTGTGAGATGGTTCAGGGGGACAGTGTGGACCTGTACCTCAGACAGAGTGACTGCTCAGGAGGCAGGGGGGTGGTACCACCCCTGCCAAGGTGGGGTTGTCCATGTGGATTCCCATCCCTCTGCAGGAGAACTGAGCAGCAGAGGCACAGGCAGATAGATTGGACACAAAGAGCTTGTGGCAAATGCCAGGTTGTGTGCTGGGTTCTTGGACCCTTCCCAGAGACATGCTCACTCAGGTTGCTTAAGTTATTTTTTTTTAAAAAAAGTTTAACTTTTTAATTTGATCACTGAAGATAAGCACAGGGTCCAGGGCTCCCTGTGTTGGTTCTGCCTTGGATGAGCCTCCCAGGGGTTGCTCTCTGGGCTGTCATTCTTTGCCTGAAGAACTTCATCCTCTGGTTGTTCTGGAGGTGTTAACCATCCCACAAATGGGGCAGTAAAAGCACAAATAGAAACCAGGGAAAGGGGGAACTTTGCAAGGAAGCTTCCCAGTCCTGACCATAATAAGGCATGGGCAGGTGGAGATGAGATTCCTGCCACGTGCTTGGAAACCCTTCAGGGTGTAGAGGTTGGCCATACCTGCTGTGTTTGGTGTAGCTGCATGGACACCTACAAGGTGTCAGGACAGAGACAGCCTGATTCCTGAGCACCTGTACTCATTGACCACAGCTAATGAGATCCCAAAATTCCATGAGGTGAGAGAACATCCTTAAAGCAGACAGGTGGTTTATTTGTTAATAACTTGGCTTCAGAATCCACCCACTAAACAGACACTTCATGTGCACGTTGTTCCTTGTGGGATGGGGAGGAAATGCAGCATTCCCAAGAAAAAAAGGGGGGGAATGGGACACCCTGTTCCCAGATGCTCACTGGTGTCCTGCCCTTCGTGTGCCAGCACTGCAATGAGCAGAGTTCAGGTTAACTGGCATGAATGTTTTTCTCTAGCAGGAAAGTAACTGGAAATCAGCAGTTACAGCCCTGTCACTTACCTGGATTTGCTCTTTAGGGAAAGCCTTGCTACAGCTTGATGAGTTTTGGGTTCAGTTTCATACAGAACACCCATTCTGGAGACCTCCAAGAGCATCATTGCTGAGCACAGCCCCACCCGTAGAGCATTTTGAATGCTGAGCAGCCCCCTGTCAATGGGTGCTGCCTTCAAAACTGGCTGAACAAAGGACACCTGAGTCCTGCCTTACATCTGCTTTTTGTCATATGAGGCAGAAGCTCTGGGACAAAAGTAGATTTATTATCGCTAAAAATGCCTTTTGTTTCTTTTTCTTTTTTTCCCCCAGGCGACAGAGTACTCAGCCATGGCATCATTAGCTGGTGGATTGGATGACATGAAGGCCAATATAACCAGCCCAACTTCTGCAGATTTGGGAGCCAGTGTCCCCGGGCCTCAGTCCTACCCCATTGTCACAGGTGAGAGTCTGCCCAGCGCCGGGCTGAGGTCTGAGGTGTGAGGGCACAGCCCCCCATGGACTCATGTCACATGTGGAGTCATTTGCTCAAAAAGTCTCTTTTTTTTTTTTTTTTTTTTTTTTTTTTTTTTTTTTTTTTGGGCCATTTCACACCAGCTCTGTGGAAAGTCAGGTGCATAAATCAGTAGTGGTTGCTCGGAGACAAAAGGTGAAGCCTCCATCCCTCTTGAGATGGAGAATCCCTCAGGATCCTTGCATCCCGAGCACCACCGTGTCACCAAAACCAGAACATTTGACTCCACTTTAGGGCTTTATTGCTCGTTTTCCTTGAAGGTTCTGGATGAGTTTTTAAAGACAGTTCAAGCTAGACTGAACCTGGGGAACTTCTGATTCCTGCAAGTGCCCATATTTTGGACCATGTCTGGAATTGTAGTTGTGCACTAAGGCTGAGCACGGAGGTGCAAAGCAAAGGTTGGTTGTTCAAGGAATGCAGCATCATCTGTGTTTGTTCAGCAGGCAAAGGGTGACAGGAAGGAACAGAATTTGATAAGTGATTTGGTCACCTCATTGTTTGGAAGGAGATTGTCCAGATGGCAAGAGCATGATAGAATTGTGCCTTGAAGGAATTGTAGGAACCAGAAAAAAAGGGTTTGAAAATGAAAGGCTCCATGTTTCAGGTGCATTTTACCTCTGATATTTCTGTCACTGTGTCTAACCCACACGGATGGCACCTCTGGATTTTCTCCATTTTGCCAAAGATTGGATTTACATGATTATTTTGTTGGGAAGGTGACACTGTTTGTTTTTTTTTGGTATAGTATTATGGCATCTTGAAATCTTGTTTATCAGGAGAGCAGTTCTGAAAATGGCTTTTGTTGCAAAATTGTTTTAAGCCAAGATGGCATCAGTCTTTGGCTCTTCTTGCCAGGAGTTTGTGAGTATTCAAAAGAAATTAGAGTCACCTGAACTGTAAGGAAAGACATGCTTGTGCTGGAGTGGGAGTGGGGAGAATTCCTGAATTAACTGCCTGGTGCTGGGTGTGTGGCATGAGCAGTGGACTCACAGATCAGAAAGGTGTCTGGGGATGGATGGATGGATGGATGGATGGATGGATGGATGGATGGATGGAGGGATGGATGGATGGGTGTGTGGACATGAAGAGGGATTTCTGGGCTCGTGTGTCTTACAACAGGTAGGGAGGCAGAGCATGGTTATGGATACACAGAACAACAAATTCATAGCACAGGAGGAATCTAAAAGGAGTGTAGAAGAAGGAACATGAACCCCCATGTCTGGGGTCATCCTGCCTGTGAAAGTCAAAGAGAAATGTTTCCTAAGGCAAATTATTCTGTAGTTTTTTGCTACAGAGCTCCCTGCATCTTTCTCTGGAGCCTGAGGTTCTGCTCATTGCTCACTGTCACCCTGGGACACCCTGGGTGTCCTGTTGCCCCCTGTTCACCTCTGGGTGTTCGTTCCCTCATCCCAGGCTGTGTCCCCAAGCCAAGCCTGGTGCCTCTTGATGTGTTACCTTGTGCTTTTACCCTGGTTTAAGCACTTCTTGTCTTCCCTACATCACTGCCTCCTTGGAGTTTGGTGAGTGGGCTGACCACGTTTGTTAGAGCAAAGCTGGCAGCAGCACTGACCCTGTGGAGCTCCATCTGGGTTTTCTGTAGGTTCTCCCTGTGATGTTACCTACACTTGAGCAAAAGCTCCAAGTGTGAGGTTTATGAGTTCCCATCAAAAACGTGCAGCAGACTTCATGGGTATCGTGTGTAGAAAAAAACATGATGTTGGTCTTAAATGTGTCAGGGAGAGAGCTATGACAGAAGATGTTTTTCAAGGCAGCAGGTATTTATATCTTTAACTCTGTATCACTGTAGTTCTCTCACACCTGCTTTCACAAAACTTGGATTTACACCAGCATATCAAAGCTTCTTTAAAACCTTGGCCTTTTGATATATTTTTCTGAAGAGATCATGTAGCTGCTGTCCTCCCTTCTCCTTTTGGAACACCCAAAGGGTTTTGGGCTGTCTGGGTGTGCCCAGAAGCCCTGGCACAGCCTGGTCCCTGTAGTGTTGGGCACATACCCTACACCTAAGTCATGGTCCCTGTCCTGAGGCTGTGTCCAGGAGCCTGCAGACTGCTGAGCCAGGCAGATTGAACCAGACAGACACTTGGTAACGTGCAAGGCAACTCAGGTACAGAGTGTTTGGTGATGTCACCAGACCCTCGGACAGACTTCTCCATGTTCTCTTCAGAATTAAGTCACTTTTCCCCTCATACTCATCTTTCCCCACCATGTTTCCTTGGTGGCACAGGGGATTCTGGAGAGGAGCCATATTTATTGACCCTTTTCTCCTTGTGACCAAAAGCTCTGTAGTGCTATGGGCCTCTCATCTGTAGCAGATACCACTGAAAATCAGGAGGAGCTGGGCAGTGACACTGCCAGGGATGGGGCAGCCTGGGCACCCAGGGGCTCAGCACCCTCACCCCAAAGGATTTCTCCTCTCCATCTCCCCTCTTGCAGCTCCAAACCCTTCCCCCTCGGAGGCTCCCATCCCTCCAGGCCCTTGTCCCAAGTCCCTCCCCAGCTTTCCTGGAGCCCCTTCAGGACCTGGAAGGTGCTCTAAGGTCTCTCCATTGCAGCCTTCTCTTCTCCAGCCTCAACACCCCCAACTCTCTCAGCCTGGCTCCAGAGCAGAGCTGCTCCAGCCCTCCCAGCAGCTCCAGGGCCTCCTCTGCACTGGCTCCAACAGCTCCGTGTCCTTCTGCTGATGGGGACCCCAGGGATGGACAAACTGAAGGAAATGTACAGCTTGTAAGGAGATGCTGACTTGGCTCTGGTATGGGATGAGCACAGGATGCAGTCAAGACAAGGCAGTGAAGGACAGCATTTCTTTCAGGGTCCATCTGGACTTTCCCCAATGGGTTTAGGCCATTAGATTTTGTTAGATTTTGTTTTGTTAGATTTGTTAGATTTTGTTTTGTTGACTCTTTCCCACCCTGATTAAAGACTCTGCCTTGATCCACTCACTTGCCCACACACCAGCCCTGCAGCTCCTTCCTGTGGCTGAGCTCTTCATTGCTCTGCTGTACCCCTAAGATACCTGATTTACAAAACTATAAAAAGAAATAAGCCAGACCCCAATCTGCCTCAATAACCCTGATGGAAGGTGGGAGGTGTCCCTGTCCATGGCAGGGGGGGTGGAACTGGATGAGCTTTAAGGTCCTTTCCACCAGTCTGGGATCCTCTGGTTCTGTTGTCAAGCTGAAGACAGAAGTTTGATTGTTGGTGTGCTCTCTGGAGCTGGTGTTGAAAGGTCCTGAGAATTGGTCACTTTTCCTTTACCATAAGGTTTATTTAATCTGCCTTGTATGGGCCATTTTTGGTGGTGGTGCTCTGAGGCAACCAAGGACTTTTTGTGCCCAACAGAACCAATAATGTGAAGCTTAGAAGCAAAAATGAAGCTCCCAGCACATGCCTGTGAGGAGCACATAATGAAATAGGACTCAACACTCATTCTCATATTGAAGACAATTACTTCAGAGAGGCAAAAAAATGTGGGACAGGGTCACTATTTCAATAATGTGAGGTTGTGTCATGGTTTAACACTGGCCTGGTAATTAAACCCATTAACAGATTCTCTCTGTTAATCCCCCTCCCTGATAAAGAAAGGAGAGAGAATAAGGGAGAGAGACTGATGGGTTGGAAACTGAACTACACAGCTTTAATGAAACAGTAATGATAAATAGGAACAAATTACTAAGTATATACAAATAGACAGGAAAATTGATCCCACGTTCTTCCCCCCCCCCCCAATAACTCTCACGTCACCACCGAGGCTGCAGGGCGGCCCTGGGAAAGTCCAGGGTGGACTCCTGGACTCAGCAGTGCTCGGGAGCTGGAGGCAGGAACACAGAGATTCAGGCTGGCACGGATCAGGACCACAGGCAGAGGAACAGACGGAATCCTCCCAGGATGCTGAAGCAAACAGGGACAGGCGAAGAAGGGGAAGCAGGAAGGGGTGGAAAAAAAAAGGGGTTTGACCCTTGTGATCCCTCAAATTTATACTGAGTATGAGATGTATGGGATGGAATCCTCTGTTTGGTCAGTTGTCATTTATCTTGTCCGCTCCTCCCTAAAGGAGGGTTGCAGGTGTGAACTCTTTACTCCTTTTCTCTTTCCAGAGCACAAGGTGTTCCTCAGAACTGAGCAGTGTCCTTGGTTCTGCACACCAGTCTTTAGCAGTAATTAAACATCCAGCGTTATCAGTCCTAGAAGCAGACACTGATTGAGAAACTTGCTGTTAATGTCAGCAAGCACAGCTGCTTATAAGAGACTGAGCTGAAAGCAAAATTACAAGACAGAAAATCACCTTTATCCTGGCACAGACCAGGACAGGTCCAAAACTGGCATAGCTGAGGGTGCCCTGATAACTGCAGGGGTTGGACCAAATGACCTTTAGAGGTCCCTTCCAACCAAATTGTTCTGTGATTCTGTGATAATGATCCTGAGAAATGGACTCTAGAATCTTCTGTTGGTTACTCCTGGGGCAAAAAAAAGGGCATTTATTTTAATTTGTACATTGCTGTAGTAAAAAAAAAAACCAAAACAAACCACAAAACAAAACAAAACCCCAACAAAACCAACCAAACAAAATCCAATGCAGAAATCTTCTACTGGTAGATTCTGCAGTTGTAGTTTGCTCATTGGTGTGAATTTAGGTCTTAAATCCAGATTTTGCTGACTGCAGTGGGAGAACCTGGTTTCATTAGGAAACACCGTTTGCTCCTTAAATTCATCTTAGGAATCACATCAGAGTAGGCTCTTTTCACTGATTTCTCCTCATTTTGAGGCTGGACATCCCTGTAGCAAGACCTCCAGGTGTAAAAGAGAATTTTAGTGACAGGAATTTTTTGATGTGAAGTTATCAGAGGTTTCCTGGTTCTTTCCAGTGACCACTGGGGGAAAGAGAGGAAAATGTTGAAGAAAGTGAAGGAAAAGTTTTGATTTTCTTCTGGAAAGAATTCTTTGTTAGATTTTTTTTGTTGTTGGCTAATTGTCATAACCATAATAAAAAGTCTTCTTCCCAGGACTTTATGTCCTATATTATGTTCACATAATCTGTCCCTGTGTGGAAATGTTGATCGTTGTTTGAACATTATCAGCAAATTATACTTTCATTTCTGTGGGGCTGTTTTTGAAGTGCAGGTTGGTGCTGGTAGATGTCTGGTTTCTAGTGCAGCACAATGCCAGATTTACAGTTTATCCCCTACATTTTACAGATAAAAGTGCAGATGCATTTTCCAATAATCTATTCGTCACTCCCAGTAGGGCCTGTCATGCTAAAGACTTGAAAAAGGGCCACATAAACTCCTGCAAGAAAGGCAGCCAATCTGAAAAACAAAAGTGTCATTTTTAATGACAGGACGGAGTCTTAACTGAGGCCCTGCTGAATTTTTTTTCGCTTTTTTTTAATGAATTCTTATCTTGCCATTAGAAAAGAACAAGTGCGTTTGGGAAAGCAAAGGAGGCCACTTGTACCCCAACCAAGACCCAGTCTATTAACTGTGTCTTTTGATGAGGTACAGCCTGGCTCTGCTGGGAGTTTGGCTGTGGATTTAAATGTTGAATTTAACTGTGGTAAACATGTTTTGGTGCAAAGCGCTTATAATAACAATTTGCATTTACATAGCATCTTTTTACTTACGGATTTTGCAATCTCTAATTAATTAAATCTGCTTCCCCCCCCACCCCAAATACCACTGTGGTATGGGAAATAAATACAATTTTAAATCGAGCAGCCACGGCAGGAGGATTAAGACAAGAGGGTTCTGCTGGCCCTGTGCTGATCCTGATTGCAGCGGGGCTGGGACTTGTTCAGCAAACACACTGAGCATCCTCATCCCCTGCTCACCCCATCCAAAACACCCCAAAAAAACCCAACTCTGCACAAACGGGTGGAGCACACCCTGCCACCTCCATCTGCATCTCCACTTGGGGGTGTTGAGGCTGGGGAAGAGAAGGCTGCAATGGGGAGACCTCAGAGCACCTTCCAGTGCCTGAAGGGGCTCCAGGAAAGCTGGGGAGGGACTTGGGACAAGGGCCTGGAGGGACAGGACAGGGGACAAAGGCTTCAAATTAGAGAAGAGTAGGTTTAGACTGGATGTTGGGAACAAGTTCTTCACCATGAGGGTGGTGGAACAATGGCACAGGGTGCCCAGGGAGGGGGTTGAGGCCTCATCCCTGGAGATGTTCAACGTGAGGCTTGAGGAGGCTCTGAGCACCCTGAGCTTATGAGGGTGTCCCTGACACTGCAGGGGTTGGGATGGGGTGACCCTGAGAGGTCCCTTCCAAATCATTCCATGCTTCTATGAGACAGATTTTGATGGTATTTGAACAGCACATAGACCTGGCCCTTGGGACAAGGTTTTGTTTACAGTGTTGGTCAGAGGTTGGACTGGATGATCTTGAAGGTCTCTTCCAACCAAAGGCTTTCTGTGATTCTGTCCATGGAAGGATAGAGACAGTTTGGGGGGGATGGAGAGAAGGCCACCAGGACACGTGCTGTCAGCTCACCCTGTCGTGCCATCACCTAGAAATGGGAATGTTGGGAACATGCAGTGGGAAGCACTTAAAGGTGTGAACCACTGGGAAATGGGAACACACAAAAGTGCTGAGCCTGGGGGAGAAACCCAGAGGGTCCAGAAGTTTAGTGATGTTGTAGGAGATTTTGGGGAGAAGGGGAAAGTCTGCTTCTGACTGGGGAGGAAAATTCTTGTTAATTTTTTTTACTCTCTTCTTTGGAAAAGATTTTCACATAGTTCTGGCCTTGGAAAACACAGTGTTATTTATGAATAGAGATTTCATAACCCAAATTAGGGGGGTTTGGGTGATGAACCATTGCTTTTTTATGTATCCACATTAGATCAGGAGAAAAATGTGTGAATTTCAGGTTTTGATGTAATTTCTCATAAAAATGCTGAACTGTAATGAAAACAACCTAAACCAAACAAAAAACACAAATAAAAGCAAAGCAAAATCAAAATGCATTTGGAAAAAAAAAAAAAAGAAAAGGTCACTGGCGTTACTTAAAAATACAAGCTTCCTGTGTTTTGAGCTTGTTGTGACCAGCAGTGAGGAATATCACTCGTGGAAATCCCATGAGAGTCAGCAGGGACAGGGACTGCCTGTGCTGCCACCAGCTTGACACCTGGCTGGGGATTTTCACAAAGATGTGGCTGAGAAGTGAACCCAGTGAGGGCAGGGAAGGAATGTGGAGCTCCCTCTGGAGTTATCCTTCTTTTCATTGCACATTCCTTGCAGCAACCTAAACCCCTGGAGCTCAGCTCTGTGGTGGCACTCTGGGCACTGGAATCAGTGCCTCAGCAGTATCCAGGGACATCCCTGGGCCATCTCCTCCCAGCACATCCCAGTCCTGGCAGCTGTGGGTCTGGACCTGGTGGTCTGAGCAGAGGGGAGCATCCTGTGGGAAGGCTGCAGCATCAGGGCTTGGGGATCTGCAGGAGGGTTTTGAGCAGCCTGGTGGGAAGTCAGCAGATGCTGCAATAAGCACCAGGTCCATACGAGATGTGTGGTATTGAGGGATCTGAATGGATCCCTTTGTCAGGAAATCTGGTTTTTTGGTGCTAAGCAGCTCCTGTTCACCACCACCTGCAAGTCTTCCCAGCCAGGATTTTGGTGGGAGAAGCTGTTCAGTTCCTGAGATACAAGTGGGATGTTGGTGGTGTGGATCTCTCTGATGCTCTCTGGGTGTGCTGGGAATGGTGGCTTTGGTACAGAAGCTGTGTGTGGACTCACAGTGCCTTTGAGCATGGTGTGGGTTCCATAGCAACCCAAATCGTGGAGGTGGTGGCTGAGGAGCAGGAGGTGGCTCTGAGCTGCCCATCACCCCTGCTCCACAGCTGAGCTCCTCTGCTGACTCCCACCTCCCTTCCCTGAGGTTCCTGGGGATGGACACATCACCTCTTCCCAGGAGGGACACTCTGGGACCTGAGACCACTGACAGTGTGTGGGGGGCTGTGGTGTCCCCATGCTTGGCCCCTCACAGAATCTCTGACTGCTTTAGGTTGGAAAGGACCTCCAAGACCACCCAGTCCCAACCCCCTGCCATAGTCAGGGACCCCTCCCCCAGCCCAGGGGGCTCCAAGCCCCATCCAACCTTCAACACTGCCAGGGATGGGGCAGCCACAGCTTCTGGGGGCACCCAGGGGCTCAGCACCCTCACCCCAAAGGATTTCTCCTCTCCATCTCCCCTCTTGCAGCTCCAAACCCTTCCCCCTCGGAGGCTCCCATCCCTCCAGGCCCTTGTCCCAGGTCCCTCCCCAGCTTTCCTGGAGCCCCTTCAGGACCTGGAAGGTGCTCCAAGGTCTCCCCATTGCAGCCTCCTCTTCTCCAGGCTGAACATCCAATCTTGGGATGCTGGAGATGATGGAGATGATGATGGAGATGATGATGGAGAGCCACTGCCCCCATGAGTTGTGTCACCTGAGGACTCACAGGCAGGATTTGCCTTCAGACCTTTGTTGAAGTTCTCCCTTTCTGTCCTCTGTCTGCAGCAGAGCTCTGGGGGGGTCCCCATGGGCCTTTGGAGGTGGTAGGGACACCCTGCAGCTTTCTCAGCATCACCATCCTCATCTCTGCCCCCATCACCAGCAGTGCTGCCCTGAAGGGACTCTTTACCCTGACCTTTGTAATTATTCCTGTCCAATCTTTCTTCATGTTTTCTTTTAATTATTTTTCCCCTTCTTCTCCCCCTCTCTCTTTTTTCCCCCCTAAAAACTCCACCACTCCTCTCCAGTGTATTAAGGATGTGAGTGAAATTGATGGCTGGAACGTCTCAAGTCTTTATGATGATGAATGACTTTCCCTGCCAAAGCTTTTATTGTCTGTGATTTGGGAAGAAGGGGAGCTGATTTATCGTGGCCGACTGTCACGCCGTTTAATACAGTTATAAATCCTAAAGCCCTGATGGGCACTGTGGGCCAGGGACCTCCTCTGGACACTCTCCTCCCCCCCTTTTGTCTCCCTGCTCTCTGTGCTCAGTGTGGCTCCTGGGAGGAGCATGGGCAGGGGGGTGTCAGGGCAAGCCCTGAGCATCTCACCAGGACTGTGAGGCCCTTGTGGAAGGGAGATGCCCCACCACCAGCCCCCCTGGAAGCATCCCCCCATCCCAGTGAGGCTGTTCTGGTCCTGACAGAACCTCCTGCTGGGGCTTGGGAGCAAAATCCCATCCGCTGCATCCCTCAGAAAGTTGTGTTGGTTGATGCTGAAATATCCCAATTGCATTTTTTAAGTGGCTTTGTCCATGGGGCAGGGCACCCGTGGGTTTTGCAGGCAGGAAGGATATGGGGCTGCCACTCGTGGTTGGTGTCACTGTTGGGCTCCACACGCTGGCAGGAGAGGGCCAATCCACATGGGGGGCCTGTGGGGAGGCTGGGGTTGGTTTTTTTTGAGAGCAAAAATCACATCAGAGCACTTTTGGTCAACCCGGAGCTGTCGTGGGCAGAGGTGATGTAACTTCAGCAGAACGCTAAGAGTTTTTTCTTTTATCTTGTACTGTGTAGGACTCCCCATTCCCCATCTCACCCTGCCCCTGGTCTGAGCTCACTGCAGGACACTTCCCATAAAGTCATCCATACATTTATTGTGTCCTGAATGAGATGGTGCCTCTGTGGAGCTACACATCTGGCTACCTGATGGGAGATGCAGCTACACACTTGGAAGCACAAACTTGGCCTTGCTGCTTCACAGGGCAGATGAACAATGCAATTTTGTCTTAATGGGATTTCAAACGAGGTGTTTCAGGTTATTCCAGCTGAATAGAATAAGATATTTCAGTATTGACTGAAAAAATTAAAACTATTTTGATGGAAAAATAGTGAATGCCAAGTATGTCAGCATTTCTGTACCTTCACTTTTTCCATCACAGAATTCAGGTAAAAACACCTTATTTCAGCTTTTTGTCTTATTCCAGGATAAAAATAGCATTACTGAAACACCAGAAAATCATAGTTGGGTTGTTGACCTGGACTTTGTCGAGTCCTAATTAAGATGTGTAAAATCTAGGGTGTAAATATTTTTCCTGTGAGGAGCAGAAAACTGCTGATGACATTAGCAATGATCCTTAGATTGGAAATGTCTCCATCTCAGATTAATTCCAGATGCAGATCATAAATATTGATTCTGGTGAGGTGGAAGATTTCAGCATGGGTTTAACATCTCTGCTGTACAGAGCAGTGGAAGATGCTGGAGCTGTTTTGGGTTTGTTTTTTTGTTTGTTTGTTGTTTTTTTTACCTGTCTAAGCTTCTCTAGCTGCATGCCTTGTAAGTGCCCCCTCCCTGGAAGTCTTCCAGGGCTTGGAGCAGCCTGGTCTGATGGAAGCTGTCCCTGCTGATGCTGAAGTGATATGGTCTTTGAGGTCCCTCCCAACCCAACCCATTCCATGATTCCATGAATTTCTGGTTGCTGGGACACCTTTCTCTTCCCATTCCTGGGTGCTCCAGGGCTCTGCAGGTCCTACCTACTGGTGTTGGTGCTTGCAGGGCTGCCCCACACTGGGAGCTGCTGGGATGGGGAAACCCCGAGGTAGGAAAGCTCTGGGGTGATGAAGGCACTGGAGTGATGAAGCCCTGGGCTGCCTGGGATCTTCCCAAGCTTTGTCAGCCCCTGGTGTCCTGGCACCATCAGATGCAGCATCCCAGAGCTGTCCCTGAGTGGTGATGTGACCCATGGGAGGTCTTGGTGAAGGGCTGCAAAGGTCCAGCTGGGGGCTGGCAGGATTGTGCCCCTCAGATTCTGATCTGAGTTCCTCCTCCTGCTCTCACTGCTCCCCAGAGCCCTTTGAATGTCACTGTTGTCCTTCAAAATGTGACTGGAAACACACATCCTCCTCCTTTTTATATGGTCAGCCTGCCCTGGATCCCTCCAGGACCCTGCCAGAGCCCTGGGGATGTGGGATGAGGGACATGGGGTGGTGCTGGCCTGGGCAGTTGGACTTGATGATCTTCAAGGTCTTGTCCAATCTTTAGGGTTCTCTGGTGCTGGGATCTCCCTCCTGAGCATCTCCTCCCCCTCGGGGTGACTCCTGGCACCAGCAGAGGCTGTGGGCACAGGAGTGATGGGGAGAGGAGGTGCTGGTGGGACCAGCCCCCTCCTCCAGGCTGCATCTGAGATGTCTGTGCCTTTTGGTAAGAGTTGAATATTGGCTAAGGAGCTGCAGGAAAACATACTGGACATATGAAACATAGGAAAACATACTGGATTTGGGGTTTTGAAGGACTTGAGGTCTTGTCTACCTCTCCCCACACATACCCATTGGTTTTCAGGAGCATCCATGGTCTCAGAGTACAATGCCACCAAAGTTCTTTGGTTTTGTCCTGTAGCTCCTAGATTCTTTTTTTTTTTCCTTTTCTTTATTTTCTTGTAGCTGCAGTGTCTGGGAGGAGTTTGTAGTTCTTCACAAGCTGGTGATATCTTTCAGGTCCTCTTGGTTGCAAAGGGAGGCTGGCACAGAGCTGCTGGGTGTGTGCAAAAATTCAATCACTTGGGAAAAAGGAACAAAAGGAAAATTATTTCTGCTGAACTTCTTGTGGTAGCTCAGTCGCTCTCTCATGGGTTTTGTGGCATGTTGGGCAGCTGGCTCTGTGTGTGCAGGACCCCTTGGACCACAAACTTGTGGAGGTGCTGATCCTCCTGGTCATCCTGCATCTTCCCCATCATCAGAGGCAGCTCCCATCATCAGGGAGCCCGCTGTGCTGCTCTCTGTTAGAGGAATTGCTGTGCTGCAGCAAGGAAACAATAAAGGGAATATGTTGCTTCTGCACGCGTTAAGAGCACTGATCAAACCACATGAGATCCCATTTCAGGCATAATGTGCATTGGAGGGCAAAATTAGATTGAGAAGTAAATGGAGCCTAAAATTTCCATAGCTTTATTCGTCAGAAAGCTGTTTCATTGCGTGGTTTAATTCTCCGAGTTCTTCCGATTTCTGCTCGTGGCGTGCTGGCTGGAGTGCATTTCAGAAATAATGAGATGAAAAAAAAAATAATAAAATGACTCTTCTTTAATTTGGCAGTGGTTGTGAGGTGTGTCAGGGCCGTGCAGACCTGGTGTGGGAGGGGATATATATATATATATTTATATATATTCCTCCTTTCAGCAGGGAGGGGTGCATTGTTTTGGGATATTTATTGTTATTATTATTTTTTTCCTTTCTTTTAAGTTCTGAAATATTTGAACTTTATAATTTATTTTTATTTTATTATTTATTTCCTACTTTATTATTTATTTCCTATTTTATTATTTATTTCCTATTTTATTATTTTTTGGGGGGGGTTGGACTAGATGACCTTTAGAGGTCCCTCCCAACCCGAACTACCTTAAGATTCTATTATTTCTGTCTAAAAGTAAAGTTTTGTTTCGTTACTGCTTGTAAAACAATGCTGCACCACGAGCTGCACTTGTCCAAAAATAAACATCATTTTCCAGCCTGAGCTCTGCCGTGGTGGCCAGCCCATTGTTTCTATGTGAGATTTCTCTCCTCTCCCCGCTTAACGTGTCTGTTTGACAGGAGGAGGCTCACTGCTTTCTCAGAGAAGCAGGCACAGGGGGTTTTTTTCCTTGGAAGGCAACCCTGGACCTCATCCCCAGAGCAGTCTGAGCAGAGCACTTGGTGTGCAGAGCATCCCCCTGCAGCATCCAGGCTGAGCTCGGGGTGGTTGTCACCAGCGATGCCACCAGAGCTGGAGGAGGAGAACCTCTGCCTCTCCCCGTCCCACACACACCTCTGCACACCCTGAGGAGCCTGCCTTGCCCTGGACATCTTTCCTTCCAGAGGAAGCTGGCTTGGCTTCCCTCATCCTGCTTCATTAAACCCCACGTGCTAATTGTCTGCACCTTGCAGTCTGGGCTGGGGAGTGCAGGCAGATGATGCCCCAGGTCCAGGCTGTGCTCAGCAACATCTCAGCCCCCTCCCTGCTGTCTCCTGGGGCAGGGGGATGCTGGTTCTCACCTTCACACCTCGTGCACAGGGAACTTGTCTGAGCATCCCCATCAGGGGCAGAGTTCATGCCTGGTGCTCTCATCTTTGAGCTCTCACATTTTACCCACCAGGGAGGGGATGGGTCACCTGCTTCTGCTGTGCTGGGCACTGGGGAGAGGCTTCTCCTACACACCACTGGGGGAACCAATCCCTGGACCTGCCCTGTGAAAATATTCAAGATTTTGGCTTTTTTCAGTTCCCTTTTCCATTAAAAAAAAAAACAAAACAAAACTGAGGTCTGAGGAAAGTTTAACAAGTGACAGAAGTAAGCAAAGTAAATCCATCCCACAGCATCCTTCACCTCCTGTTTTAGTTTGGAGCACTTTCTGTATCTCTCCTTAGTAGCTTACATTTTGCATAGCAAAGTCATTCCAAACACGAGAATGACATCTTAAAATTCGTTTTTTAAAGGAAAATCAAAATGTTCTGGCACCTTCAAAGCTTTTTGGAGTTCAGATGCCCAAACAAACAGATTCTCTGCATATACTCCAGGCTTCCACCATTAAAATTTCTTGGGGTATTTCTGCCTCTTGATGAAAAGGTTTTGTTAAAAAAAAAAAAAAGAAAAAAAAAAAAAAGAAAAAAAGAAAAAAAAAAAAAAAAAGAAAAAAAAAGAGGTCAAAAGGTCTTGTCTGGCTGTAGTGTGAAGGTAAACCTGATGGACACAGTCTGCTGTGTCCCCCTGGCTCTGCACCAGCAGATGCTCCAGTGCCTTCTCTGGGTGTTCTGGTCCTGAGCTGCAGAGCTGGGATGGATCTCAGCCTGGAAATCCTGGATGGGCAACCTCAGGGAGCTGCAGTGCCCTGCACTGATACAGCAGGAGAGCTGAGACCCCCCTGGGGTAAAGCTGTGTCCAGCTCTGGGGTCCCCATCAGCAGAAGGAGACGGAGCTGTTGGAGCCAGTGCAGAGGAGGCCCTGGAGCTGCTGGGAGGGCTGGAGCAGCTCTGCTCTGGAGCCAGGCTGAGAGAGTTGGGGGTGTTGAGGCTGGAGAAGAGAAGGCTGCAATGGGGAGACCTTGGAGCACCTTCCAGTGCCTGAAGGGGCTCCAGGAAAGCTGGGGAGGGACTTGGGACAAGGGCCTGGAGGGATGGGAGCCTCCCAGGGGGAAGGGTTTGGAGCTGGGAGAGGGGAGATGGAGAGGAGAAATCCTTTGGGGTGAGGGTGCTGAGCCCCTGGGTGCCCCCAGAAGCTGTGGCTGCCCCATCCCTGGCAGTGTTGAAGGTTCATAGAATCCCAAGATGTTCAGGTTGGAAGAGTCCTCCAAGCTCATCCAGTCCAACCTTTGACCAACACCAGCATCAACCACTAAACCCTGTCCTTAAGGACCAGCTCCAAATGCCTTTTAAATGCCTCCAGGGATGGGGACTCCACCACTCTCCTGGGCCATCCCAATGCCTGACAACCCTCTCAGTGACAAAATATTTCCTAACATCTAGGAAATAGATGCAAGATAGTTCTTGCAGAGGTGTTGCCCACCTTGGTTATCTTTTCCCAGTCTGCACACAAATGTCCCCTCCATCACTTGGTGTGTGTGGAGGTGAAATGTGGGGTCAGCCCAGGGAATTGGGAGGAGAAAGAGACCCAGGTTGGCTTTGGAGGTGAAGGTGGATGAGATGATGCAGCTCAGGTCAAGCCTGCAGTCAAAGCCTCCTCTTAGCAATCCTGAAAACTCTGTGAGGAGCTGGACTGTTGGGTGATGGGGTGCAGAGCACACAGACTGGAGTATTTCTTTCTATATATCCATAATATTTTTCCTTTATCAGAAAGTACCATGTTTCCATTTTGGTTTTGTGTTGTTTTTTTTTTTCCCTGCCTCTCTTTTGTAAGCTCAGTGGCACCCATGGGAAGGCTCCATCGGGCAGCTCTGAGCTCCTGCAGCTCCGTGCTGATGCTGTGGAAGTGAGGAGAACCCAGACCCACTCCTGCACCCAGCTCAGGGGGCTCATCCCGGGTTTCAGGGCTTGGCTGTCCCCATCCATCCCTGGCAGTCCCTGTCGGGGTGGACACTGTGCTGTTCAGTGCCTCCCCCCAGCCCCCAGCTCATCTTCTCCCCCCACTGCTCCCGTTCTCCTGGCTGCTAATTTCACGCAGGCACTTAAACATGATGGATAATTGTGTTCTGCTTATCAATGTTTAATTTAAGGGCTGTTCTGTCTGACCTGGATGCCCTCTGCAAGAGCTATGCCTCATTATTGATTTCATGGTCACACCTGTGACATTACCTGCTTTGTAGGAAGTAGACTTTGACATTCCTGTGAGGCTTTGGCAGCCAGAGCTAATTGTCAGAAGAATAATCGAGTCAGCAAAATCATTACAGGTGATCTGTCTGTTACCACTGTTTTATCTGCCTCTAATTAGGTGCAGGAGAGGTAACTCATGGCAGCCAGCACGCCGGGACTGGTGTCCCCAGTAGGGATGGGTCCTCGTTAGCTGCTGTCTCTTGGGGGGCTGGGGTGGGCAGGGGGTCCCATGGGGCTGGGGGGCTTGGGGTCCCAACTACCAGGGGGCTCAACCGGACCCAAGGGGTGGTGGTGGTACCAGCATGGAGCAGTTTTGTGTCTGATAAACCCAGATCCCCATTTCCAGAGGTGCTCACAGAGTCACAGAATGATTTGTGCTGGAAGGGACCTCTCAGGGTCACCCCATCCCAACCTCTGCTGTATCAGGGACACCCTCATTAGATCAGGGTGCTCAGAGCATCCTCAACCCTCACCTTGAGGCTTCAACGTCCCTGGGCACCCTGTGCCATTGTTCCACCACCCTCATGGTGAAGAACTTGTTCCCAACATCCAGTCTAAACCTACTCTTCTCTAATTTGAAGCCTTTGTCCCCTGTCCTGTCACTCCAGGACCTTGCAAACTGTCCCCCCCCAGCCTTCTGTAGCCCCTTCAGGTACTGGAAGGTCACCATGAGGTCTGCCCAGAGCCTTCTCTTCCCCAGGATGATCAATCCCCAGCTCTGGGTTTGTGTTGCTTCACGATCCTGTGCCACTTCCCTGCTCAGAGCTGGGGTCTGATGTGTGCCCCGGGTGTCCTGGAGAGATGGAGCTTCTGCTGGAAATGGGGCTGTGCATTCAGCCTCAATGGTTTATTTAGGATAAAGACTGAAATGGAAGGGTCAGCACGATCACAATCCTGGCTGGGCGCAGGAAGGGTGGTTCTGGGTTTAAGAGAAGAGAAGAGAAGAGAAGAGAAGAGAAGAGAAAAAAAAAAAAAAAAAAAAAAAGAGAGAGAGAGAGAGAGAGAGAGAGAGAGAGAGAGAAGTCACTTCTGATAACAGCTTTAACTGAGATAATCTGGAAACCGGGATTTGCTTCCAGAGATGAAGCAGCTCCCAAAACACAGAATCATAGAACCATAGAATTCTCAGGGTTGGAAGGCAGCTTTAAGCTCACCCATTTCCAACCCCCTGCCATGGGCAGGGACCTCTCCCACCAGCCCAGGTTGCTCAGAGCCCCATCCAGCCTGACCTTAAAAACTTCCAGGGATGGATGGGGCTCCCACCACCTCCCTGGGCAACCTGTGCCAGGGTCTCACCACCCTCATGGGGAAGAACTTCTTCCTAACTTCCAATTTAAATCTCTCCTCCTCTAGTTTGAATCCATTCCCCCATGTCCTGTCACTCCCTGACATCCTAAAAAGTCCCCCCCCAGTTTTCTTGTAGCCCCTTCAGACTGGCTCCAACACCTCCCTGTCCTTCTGCTGGTGGTTCTGAACCTTTGTCCCTGGAGGGGTGGGGTGACCCCATCAACCCCCTAATTGCTGACCAACTCCTGATCAGTTCCATCTCTGTGGTGGGGACAGGGCATGGGTGAGGGCTCAGCTCCCCTTGGTAAGGAATGTGGAGGCTGTCCCAGAGGAACATCACCATCCCCAAAACTGAGGGGGATGCTTGTGAGGCTCTGTAAGCCCCCTCCCCACCACCTGGACCCCCTGCATTTTCTAATGTATCCTTTGCAGTAATTAATTACCTCTCCAGTGGGTTCATTTCTTTCACACTGTTCCTGGCAGTTAGATAAAAGGGAAGGAAAAAAACCAAAAACCATGTTGGTGCCCTGTGGTATTGAAAGTGAAGGGTTTTCACACTGTCAGGGTAATGAATTCTGCAAGGGTTTAAAGCACCTGAGCTTGGGGAAGTCCTCGTGTCATGTGTCTGGGAGTGACAACCCCCAGTGGTTAATTACTGCCATGGATGAGAGCTGAGCTGATAAAAAAATGAGATAATTTCATTAGTAGTTAAATCTGAAGTTAATTGGATTCAAGTTTACACAGTTAGTGTACGAAGACGAGCCAGGAAATGCTCTTTTGGGTTTGTTTTTTTTTAGTTTTTTGCTGTTTTTTTAAAGTCAGGTGAACTGGAGAATGTCTCTCAACTGCTCCCTGGGGCTTTCTCACCATGGTTTGGGGATGGGAGGGTCCTTCTCCACCATGCCTTGCTCTTGTCCCCAGCAGTCCCAGGTTGTGCTGGTTTGGGGACACTGACTGGTGCCCCACACCTGCTTGGAGATCGTTTGCTGACCCCTCCTGCTGAAAAATTATTTCTTTCATGGAAAAAAAAAATTACTTATTTTCACCTTTTGGGGTTTTTCCTTGAGAAATGACAAGAGAACACCTCTTCCAGCTCCTGGTGAATGAAGGGCTGGGTGATGTTTATCCAAGAACTCTGACACTCCCCACCTGTGCCCTCTGGTCCCACTATGACAATTGTTTGACATTGGTCATACCATGGGTTTGGGTTTTTTTTTGTTTTGGAGTAAGGTGTGATGAATGGTGTCAGGGGAACAGCTCAGGCTGAAGATGCTGTGCAGGTTTCCATCCCTGCAGGGAGCTGGTGTGGTCCCAGCAGCATGGCCAGCCTGCACTCTGGGGCTTTGCAGAAAGCTGGGACCTGGGCTGAGGCTGCTCTAGGGGCAGCTGAGCCAGGTGTCCTGAAAAAAACTGGGGAGGCACTTGGGAAAAGGGCCTGGAGGGATGGGGTGAGGGGGAAGGGTTTGCAGCTGACAGAGGGGAGATGGAGAGGAGATCTCCAGAAGTGATGGAGATGTCTCATTGCTTGGAAAGCTGCAGCTCTCTCATCCCTCAGGCAGCCCCCCAAAGAAAGGGGGGGATTCTTTCTCCATTGGAGAGGGGGAGAAGCTGGGGCTCTCTTGAGTCTCCAGAATGTGTTCTCTGCAGCTGAGGGCTCCAAAGCCTCACCTGCAGCCCCAGCCTGGGTATCCCTGGGGCTGTGATGGAAGCCAAACCAGACCTGCAGAGCAGACCATGAATGATGTGCTCTTGATTTAGGGAGGGGATGAGATGATGCTTTTCTTGTTATCTCCCATGGTGGCTGCTTCTCAGTGCCCTTGAAGAGGGTCCTAACCATGCTGGCTGTGGTGTTGGCTTGGTAGAAAATGTTGCAATACTTCAATATATTGAAAAAAACTATACGGCAATGTTGTTTCTTTTCTTAAATAAAGTGTTGGGAGGTGAGGGCAGGAGTGGTTGGTATGGGACAGGCCAGGAGGGGAAACTTTCCTGTTGATCCATGGACCTCTGGGAGATGGGACACTCGGTGCCAGGGGAGGTTATGGATCAGATCATCTTGGGTGCCATCACACAGGGCATGCAGGGCATGAGGACCAGGAACAGGTCCTGTCTGACTGACCTGATTCCTGCTGCAGGAAGGTGACTCGCCCAGTGGATGAAGGAAAAGCTGTGGACATTGTCACATTGTCTGTCTGGATTTAGTAAAGCCTTTGACACTGTCTCCTACAACATTCTTCAGAAGGTTCTGGAGCAAGGCTTGGATAAATAGACTCTGCAGTGGGTGAAGAACTGGCTGGGTGGCCAGGCCCAAAGAGTGGTGATGAATGGAACCAAATCCAGATGGCTCCTGGTCACAAGTGGGGTCTGAGTGCTGGGGCCTGAGCTCTTTAATCTCTTCATTGATGATTTGGGTGGGGGGACTGAGTGTACCCTCAGTAAACCTGCAGGTGGCACCAAGCTGTGTGGATCTGCTGGAGGGTAGGGAATCCTTACAGTGGGACCTGGACAGGTTGGGACAATGGGCCAAGGTTAATTGTGTGAGGTTTAACAAGCCCAAAGCCAGGTCTGGCACCTGGGTCAGAACCACCCATGGGGAGCTGCAGAGCTGGGGAAGTGTGGTGAGAGAGCTGTGAGTTGGAAAGGAACCTGGGGGTATTGGTTGATAGTGACTTAAAATGAGTCAGCAGTGTGTGCAGGTGGCCAAGAAGGCAATGGCATCCTGTCTTATGTTAGGAACTCAGTGGCCAGCAGGAACAGGGAGGGGATCATCCCTCTGTACTCAGCTCTGCGGAGGCCACATCTTGAGCACTGTGTTCAGTTCTGGGCACCTCACTACAGGAGGGACAGAGAAGTGCTGGAGAGTGTCCAGAGAAGGGCAACAAAGCTGATTCAGGGCCTGGAGCACAAATCCTGTGAGGGGCTGAGGAGCTGGGGGTGTTTGGTCTGGAGGAGGTGAGAGGAGACCCGATGGCTCTGTGCTGCTGCCTCAAGGGAGGGTGGAGGGAGGAGGGAAAAAGCCTCTGCTCCTGAGGGATGGGATAGGAGCAGAGGGAAGGGATGGAAGCTGTGCCAGGGGAGCTTTGGGCTGGGTGTTAGGAAATATTTTGTCACTGAGAGGGTTGTCAGGCATTGGGATGGCCCAGGAGAGTGGTGGAGTCCCCATCCCTGGAGGCATTTAAAAGGCATTTGGAGCTGGTCCTTAAGGACAGGGTTTAGTGGTTGATGCTGGTGTTGGTCAAAGGTTGGACTGGATGAGCTTGGAGGACTCTTCCAACCTAAACATCCTGGGGTTCTGGGATTCTGTGACATGGTGCCCCATCCCATGGTGACACCACGTGGCCACGAAAGGGAAGAGTAGTGGTGGCCTTTCCAAGTCAATGGTCAAAGCAGGTCACAGATGTTCTTCTGCCTTTCCCAGGCTGTAGAGGTGACATAATCCAGCTTCATGTCATAATCCAACTCCCTCGCAAAAATAAAGTTGTGAGAGAGAGAAGGAAGTGGGGCAGTGAGGTGGGGGGAACAGTTTAATCTAAAAGAGGCATTTTATCCCTGTATTGGGTAATTAGAATTCACAATGCCCTTCCAAAAGGGATCTGTCTGGAATGGGAGAGCTCCAGATCTCTTTGGAAAGCAAATTAATCAACTGTTTTGAACCTTAAATTCTCTCAGGAGGTGGATGCACCATAAATATTCTGTAGGAAGGACCCGGGAGTGGGCTTGGTGTCCATGACCCAGGGGGTGGTGAGCAGCAATTCCCAGCAACTCACATTCCTGGCCCTCATCTCATCAGGTGAGGTCTCATTTCTCTAGATTCAGTCTGACCAAGCTCCAGAGAATTGTAAACAGCATTGCTGGGAAATCAAGTGCCAAGGGAAAACAGTTTGACCACGAAGATCTGTGAATTTCTTCTTGTCAGTGTGGGGCTAAAACCAAAAGGTCTCTGAACTTCCCTTGTTGAGCTGATGTGCCGTTGTGCCAAGGAACCTGGGCTCACAGTGGGCTTTGTCTGGTTAAGGAGATGTTTTGGCCCAAGAACATCTCCGAGATGACTAGGGCTGTGTTAGAGGAGGGGGATTCAGGAAGATCCCATGGGCCTGAGCAGCCCCTGGTGCTCATCAAGAGGGGACAGCAGCACCCAGAGCCCCAGCTGTGGTGTCCCAGGGTATCAGGCACCAGAGAACTCTTTAAGGTCAGCTTATCCTTGGATAAGGGATGTACCCGAGGATCCTGTGACAGTCCAGAAGATTGTAGGTGGGTTTCAGTGTTCCCTCTGTGATGAGAAATGGATCCTTCCTGGTGGGATGACAGGAGCATCCCTTTCCCATGGGGAACCACCTCTGGCCACAGCCAGTTCACAGAATAACATGATCCTTTGGGCTGGAAGAGACCTCAAAGGTCTTCCAGTCCCAACCCCCCTGCTATCATGTCCAGGGACCCCTCCCCCAGCCCAGGGGCCTCCAAGCCCCATGAAACCTTCAACACTGCCAGGGATGGGGCAGCCACAGCTTCTGGGGGCAACCTGGGGCTCAGCACCCTCACCCCAAAGGATTTCTCCTCTCCATCTCCCCTCTTGCAGCTCCAAACCCTTCCCCCTCGGAGGCTCCCATCCCTCCAGGCCCTTGTCCCAAGTCCCTCCCCAGCTTTCCTGGAGCCCCTTCAGGCACTGGAAGCTGCTCCAAGGTCTCCCCATGGGATCCTTCTCTTCTCCAGCCTCAACACCCCCAACTCTCTCAGCCTGGCTCCAGAGCAGAGCTGCTCCAGCCCTCCCAGCAGCTCCAGGGCCTCCTCTGCACTGGCTCCAACAGCTCCCTCTCCTTCTGCTGATGGGGACCCCAGAGCTGGACACAGCTTTACCCCAGGGGGGTCTCCCCAGAGCAGAGCAGAGGGGACAATCCCCTCCCTGGCCCTGCTGGGATCACTCTGGGGATGCAGCACAGGACAGGGGGGGTTTGATGGCTCCTGCTCAGCTTCTCCTCACCCAACACCCCCAGCTCCTGCTCCTCAGGGATCTCTACAGACATTCCACATCCAGCCTGGGGTTGTGCTTGGGATTGCCCCAGCCCATGGCCAGGACCTTGCCCTTGGTCTTTTTTGAACTCCATGAAGCTCACATGGCTCACTTCTCCAGCCTGTCCAGCTCCTTCTGGATGATCTCCCTTCCCTCCAGCATCTGGGAGCAGCACCTGGGAGTGGGGGGAAGGGACAAGACCCAGAGCCTGGTCCAGGGCATTTCCATGCAAGAGCTGTGGCTGCTTGAATGAAATGAGAGGTTTGTGTGACCTAGGTGGAGGGCAGCACATGAGGCCCTGTCTGGGAGTCTGAGACTTCTTCCCACACCACAGAGATCTCCATTTAAAGCAGGTTTCACATCTCAAAGCCTCGTGTTTGTTTTTTGTTTTTATTTTCAACTTTGGCTTTAACAGAGATTAAAAAAAAACCCCAAACAGCTCCCTGCTTCGTAGTGAGATCCCTGCACACCATCAGCCTGGCGCAGGGTGTTTTTTCTGGAGGGTTTTCTGGGAAAGTGTCACTCAGCTGAGTGTTGTTTCACATTTTTGCCATCTCTGACTTCACCCTCTGGAGCTTCTGCGGGAACTTGGAAATCAGGGTTGAGCAGCCAGGGTTCAGGAGCGGGCAGAGCTCACAGCAGGTCACAGAGAAAGGGAAAAAAGGAAAACCCAGTTCCTCCTCTGCCCTGGAAGTCCCAGTGTGTCCCTGCTGGAGCTGCTGATGACAAATGCAGGGCTGTGGTGCACAGGGAGCTCGGGGAGATGTAAGCGGCGGCGCTGGCGGCGATGCTCAGGTGGTGATTTGTTGGTTTGATTCCTCAGGTCGCGAGCTGGCGAGCACAACCCTCCCTGGATACCCTCCACACGTCCCCCCCGCCGGACAGGGCAGCTACTCTGCTCCAGCACTGACAGGGATGGTGCCTGGTGAGTCTTCAAAACCAGGGGGAGGGAGGGAGAGAGGGAGGGAGGGAAAAAAACGAGCAAAAGGAAAGGAAAAAGAGCATTTCAGGAGGAAAACGTGGCACTTGGTAGATGCTCCGTGAGTGCCAGGCAGAGGATGTGGCTCTGGTGGGGACAGGGGGTTGTAGCGTGGTTCTTGGTGAAGGGGGAAAGGGGTCATGGGTGAAGGTGTGGTTCTTGTTCATGGTGTAGGGCAGTCATGGGTGACTGAGTGGTGTGGTTCATGGTGCAGAGCAGTCCCCAGTGAAACTGTAGAGTGATCCCTGGTGAAGGAGGAGCAGGCTCCCATCGTGGAAGGAGGTCCAGCCTGTGGACCATCAAACCCAGTCACTGGCACTGGGATGCTGGCAGAACCCCCAGCCTTCCCTGTGTGGATCCTGGGTGTTTTGCCCCACCAGGCTTTGCTCCAACCCATCTGTTTTCTCCAAACAATCTGTGTCCCAGCATGGATGTATCCTGACCTCGATACTGCTCTGTGCAGGACTGCACCACCCGGGTGACTCCTGCAGAGCACTGGGCTCCTCTCAGCACATTATTGCTGCAGATTCTCTCCCCTCCCAGAGCTGGGGCAGGACAGCAACATCAGGGTGCTGCCAGTGTGTGACTGGAAGGGTGGTGGCAACCTGAGGATTGTCCTTCCCCTTCTGCTTGCCAAGCTCTTCAGGTCATTGGAGCCAGTGAGGTCAGGGAGTTACTGAAGAAAATGCCCCAGACTGGAATGTGTTATCTATCTGTTATCACATGGCCCCAGGAGGTGGTGGTTTAGAAAATAATACTCCTGATAGGAAAGTGGGAGTTGCTGGCAGTGTTTGGACATCTGGGTCTTTTTGGAGTTGGTCTTTGTTACAGCTTTGATTGTGTTCTGCATGCTGGGTTCTGCCAGATCACTGAGGAGTTAAGAAAAAAAAAAAATCAACCATTTTATTGGTGTGTTAGAGCTGGAAACTGGTTGTGGGAGTTGGGTTGTGTAGCAACCAATTTTTATCCATCAAATGTAGTCTCAGGGGAGCTGCTGTGAGGGTACAGGATGAAGTTGGTGCCCAACAGTCGAATCATAGAATCATAGAATAGACTGGGTTGGAAGGGACCTCAGAGATCATCGAGTCCAACCCTTGAACAACTACCGCCACAGTCACTAGACTATGGCACTGAGTGCCATATCGAGTCGCTTTTTAAATGTCTCCAGGGACGAAGAGTCCACCACCTCCCCAGGCAGCCCCTTCCAATGTCTGATCACCCTTTCCATGAAAAAATTCTTTCTAATGTCCAATCTGAACTTCCCCCAGCACAATTTAAGACCACAATTTAAGTCCCCTTCTCCTGATGGGCATCTCCTGGTTTTGGAGCATCCTTCTCTGAAAGCCTGGGGCATCAAATTAATTCCTGGCACACACGGTGGTTTAGAGGCTTTCAGAAACCTTGTGGGAACTTAGCACCTTCCTTCAGAGACCCTTCCTCTGAAAATCTGTCAGTGAGCCCCAGCCCCTTCCCCGGGCAGGGGAAATGGGTGTTCTTCCCTCTGTTTTGGGGAGTTACTGGCTGTCTGGGGTGGTGAAACTGCAGGATGTGGGGTTTGGTGGCAGCAGCTGAAGGAGATGCAGTGAGGGCTCCATGATGTAGAGTTGCCTGAGACAGTTTTCCCAGGTAATAGATTTTATTTTTAACTACACATAGGCTTGTGTGACCCATTATATTGAGTAACTGCACTGCTCCTCTGACTGGTTCCTTTAATAACAACCTTCTGCTCCAGCTGGTGTGAAGGTCAGATGCAATTCCTGTAGGTTCTCCTTCTCATTTAAGGGAGAATTTGCTAACTAGCATCCCAAATACCTTCTCAATCCTTCTGTGACTCCTGTCCTCTGCAGGACCAGTTTCAGAGCCTTGCTGGGAGGAGCAAGGAGCTGCTGCCCTGGGCACATCCCAGCTCTCTCCAGAGAGCCCAAGAGAGGTCTCAGGGATTGGTTTCACCACCTGCTGCTGCCTGGCTGTGTCTTCCTCTGCGAGAAATGTGCTTCCTTGATAAGATTTCTAATCGTTAGCCATGAATTTCTGCTGGTAATTAAGCAATTGTGTGAGTTAAGTGCTTTAGGGCTGTGGAGAGATGTACAGAGGACGAGACAGGGGCAGAGCTTTGTTGCTGCTGGCATTGCCTGTGCTGCTCTGGGTGGACCCATCCCCTGGTGTGCTGGTGGGCTTTGTCCCATCTCTGCCCAGGGCTGTAGGACCATCCAGCTCTCTGGAGTTTCCAGCCTGACAGAGGGAGCTGTGCAGATCCAGCTTCTTGCTTGGTGCTTCTCTCTCCTCCATCTCCCCTGCTCCCCTGCCAGCCCCCATCCTTCTCTCCTCTCCCACACACACGAGGTGTGTGACCCCTGCACATCCAGCCTGGCACAAACACCTGGTCCACACCTTCACATCTCCTCCTATCCTTCCCTCTTATGTGTCTCGTGAATGTCTCCTATGACCCAGAGAATAAATTATCCAAATATTTTTTCTCTAAACAACAGAATCCCAGACTGGTTTGGGTTGGAATGGTCTTTAAAGCTCATCCAGTCCCAACCCCCTGCCATGGTCAGGGACCCCTCCCCCAGCCCAGGGGGCTCCAAGCCCCATCCCAGGTGTCCATGAAAGCTTCCAGGGATGAGGCAACCATAATTAATGCTCCTTGACTTAATCAGCAAGGAATCATGGAAGGGTTTGGGTTGGAGGGGACCTTAAAGCTCCTCCAGTCCCACCTGGACAATCCAGGGACCCCTCCCCCAGCCCAGGGGGCTCCAAGCCCCATCCAACCTTGGGCACTGCCAGGGATGGGGCAGCCACAGCTTCTGGGGGCACCCTGGACACCCAGGGGCTCAGCACCCTCACACAAGATAAATTCTTGCTAAAGGGACCCCCCTGTCCATGCTATCAGGGGGTTGGAACTGGGTGGGATTTCCCACCATTCTGTGGTTCTATGATTCTTCCTCATGAGGAGGGTCCAGTGGTGGACGAGGTCATTCCAAGAGCCTCTGCAGTCTCCATCCTAGGGAATTTTCACAGCTGGGCTGGATGAGGCCCTGAACACCCTGATCTGGTGTTTTTGTTGATCCTGCAGTGAGCAGGGTCTGGACACCTCCCTGAATGTTCCACCCTGACTCCCTCCCTCACCCCATGGCTCTTTGTTTTTATGGTCTCTCTGCTGAAAATGTGAAGCAGAATCAGGAGCTCAGATGCTTCTGCCTGATGCTCTGAGCAGAGGTGGAGCCCATCAGGTGTTCAGAGGAAGAGGACAGGTCCCTGTCTGCTGGCTGTGATGCCAGCAGCCCACACAGGGCACAGGTGGGACAGCTCTGGTGAAGACCCCAAACCACTGAGCCATGAATCCCCCTGGGAAGCCAGATGGAGCCATGCCCACCTTGTCTGCTCCTCTGGAAGACTGAGGGTGAAAGGGGGAAGGGAGGTGGCCCCACCATAAGATTGCTGCAGGTGAATATTCCTGGATGTGCTGGGAGGAGGCAGGAGCTCAGCAGCACAGAGCAGCCTCTGTCAGGGTTTAGGTTCTGTCAGGGGAAGCCACATGGTCCTAAAACAGCCTCTGCCTGCCACCATTCTGACCTGCCAGGGGTGCTGAGCAGGAGGGGACACTTCTCTTCAATCCCCGCTCTCTGGTGGCTCATGCTTGAAGCAAGAGGGTCTACATCCATGGGAAGTGTTTATTTTACCTGGCATAGCTCTCTGGATGCTCTTGTTATCTGCTGGGATGTTTAATACACCATTGTTCCCTCTTGGATTCGTGGTCTCAGGATTGGGGGCACAGGATCCCACAGGTTAATGAGCTTCTCTGTGCAGAAATTGTCTCCAATAATTTGGTATTATTGTTATGATTTCTTCCTGCTGTGACTGTCTCTTCAGGAACAGGGAGCAGTGTCTCCCCAGCATCCTTCCCTTTGTCCCCAGGGCACAGCAGGCAGGAGCAAACCTCCAGCACACCCAATACTTGCAGCCCAGAGCCTGGTGCCACCTCCCTTTGCTTGACTCCTGCCCAGATGGAGCATCCCAGGGCTGCTGGGCTCTTCTGATGGAGGTGCTGCTGCCTTCTGCTGCCTCTGCTCCCTGGCATTTGCAGATCTGGCTTTCGGAGTGGGGACCACACCATGAGGATGTGCAGTGCTTGCAGGGTTTTTGCTCCATGGCCCATGTGGTGTTTCAGGTGCTTTTATTTGAGGTCAAATGCTTGGGAAGGGGAGAGCAGCTGCTGGTCACGGGTAGCCCAGGGTTGCTGAGTTTCTCTCACCTCTGTCTCTCCATCTCCTCTCCTCCTGCCTGGGCTCTGGTGCAGTGCTGGTGGGGGCTGGCGTGGTGATGAGGACCCACAGAGCTCACCTGGGGGACTTCCCTTTGTCCTTTGTGTCTCCACACACCACCAGACCCCTTCTGACACTGGGGGAGGTCTCCATGGATCACTGCTCACGCCTGTGGGATTGCTCCTGAGGTGTGTCTGAAGGTCTGTGACCGCCAGAGAGGGGACAAAGGGACACGAGGAGCTGTGCTGGAGCTGCAGGGTGTCTGTCTGCCCTGAGGATCACTGTTCCAGGAGCTGTGTCCATGCTGGGGACAGGGCAGGACTGGTCATTGTGATTCCCATGGCCAGGGCCAGGCAGGGGCTTGGGCAAAGCATGACCATGCTCATCCTCATCTCTGCTTACTGTGACCAGTGGGCTCAGCACACGTGCAGCTGAGCTGGAAGGTTGTCCTCAAGCAGTCCTTAAATACTTACTGCAGTTCTTGAGTTAGAAGCATGGGACAGCAGCTCCTGCTGCCCCCTGACTCTGTGCCCCCCCTCTTTGCTGTCCCCATCTCCAGGGATGGAGTCCCAACACCCCTTCTCCTCTCCCTGGGACTGTCCCTGCACACCAGGTGACAGGAAAGGTTAGACTGTCTGGAATAGTGATGCTGAAAATATAGTCATTAATGGGACTCTGGAAACCCAGATGTCCTTTCTGAACACTGGTAATTTGTTTTTAATGAAAAACCATGCAGTGACCCTGAACAAATGAATTTCCTTTATATGAAGTCTATGTGCAATTACCCGACTAAAAGGGGACCTGAAAACAGTGACATTCAAAACTGGGCTCAGAAAAGAAAAGCATAAAAAAAAAAATAAAAAAAAAAATAATAATATCAGGGGTGTCATTAGGGATCCCTCAGCAAGGAGAAGACACAAGTTCCAATGTGTGAAGCAGGAAGAAATAGTGCTGGGAGGCAGAAGATGAGGTTTTCACTCAGGAGGTGGGACCTCTGGGATGACTCCTGTAGGGATGGGAGGGATTAGATCCCCCAGGGCACACCAAAGGCTTTATTAAAAATTATTTTCATGCACTGACGTTATTTGTTCTGGCTCAGCCTTGGCTGAAGTTCTGCGGTGGCTTTGTGTAGTGTCCAGACAGGCAGCACTGAGTTTGTGAAAGTGAGGCAGCTGGGAGGTAAAATGCTTAAAACTGGGGCAGAGAAAGTGAATGATGTGTTGTGGGGTGATGGAGAGCAGCTGCAGCAGAACCTGACCCAGGACCTTGTCTGGTGCACAGCACAAAGCTGGAACCATGTGTTGGCCTTGGGCTGTGAGACTTCTGTGGTCAGTGAAAGTGAGAGGAGGATTGTCTGCTCTTTGGAGTCACAGGATGGTTTGGGTTGGACAGGACCTGTCCAGTTACAGCTCCTAGAATGAGCTACAGGAAGAGGAATAAGCCATAACACAGAAAGAAGTTTGCAAGTTGCCTCCTTGAAGCCTGGAGGTGACTCCAAAGTCCCTTTGCCATCTGCTCCCCGTGCCTCATGCTGCTGTTAGGGCAGGGTTGTGGATCTCAGCTCAGGTTACACAAATCTCTTTTTTTGTGTGTGTGTCAGTGTTGTGACTTTTCTTTTTTTTTTTTTCAGCTCATGTAGCTCAAACCCTACCACCACCCCAAAAACAACTGCAACCTCCCCCTCCCAACAAAACCACCCATGGCTTCTTCCACCAGAGCCAGAGGACAGGAGTGTGGGCACTGGGCATTTTCTGGTTGAGCAAATTCATTTTTTTATCCCCAGCCTAGGGCTGCTCCTCAGTGGTGCTTCCCCACCCTCCTGCTATCCCGGGACACAAATCCTGGAGAAGTTTCACCAGGGATGGGGGAGCAAGTGAGGTGCCCTCACACGTATCTTGGGGCAATACCAGGCTGCAAATCAACTGATGAATGACTCCCTTAATTAATAACGAAGCAGCCAAGTAAATGGCAGGCGTTCATCCCCTGCTCGTGTAGGCTTTTGAATGAGGAGCTGCCAGGACCTGGGAAGCCTGGAGAAACGTTTTGGTGTTCATCTCTCAGGAATGCAATTACCGCGCTCGCCCGGAGTATAGATAAAATTTATATTGTTTTCAATATGATGTTGTCAGCTATTATTTCATTAAATTGATTTAGAAATCGCACTGGCGAGGGCAAGAAGGTGAAACGTTGGGAAGCCAGCAGCCTCCCTGGGTCTGCTCTTCCCGAGCCTGCCTCCCTCTTACAGACCCGCTCCTCAGCTGGGGGTCAGCTCGTACCCAGCCCTCCCCGTGTCCCATCCCCTGCTCCAGACACAATTCCTGCCCCTTCCCCTCTGCCGAACGGGAGTGAGCGATGCGGGGGATGTACAAACAAAGCGCTCGGTGTTTAGGAGTGAGGAGGAGGAGGAGAGGAAACATATTGTATAGCTCCACTCTTTGGAAATTTCTATGCATTTGTAATAACAAAATTACCATAATTTGCTCGTTAACGCAGCTAGATCAGTCAGGCATTGTTGCAAACATGCAGGGGCTGCTCCTCGCTCCTAGGTCTGCCAGTGAGTTAAGCACGGTGGAAATTAGCATGCAAATAGCCCTAATTCGGCGGCCTGAGCTGTCAGCTCCGCATCCAGCCGCTTGTTCCCTTTGAAATCCCTGACAGGAGCGGCTCAGGCAATCCCACCCTCAAGTAGATCCAGCCAGAAGAGGTACCAAGGGGGCACCTCCTGAGTGACAGTCTGGCTGCCTTCAGTCAAACCCATCACAGCCGGGGGGCTGGGGTGGTCCCCAGCCAGACCTCCGTGCCCAAAACATCCCCTCCTCACACCAGGATGGTGCTGGGGCTTGGGGCTCCAGCAGCTGAGCTGCCCGTGGGAGCAGGGAGCACTATGTTCAGATGTTGGTTAAGTTGCTTTTTCTTGTGAGCAAATAGTACTGTGGATGGGGGTGTTCAGCAAAGGGGTCTGGGGGTGTTTCTGGGGATGACATGAGTGGGGCTGCTGCCTGCTGTGCCTGTGGAGATCAGCATGAGTCTCTGCCTCCATCCAGGAGTGCAGTGGTGAGATCCCTGTAGAAGGAATGATCTGAAAGCCCTGTAGGACAGGGCATGGTCCTACATGGTTGGCAGGGCTTGACCTGCACAGACTGGTTTGGGTGGGAAGGGACCTTAAAGCTCACCCTGTCCACACCCCCCCTGCCATGGTCAGGGACCCCTCCCACATCCCAGGGTGCTCCAAGCCCCATCCAACCTTCAGCATTGCCAGGGATGGGGCAGTCATGGCCCTCAGCTGTTCATTCCTCTTTGCTTTGCTTCTGTCGTCACTGGTAGCAGTCTGCTGCTGGAAACACAACAAGGAAAAGTAATTGGGAAGCCAGGAGGTCTCAGCTAGTTCTGAGTTGAGAATGTTGTGGTTTGCATTGGGGAAGCAGAGAACAGAAAGCCACTGAAGCTGCCTGATGTCCAAGGAGGGGAAGCTTGACTGGAGCTGACCCTGACCAGATCATGAATGGAGGGTGAAGCTGTTCCCTTTGCTCCTGGTGAGGCTCAGAGCAGAGCAGCAGCCATGTGGGACCACAGGAAATGCCTCACTCTGTCTGAGAGCTCAGCTTTCCTGCAGTGGTGACTCCTTGTTTTATGCCAGCACTCAGAGTTTAAAAATACCTGGAGTTCACCATAGTGCTTCACTACAGAGCTTCTGGAGCTCTGAGAACTGTGGTGTGTCTGGGGATGGTCCCTGCTAGAGCAGTGGGGAGCAAACCCCAGCATCTTCCCCTGAAAGCTGTGTCCAACCCTGAGACACCCAGAGCAAGTGGAGCAGAGGGAATTAATTTCTGGTGTCCATCAGAAAACCTCATGAAGTTCAAAAAAGACCAAGGGCAAGGTCCTGGCCATGGGCTGGGGCAATCCCAAGCACAACCCCAGGCTGGGTGTGGAATGTCTGTAGAGATTCCTGAGGAGCAGGAGCTGGGGGTGTTGGGTGAGGAGAAGCTGAGCAGGAGCCACCAAACCCCCCCTGTCCTGTGCTGCATCCCCAGAGAGATCCCAGCAGGGCCAGGGAGGGGATTGTCCCCTCTGCTCTGCTCTGGGGAGACCCCCCTGGGGTAAAGCTGTGTCCAGTTCTGGGGTCCCCATCAGCAGAAGGAGAGGGAGCTGTTGGAGCCAGTGCAGAGGAGGCCCTGGAGCTGCTGGGAGGGCTGGAGCAGCTCTGCTCTGGAGCCAGGCTGAGAGAGTTGGGGGTGTTGAGGCTGGAGAAGAGAAGGATCCCATGGGGAGACCTTGGAGCAGCTTCCAGTGCCTGAAGGGGCTCCAGGAAAGCTGGGGAGGGACTTGGGACAAGGGCCTGGAGGGATGGGAGCCTCCGAGGGGGAAGGGTTTGGAGCTGCAAGAGGGGAGATGGAGAGGAGAAATCCTTTGGGGTGAGGGTGCTGAGCCCCTGGGTGCCCCCAGAAGCTGTGGCTGCTCCATCCCTGGCAGTGCCCAAGGTTGGATGGGGCTTGGAGCCCCCTGGGCTGGGGGAGGGGTCCCTGGACATGATAGCAGGGGGGTTGGGACTGGAAGACCTCTGAGGTCTCTTCCAACCCAAACCAGTCTGGGGTTCTGTGATCCTTTGTGCCTGAATCAGACACAGCCTGAGGGCTCTGCTCAGCTTTGTGATGTGAGGAAGCACTTGACAAGTTGTCTGGTGATGAACTGGATGTCTCCTGCTTGCAGTGTTTGTGTGGAGAGATGAACATGGGATCCCCTGTCCTGTGCCAGCCCCCCTGGCTCCTTTGCACTGCAGAACATGCTGTGCAGAGGTCTGGGGTGATGCAGTCACTGCCCTGCAGAGCATTGCTCCTGAATTCAGCATTTTTACCACATGAGGGACTCATTTTCCAAAACTGTGGCCTTGATCTCCATGTGATGATTGCTGGTGGGAAAAGTTTGCCTGTAGTTGGGATGGCTTGAGAACAAAACATCTGCACTTGAGATAAACTCCAGCATTCAGAAATGAAAAAAAATAAAAATCTAAGTGTTTTGAGAATTAAGTATCCTCTTTCCAGGAGTTTGTGAGCACACTGAGACTTTATCACAACATGTGAAAATGCCAAGAAAAGTGCTAAGACCTTGGTGGACCCATGGCCACTATCACATGAGATGGAGTAGGAGCATGTAGCTGACCCCAGTGCTTGCTCAGGAGCCAATTCCCTGAATTCCTACATGACTTGGGTCAGCACCCTGGTCCTGACTTGATGTCCATTTAGCAGCAGATTCACCAAATGAATCTCATCTTGGGTAAAAACAGAAAAGGTTGGGCCACTGGGATGTACATGGAGCCACAGGTCCCTGTGGGACATGCCAGGGCCACCATGGTGTCCCCAAGCTGCTACCCCTGGGATGCAGCTCCTCCTTGCTGCTCCCTTCCTCACCGTGTGTCCACGTCTCTGGCACAACTTCTGCCTGGCTCAGCAGGACCAGGCCAGGGGGCTGCAGATGCTGCTTGGGGATGCTCTGGACACAGAGGTTCTCCCTGGCTCCTGGGGGCTGATGTGGGGTTTTTTTTCTCCTCTGCAATGAAAGGATGGCCGTGACGTGGATGTGGTGTAAAACCAAAGCAGTGCTGTGGAAACCCAGAGAGAAATGATTTGTTCTTCTGTCACTCAGGAGGTTCATTTGCATTGTGTTTGGTGTCAGAAGACAAAAACTGACGCTTCTGCTGGGGATGCCTCTTGGTATTTTGGAGCTTGCAGGAGCTCCACACGATGACAGAAGGGGCTGGAGGGGGACACATGGGGGGGATGTCCCAAAGCTGCAGCCCAGGGGTGGCTGAAGCCTGAAGCCCAGCTGAAAAGCTGTTCTTGGAGGCAGAAGGGTTGAGACAGTAGAACCCCAGACTGGTTTGGGTTGGAAGGGACATCAAAGCTCATCCTGTCCCACCCCATGGTCAGGGACCCCTCCCCCAGCCCAGGGGGCTCCAAGCCACATCCAACCTTGGGCACTGCCAGGGATGGGGCAGCCACAGCTTCTGGGGGCACCCAGGGGCTCAGCACCCTCACCCCAAAGGATTTCTTCCTCATGTCCAACCTAAGTCTTCTCACTTCAAGTTTTTAATCATTAAATGATGAGATGGTGAGAACTGGTGTGGCTCATCCACACAAGGGTTTTCCCAGCAGGACAAGAGGCTTTTCCTTTTTCTTTGAGATCCCAACCCAAACCAGTCTGGGGTTCCATGAGATGGATCTTGGTGAAGGTCTGGGTCCCCCAGCAGCACATCCAGCACCACATTCCCAGCCCTGTGTTGGGCAGTGCCAGCTCCAGGGTTCTGGATGTGCCTGTGGTGTCCTCGGTGCCACTGCTGCTGCTGGGATCTGGATGCTGGGGGCTGGTGGGGAGGGCAGAGAGCTCTGCAGGGGGGAGCTGGGAGAGGGAAGTGGCCAATTCCTCATCGTCATTAACAGCAATGCCATTTGGGGTGGGCAGCCCCATCCCCCTGGGGCAGGGAGATCAATCTCCCCTCACACAGTTCCCACACGGTCGCTCAGTGGCACCTCCTACCTTTGTTGTATTAAAGTTAAATACCTTTGTGTACAAAAGTTTAAAGTGCATAGCTAAAACCTATGTGCTTGCAGTAATTGCAGGTGTAAATCTTCTTTGTCATGCTGCAAAGACTGGGTGAGGTATTTCATAAATATGTCAGAAGCAGCATTAAAATTTTATGGCAGGCAGCACGGGTCGAGAATAGTACAGTGACTTCACAGCAAGGTACGTCCACCTTAACCCACAACTCATCAGTCACTGAGGGGTTCTGTGCCTTGTAGCTTCTTGGAAATGAGGTAGTGCTACAAAAACCTGCATGTTACTGTTTTCTTAAAATATGACAACCTGCTCAGAACCATTAAAAATAAAACTGTACATCCTGGAGCGGGTGCTCGTTAATATAAGGATAAAATAAGGGGGGAAGTACCATCCCCATCTGTATGGCCATGAAGTCATAGAGAGCCTTCATTAGGGTTAGACAACAACACAGACATCGACTGGAACTGGAGGTCTTGATGGGAACTTTGGAGAGATGTTACCTGGATGTGCCCAACCTTCCAGCCACAGGAAACTTCTGCTTGTCTGAAGGGCAGGAAGAAGCAGCTGGGGTTGTGTGGGCTCCTCTCATTCTGCACCCAAAATGAACGTTTGGGCACTGGTTGCACCTCGGTCGTTAATTGCAGGGTTAATGAGTGGCTACAGGACATGGCAGATGTGAGTGGGATGTGCTCTTGGTGAGTGGAAAGTGAAGTGATAGGGGGTGATACCCAATCTATTGATCCTCACATTGCTGGCCCTGGCAATTAACAGCTACACTGCCTAATTAATTGTGTGTCATTAACAGCACTGACAGGGACCTGGTGAATGAGTGTCCCCACGGTTCTTGCAGGATGGGGCAGCTCCAGGGGCTCTGTCTTGGGGTGTTGGACACAATTTTCTTGTGTTGTGTTGGAGGAAAACAGGGAGAGGCTTAGAGGGCTCAGAACTCCCTGTTTGCATTTTTTATTTTTTCACTGAAAATTAAGAAGCGAGGTGTGGGGTTTTTTTCCTGTTTAAGGAGATTTTTACTCAAGAATCATTTGCCAGGACTATTCTTGTGCTGGAATTTATCACTTTCTAACTTCATCCTAAAAAAAAGAAAAAAAAATTAATTGCACAAGAAGCATTTCTCCTCTTCTGTTTATTAACACTTTATTCAGTTCTTTCTGAATGAACTGCTGGTAGGGTAGGGTCCAGAGGCAGGGGGATGTTCCCATTCCAGTGCAGAGGATCTGAGGCATTTTGAAAAGCAGCTTTATTCTTCCAAAACTCCCCACAGAAGAGGCTCTCCAACACGGCAGTTTTCTGCCCTCTTGGGAGACATTTTTTTCCCATTAAAGCTCCTTCCAGACCCAAACCCTACTGTTCATGATGCTGAGCATCCTCCAGAGCAAACCCTGAAGTCTGTCCCTCCATCCCTGCTTGCTTGTCCCAGCTTTTTGTCACCCTGGGTATTCTCAGTGAGATAAATTGGGTAGCACCCCACTATTCTTTTTTTTTTGCTCTGCACACCATTTCCCTCCTTGGTGTCTCCCTGGGGGGAAGCATTGCTCCTGAAATACACATTTTGCTGCATCACTGCTGTATCTGGGTGGTTTTTACCCCTCTTTTTTTAATTTTTTTTTTTTCCTTTAGCACCTTGGCTGCTCTGCCTGGAGCAGCAGATGAATGTCCCAGGGTGCTGGGCTGGCAGAGCAGAGTTATTGATGTCCCCTGTCCCAGGGCACTTCTGCTGACAAAGGGGACTTTGTGAGGGACCTGGCAGGGTTGCTGGTGCTCAGCCCTGGCTCTGCAGACCCCCCAGGTTAACCACAGCTGACAGGGATTACAGCAGCATAAATCACTGATCCTGTTGCTTCCTAATGAATGGGAAAGCTGGAAGGGAGTCCCGAGGCTCAATCCAAACAAAAACTGGCAATAAAAGTTACTTTGAACAGAACTGAAAAGGTTTTTTTATTGTTTTGGTTTTGGTTTTTTGATTCAAAGCTACAGTTCAAAGCAGTTGAGATTTTTGGGTACTTTTTTCCTTAACCTCACCGAGCTCTATTCGAATTCTTGACATCTCTCTGAACTTAAAAAGAAGAAAGAAAATATTTGTTCAGAAAAATCTTAATTTTGGTAAGAAAAATTGAATTTTTGGAAGAAAAAAAAAAAAAGGAAAAGAAAATTCAAAGGAAGTTTATGGTTCTTCTTCCAATGAAGGACTTCATCAAAACAGTCACAGGTTTGCAAGAATATGTTAGTGGTGTGAAACTCTACTTTTCTGTGAAAGCAATTTCTGGGGGGGGTGGCAGCTGATGTTCCCTGGAGTTCCTGCCTTATCCCTGTGGCCTGTCCAGCAAAGGGGCACTGGTTGTTACTGGGATTCCCTGAGGAGATTTATGGTCCATGGAATTGCTTCCATGGAAGACAATGACAGAAAACAAACAGAAGTTGTGGGAATGTTAATTTGAATTAGAGAGCACTGTGAAGGAGCAGGCAAGGAAAGCCCCTTGAGAGGGGCTCATCTCCTGCCAAAGGAGCTTGGGTAGCAGAAGGACCCAACTGATGGGTGCTGGTGGAGAAAACCAACACTGGGACAAGGCTGTGGCACTGCAGGGCTCTGCCCACGGGTGGGAGGTGCTGGGTGGTGGCAGGGAGGCTGTGTCACCTGCAGCCTGTCCCAGTTCCCACGAAGCATCACCCATCCCCTGCAGCTCTCATGCAGACACAGACATTCACCCCCTGGTCCTGATGGCTTCTCTGTGACCCAAACCCTGAGAAAATGCAGTGAAAAGCATCCAGGTGTGTGTCCACCTTGGTATATTTGGCTCTGGCTGAGCTGTGCTGGCTCTGGAGCTTCTGGGCAGTTGGGTTTTCTGGAGGCTGGAGGAAGGTGTTGGACATGACAGACAAAACCTCTTTCTTGAGCATTTGTTGGGATTTTGTGTTTCAGGAAAAAGGTACCAGCAGCTGGGTAACGAGCCCGTGCTGTGCTGCTGGTTTCTGCTGCTTTCAGGTGTCACATGGTCCTAGGAGGACAAATTTCATAGAATCAGAGAACCAGAGGATGTCTGAGGTTGTGAGGGAGCTCAGAGCTCCTCTCCTCCAACCCCCCTGCCATGCCCAGGGACACCTCTCATCCAGCCCAGGTTGCTCCAAGCCCCATCCAACCTGGCCTTGAACACCTCCAGGGAGGGGGCAGCCACAGCTTCTCTGGGCAATCTGTTCCAGAGGCTCAGCACCCTCCTGATGAAGAACTTCTTCCTCAGATCCAGCCTGAACCTGTTGCTGCTCTGCTCCCTCATGGAACAGGAGCCCTGTGCTCTGTGCAGTGCCCGTGGCCAGGCTGGAGCACAAGGAGGATGTGACATCTCCATCCTGGGAGGCTCCCAGCCCTTGGATGGATTCGTGGAAGCTGCCCCTGCTTTGGGCCAGGGATCAGAGCAGGGAACTTGCAGAGGCCCCATTACTGACCTTGCTCTGTGGTTACAGGCTCTGTGGTTATAGAACAGATGGCAAATCATTTGCATGGCCCTCCCTGATGCCAAGGTCCAAAGCTGGAGGAGATTGACCCTGGGTCTGTCTGTCCAGCAGCTCCTGCTCTCCCTTTGCCCAAGGAGTTGGACTCCATGGTCCTGATGGATCCCTTCCAACCCAGAATGTTCTGTGATGGCCACAGTCCTGCTGCAGTTTGGTGGGGATGAGGGTCTCCACCACCCTTCTGCTCCATGTCCGGCCCTGGTGCCTGCATCCTCCCCAGTGGTTGTTCTCCCTGTGCTGGTTGTTCTCTATGGCAGCTGGAAAGACACCACAAAATCTCTCTCTTCACCTCCTGGTTCCCGAGATTTTTAAGCCCAGGCTTTCCAGCCTTTCTGCAGTTCTCAAAGCTTGCAGGAAGATTGCCTGGAGCCACCCACGAGCAGGTAATCCCCAGGGAAAAAGCTGCAGAGGGGACAGCACTGCTCTGCAGCGTGGGTCATGCTGCTTCTCCACCCCCCACCATCAGCCTCCATGTGTGGGGTCACCCCCTGGACCAGGGGCTGTACCCCCATCCCACTAGAGGTGGGGTAGCAGCAGACTTACTGGGAGCTGTCCTTCCCATCCCCTGAAAACATTTTTTTTTTTTTTTTTGTTGGGGTGATGGGAGGGTCTGAGCCCTTTGGGGTCTGCAGCAGGGGCTGGGCTGGTGCTGGCACAATCCTTGGGTTTGGTGTCTCCGTGCCTGGGTGATGTCAGGGTGAGGGGGAAGGGGGCCACCACCCAACCCCTTTCTGTGCATGCAGCAGGGCCCTGGGAGATGGTTTCTGCTGGATTTTGGATGGGTGGAGCTGGGCTGTCAAGAAGTGAAGCTGATGGACTTTGGGAGATGTGGTGGGAATCAGGAGGTGCTTGGTGCTTCCTCCACCCAGCTCCATCTTACCCAGGGGCTGCACTAAGTGCTGTGATGCTAGGAGCAGGGCTTGGGACTTTCTCCCCCACTTCTCCCTCTCCTCTCCCTTCTCTCCTGTTTCTTTTCTCTCATTTTCCTTCTCTCTTTTTCTATTTTTTTTTCCTTTTCCCCTTCCCTGCAAGGCTGATGGATATGCAGAGTATGTTAAGAAGCAAGCAGTACTGTCACCGAGCTGATGGTGCTCAGTGACTCCTCGAGCTCCTGGCTGGTCTGTACTGCAGGAGCTTGACACCCTGACCACTGAGGCATAAAAAACAGAGAATTGGAAGACTCAGCCTGACAGGCACTGGAGCATCCCCTAGAGAGGGCCCACGATGTGTGTCTGTGCGTGCGTGCGAGGAGGAGGGCAGCGGGGCGGTGGGGGAGGAGGAGAGGATGGAACAATGAGATGTCAGCCCCGGACCACCCGCGGCCCCCAGCGGGATGGAGGGGGCTGAGGGACGGGGAGGGCAGGGGGGACAGCTGGGGACACCGCTGCTGGGGGTGCCTTTGCCACCCAGGGGGCTCAGGGGCTCGTTGGGGGCTGCTGGTGGCATCCTCTGTGTCCCTGTATGAACAGGACGGGGTCTGTCTGCCTGTCCTGCCCACCCTGTCCCGCCCACCCCGTCCCATTTCCCTCCTGCCTATCCCATCTCTGTCCCGCCCGCCCCGTCCTGGATCAGGACACAGCGCTGGGACCTGCTCCCGTCACTCGCCGCTGGTGCAACCAAAACGGGGCCAGATCGCCCCATTTCTCGTCCCTGTGGAGGAAGGAGGTGAAGGTGTTGGGATGGGCAGTGTGGAGGAGGCACCCATGGGGTGAGGGTTTTCTTGTGCAGGACCTGGCCGTGAGCCCTGGGGGATGGGGACAGGACTTGTTGCCCACCCGTGACGTTTGCTGGGCACCTTTGAGCAGATACTGGTGGGGCAGAGCTGGGGCAGGGGACTTGCTGGAAGCTGAGGGTGTTTGGGATCAGGGAGGAGCTGGGACGGCTCTGGGTGAGCAGGCAGCCTCCTGTGTGTGGTGGGGAGGCAGGAGAGGGGCTGCTGTGCCCTGATGCGGAGGGTTCTGGTGGAAGGCAAGGGGGGACACCTTTGCCAGTGTCCCTGGGACCTCAGGTGGCTCCTGCCACCTCTTCTGGCTTTGGGGTCTTCACCATGGCTGGAGTGAGCAGTGTGATGGAGGTGACTTCCAGGTCATGAAGTCATCTGTCACCCATCCAGGCAGGGAGCAGGGACGAAATGCAAACTTTACCAAGAAGAAAGGTTTGGAGACTGTTTCCCATGGCTCGTGGTGAATTAATGCAATTCCTTGGAGTACTGAGAGCTTTCTCTGTGCTCCTGCAGGGATGTGGTCAACACACCAATGTCTGGTGTCAGGCCCCATCTCACTGACCTGTCTCTGCACACTGGCTTGGGGCAGAGCAGGTGGAAGGTGTGGGGTGCAGTCCCACATGTCCAGAGAGCTGTGGGGAGCAGGGATGGGGACTTAGCAGAGCCCCCCCGGCATGGAGCAGGGATGGTGCAACCAATCTGCTGTCCTGTGGGGCACCTTGCTTGAACTGAAGCAGCATCACGGGGAGGTCAAGCTGCCCTTGATCTGACCCTAAGTTTGGTCACCGGCCTGTGTTACCTCTGTGCTGCCAGAAAACACTTCTGCTGGTGACCCAGGGGCTGTCAGGCCTGCTGGATGGTGCAGAACACCATGCTGCCCACCCCAGGGCTCCCCAGCACAGCCTGCAGAGCTTCACCACCTCTGTCCTGGGCACAGGGGAGGTCACTGACCACCAGAAGAGGTGAGGGTGGCAGGGAGCACCTTCTGTGCATCCTCACTGCCCCCTCCTCCTCTTTGCCACAGGAAACCTTCCTCCTGCCCTGCTCTGGTGTTGTGCATGGATTTGTGCAGGGGAAGAGGGAATGGGAGAGGAGGAGGAAAGGGAGGAGGAGAGCAGGGAAGTGTCACCTGTAGACGGTTTCCTTACAAATCAGCAGCAGTGTTGGTATTTGCATGGTGGTGGAGCCCTGGGTCAGAGCCCCATGGTGCAAGGCTCTGTCCTGAAGAGCTTGCAGATGAAGTTTGGAGCAGGAGGTGACATGTGAAGAGAAAGAACAGATGGGGAGAGCGGGAGCTGGTGAGGAGAGATAGCAGTAACTCCTTGAGATTTCTCTGTCTGTGTCTGAAGGGTTTCAAAACCACCTGAACTGATGGGAGCATCTCTTTCCCTGGTTGCAGTGATGGACAGATGTCTGGAACCAACACCACTTTAATGGTTTAAAACCTGAAAAGGGCAGATTTAGCTGGACATTAGGGAGAAGTTCTTTGGGGTGAGCCCAGGTTGCCCCCAGAAGCTGTGGCTGCCCCATCCCTGGCAGCGTTGAAGGTTGGATGGGGCTTGGAGCCCCTGGGCTGGGGAGGGGTCCCTGACTATGGCAGGGGAGTTGGGACTGGATGAGCTTAAGGTCCCTTCAACCCAAACCATTCCATGATTCTCTGATTCTGTGATTATGATGTCCTGAGGAGCCTGGAAGGTACTTAGATGAGGTGGTTCACCTTCTCCTGCCAGCAGAGATGCTGTCAGAGCAGCATGTCTCATACCATTTATTGCCCTGAGTGCTGCAGGGCCAAAGAGTCAAGGACCAGCCCTGCCCACGTGTCCTCTCCATCCCTCCTCACTCCCATCCACAATGGCTGCCTGAGAATGTCCCAGCAGCTCAGCAGGACAGGGATGGGGCATGACAAGGATGTTAAAAAAAAAAAACAAACCAAAAAACCAAAACCAGAACACAAAAACCCCAGATGGCTGCACCCATTTATTTATGAAATAAATTATTAATGTTGCCCTTCCTCACAGAGGGTGTCCAGCAGTGCTTTCACCAGAGCACAGCGTGTGCTCAGGAGCTCCTTTCCCCCACACAGTAACTGCAATCTTAAAATAAAATAATGTTTTGTCTGTTGTTTGTTTTTTTTTTTTTTTTCTCCTTAACTTAGGGAGCGAGTTTTCTGGGAGCCCATACAGCACCCACAGTATTCCACCTACAACGACTCCTGGAGGTTTCCCAACCCTGGACTCCTGGGTAAGTTGCTTTCCCCATCAGGAGGACCCCTTCCTGCCCCTTAAACCCTTCAGAGACACAGAAGGCAGGATCTCCATTTTTGGGTGGGTTCTTTTTGAGGATCAGAAGTCCCGTTGTCCCGGCAGCACTTGTTGTGCCGGGTTTCCTGTGA